>NC_053495.1:113183214-113505714 GCF_905171775.1 Rana temporaria
TTTCTGCACATCCTCAAGGGTCCTGTTGGCATTCCCCACAGCACTGACCTGCAGGCTGAGCTCCCTCAGGATCTCCTTCTTCCGTGCCTTGCTGGTCTGGGAACTGATGGCACCATGGTGGAACTTATCATATTTGACTATCCCTTCAATAATGATAGCCTTCTCCTCCTTGGAAAAGTTTTTCTTCCTCCTGTCCTTGCCTGTATTTCCAACAGCCGCCATCGCTCTGCAAAAGTACCTTGCTTCAGGGGGGGAAAAAAGCAGGATGTACTTTTGCGCCGGACGGGCGAATGTCTGGGCGTATTTATGCATTTGGCGTAAGCCGGTGGGCCGGCGTATGCCAGGAAGTTGCACCGGCATAGTTGTGAGCATGCGCACATGGGAGCGATCATACGTCCACGTCACTGCGCATGCTCCGTTCATGATACGCCGGGTGTAAAACACTGCTCCACGCTTGGACCATCATTTGCATAAGGTCACCCCCACTTACACTTACGCCTACGAAATTAAGTTACGCCGGCGCAACATTAGGAGCAAGTGCTTTGTGAATACTGTACTTGCCTCTCTGAGTTACGTCGGCGTAGCGCATATGAGATGCGCTACGCCGGTATAAAGATGCGCCGATATATGTGAATCTGGCCCAATGCTTACATAATGACAGCTGGTAACACATGGTAAGATGATTGTTTCAGAAAGAGGAATGTGGTAAGATGGTACATCTTTCTCCGACCTTCCATAGTGAAGGCTTCCTGCAGGGTCGGGTGACCCCCAACAATCCTGGCTAGCTACTCAAACCACATGGATTATTATACTGTAACATAACTCCACCCATTGTCTTGACGTAGTACCTCAAAAATAGATGTTACATACACAGCAAATGACCTTTTTCTTGTCCTCAGCAACCTTCAAAATTTACATGTTTAACTAGTGATTCCAGAAACTTTTATCACTTAAAATAGTAATAAATTCAAAATCTAACAGTCCCGAAGGACAGGATCCGTCCAATTTTGGACCTCAAAGCCCTAAATACCTTTGTGAGAGTAAGGAGGTTCCGCATGGAATCAATTCGCTCGGTGGTGGCTGCGCTTCATCCGGGGGGCGTTCTGGCATCCTTGGGCATCAAGGACGCATACTTGCATGTCCCAATTTGCACAAGTCGCCAGAAGTTTCTGCGCTTTGTGATAGGGGAGGACCACTATCAGTTTGTGGCCCTTCCCTATGGACTAGCGTCAGCCCCAAGAGTTTTCACCAAGATACTCGCACCGATCCTAGCTTTGCTGAGACAGCGAGGAATTGCCATCTTGGGCTACTCAGAGAATCTTCTTCTGAGAGCAGATTCTGGCTCAGAATTAGAGGTGGATGTGTCTATAGCCAGCAAGACCCTCCAAGAATTTGGGTGGGTGTTAAACATTCAAAAGTCAGTCCTGGTACCGACTCAGCGTTTGGAGTACCTAGGGTTGATTCTGGACTCCTCGGAAGTGAAAGTCTTTCTTCCCCTGGAAAAGATGCAGACTCTTCAGTCTGCAGTGAAGCTGTTGGCATCCCGCAAATGGTCGCCTCTCCGTTTTTGCATGTGAGTCCTGGGTCTGATGATAGCCTCCTTTGAGGCAGTACTGTATGCCCAGTCCCACACTTGTGTATTGCAGAGGGAGATCCTGTCCAAATGGAACAAATCTCCATTGTCTCTGGATCGTCAGATTCAGGTAAGCCACCTAGTCAGTCTCTCTGAATCGGTGGCTGAGATCCCCGGCTCTGCGGTCCGGGAAGTCGTTTCTTCTCTTCCAGTGGACGGTGATTACGACGGATGCCAGACTCACGGGTTGGGGGTTGCGTCTGGGTGGGTCCAGTCGGCCCAGGGTCGCTGGACTCTAGAACAATCCCGTCTGCCAATCAATGTCCTGGAACTTCAGGCGATCAGGCTATGCCTCTCCTCGTGGTCAAGGAGGTGGCAAGGTCGTCCAATCAGGATGCAGTCAGACAACGCCACGGCGGTGGCTTATGTCAACCATCAGGGGGAACACAGAGCTCGGCTGCAGTGTCCAAGGTCTCTCACATCCTAAGGTGGGCGGAAAGACGTGTGTCGGCTCTGTCGGCCGTCTACATTCTGGGTGTAG
The DNA here is from genome assembly GCF_905171775.1 of Rana temporaria. NCBI lineage: Eukaryota > Metazoa > Chordata > Amphibia > Anura > Ranidae > Rana > Rana temporaria. The sequence continues at coordinate 113,185,329 of NC_053495.1, forward strand.
AAAACTGGCAGGCAGACTACCTGAGTCCCCAGATGCTGGACTGGGGGAATGGTCATTGCATCCGGAGGTGTTTCAGCTCCTTTGTAGCAAGGTGTCGAGGTTCGTGGCCAGGTCCTGAGATCCCTAGGCAGACGCGTCAGATGCGTTGGTGGCCCCGTGGGGTCAGTATCGGCTACTTTATGCCTTTCCCCCATTGAAGTTGCTTCCCCAGGTGCTCCGCAGAGTGGAGGCCAAGGGGATCCCGATGATTCTAATCACTTCAGATTGGCCTTGGCGCCCTTGGTACGCCGATCTTGTGCGCCTGGTGGCAGATGCACCCTGGTGGCTGCCAATGCGGGAGGACCTTCTGTCTCAAGGTCCCATACTTCATCCTGCTTTACAGTCGTTGGCTTTAACGACATGGCTATTGAAAGACAGGTTTTAAGAGACCGGGGTCTTTCCGACTCGGTCATCTCAACTGTGCTGAGAGCACGGAAGTCTTCTTCCAGGAAGATCTACCATCTCACCTGGAAGGCCTACATCTCTTTGTGCAAAGAGATGGGGTGACGTCCACGGACGTATTCGGTTTCCAGGGATCTGCTGTTTTTACAGCATGGAGTGGATCAGAAACCTGCCTTAAGCACCATTAAGGGACAGATTTCAGCCTTGGCTGTGTACTTTCTCTGGTGGGTACCTTTTGTGCAGGGGATTCGTCATATACTTCCCCCTCTTAAACCACTTCTTCCTCCATGGGATTTGAATCTGGTGCTCTCAGTTCTTCAGGAACATCCCTTTGAAAACATTGGCGAGATTCCTCTCTTGACACTATCTCAGAAGGTGGCCTTTTTGGTGGTCATTACTTCTGTCAGAAGGGTTTCTGAGTTGGCGGCCTTGTCTTGCAAATCGCCATACTTGTTCCTCCATAAGGATAAGGTGGTGTTGCGCCCGCAACCTTCCTTTCTTCTGAAGGTGGTTTCGGCCTTTTACCTGAATGAGGTTGTTCTTCCGTCCTTATGTCCTCGGCCGGCGCATCCTAGAGAGGTTGCGCTTCATACTTTAGACGTTGTACACGCTTTGCGGGTGTACCTGTCTGCTACGGCTACGTTTCGGATTACCGACTCACTTTTTTGTGTCGGTGTCTGGTCTACAAAAGGGCCTGGCGGTCTCATGAGCCACCATTTCTCGTGGATCAGGCAGACCGTTATACAGGCCTATGCTCTTAAGGGGCGGGTGCCCCCTTTCCGGTGACGGCACATTCGACCAGGGCAATTGGTGCTTCCTGGGCTTTCCAACATCAAGCGTCTGTCTCACAGGTGTGCAAGGCGGTGAATTGGTCGTATGTTCACACTTTTTCAAAATGTTACAAGGTTGATGTGAGTGCATCTTTTGATGCTTCCTTTGGCCGCAAGGTTTTGCAGGCGGCTGTTTATAGTTGCACCTCCTCCGTTAAAGGAACTCTGCTTGTTTGGGGGTGAAGTTGTTTGTTTTTACTGATACTGTTTCCACCCCTCAGTTTTTTTTGTTTTACACTGCTTGGGGACGTCCCACTTGTCAAGACTTAAGGCTGTGTCCATCCATGGATCATAAGAGAAAATAGGATTTTTTGTACTCACCGTAAAATCCTTTTCTCTGTCGTTCATGGGCGGACACAGCACCCACCCTCCTTTTTAGGTTTGTACTGCTTGTTACGAACTGAGGCTGCATGCTGCAGGGAGGAGGGTTATGTCCGGAGGGATTGCCCCCTGTGCAGGGCTGTTCAACTCTGTTAAAGTAACATGTATTTAATTATCTAACATGTTCTGCCTTGTCCTCTCCTGTGACCAGGAACATAACCCACTTGTCAAGACTTGAGAAGGCTGTGTCCAGCCATGGACGACAGAGACAAGGATTTTATGGTGAGTACAAAAAATCCTATTTTTCTTTTTTTTACACCACGGGACACTTTTAAGAGCTTTTAATTATTACATAGTTTGTTGTTTAGCTCACACCCAATGAAGACAAGGTCCCTCTATATAACCCATCCTATAAGGGAAGTACCTCAGTTTTTTCGCCGGTGTCTAAGGTGATGGTCGCGATTAAGGATGTGCTAAGAAGGGGCATGGCCTAGCGCGGGATGTGAACAGACGTGTTCCTGAGCAGCTCCGTTCTCTCCCCAGACAATCCTGCTCCATCCTGATCATCCAGCGCTGACAGACGATTCTTTCCTTACCTGATAGTCTCCTGCACCCCTGGAAGGCATTTTGGTGCATGGGAAAGCGGCGTGGGAAGAAACAACCACCACCGAAGATGAGCATTACCATGCGCTCCTGTCAAGATGGCCGCCGCAGCACCGTTCTTCGGCCTAGTGCATCTTCTGCCTCCACTCCGGATCTCTTCGAAGACAGCCAGAACGGGTCCCCACCACCCTCCCCGGAGCACCAAGATCCCGCGGATGTCCTTCCTCATGCGGCCCCCGATCCGGCGATCGTAACGGAAGTTAAGGAGCCTACTCTGGCAGAGGTCTTGGCTACAATAAAGGTAAACCATGTAGATCTTGTGGGAAAGGTGGATGGCCTGAAAATAGACTTGAACATAATGCGGCAAGATGTGCATAAGCTGCGCGGCTAGGTCACTGAAGCCGAACAACGTGTTAGTGAGGACACAGTTACCCCTATCCTGCCTAAACTTAAAGGAACACTAAAGGTTCAATTTTTATTAGATCAATTGATTGCTGTAAGCTAGAGCATTTAAATATCACTTACCCCGTTTTTCCTTTTGACCTCCAAAATACAGTAATCCAGGTTTGAAAATGCAATTTCCTGTGACTCCTCTTCTTGCTTTCCACCAGCATCTGAGCCGTTTTGCATGGTGGAAAGCAGAATGCGCTCACCCCCTCCCTATGACTACAGCCCTGCGTGAAGATGCTCTCTTATCCCTCACAGTCATGGAGGCTAAGCCTAATGGGAACTGTAGTTCCCATTAGGCCGTGATGTAGCAAGAATGAATGCGCACCGCAAACCAGGAAGTCAGTGAGAATAATGATTCAGGAGTGACGGAGGTGAATAAAACAGCTCAATTTCAACAGGTATCAAACTAGTTATAATGCAAAACATTACTTTTTACTTTATCAGCTACTGTCAGACTTTAATTTAAGAGGAAAATATTTTTGTCTTTACAACCCCTTTAACTCCTATGGGGGAAGATTGCCACGCTAGAGGATAAGATCGATGACCTCGAAAACCGTTTGCGCAGGAACAACCTGCGCCTGGTCCGGTTGCCTGAGAGGGTGGAGGACTCTGATCATGTTGCCTTCTTGGAAAGCTGGCTTGAACAGGAATTTGGCCGCGAACAGCTCTCCTCTTGTTTTGTAATTGAGAGGGCCCACCAAGTCCCGGGGCGCCCCCCTTCCTGAAGGACCCCTCCTGGCACGATGGTGATCCGGCTCCATGAATTATAGGGTTTGTGACTCCATTTTGGGGGCTGCCAGGAGGATGGGTAAGTCACTGAATTAACAACGCCGTGGTGTCCCTCTTTCCTAACTACTCTGTATCGGTCCCACAATCGCAGAGCCGGCTACCAACGTATCAAGCTGAAGCTCCGGGAACAAAACTGTCCAATACTCCATGCTGTTCCCTGCCACCCTCCGGGTCGCCTACCAGGGGAAGGTCCATTTCTTCCAGTCCCCGCAAGATGCCATGTCCTGGTGGGAGTCGCTGCCTCGTCCTCCTAGGCCTCCTGTCTGATGCTGACCGTAGCAGTTTAAAGGTACTACGGTTGGAACTGTTGTCCCTGCCTTATTCCACCTGCTCTGTTGCTGCTTTTTCTACATTTTTCTTTTATTTGCCGAATACATTTTTTGTTTACATTTTTTGCCGAGACTGCGGTTGGTGAATGATCGCACTTAACCCGCATGGGGGAGAGTACTTGTCCTCGGTCCCTGATTGAGGTCCAGCTGCCCTGGAGTGGTTCCCCCCTCCAGACTTAATTTTTCTACTCCTTATGGAAACACTATTGCTGAACACTGACTTATTTTGTTTCCCTGTTTTTCTGGGATCCTTCCCCTTTTTTTGTTTTTCCTTTTTTGCCTCTCCGCCTTTTTGGAGCTGGGCAATGGACTTATTGGCCTTTTGGGCTCTGATTGTGAATTTGTATATAGTTGTGTGTACGTTGGTGCGTCTAGAGGAAAAGAGATTTCACCTCCAAATACGGAAAGGTTTTTTCACAGTAAGAGCTGTGAAAATGTGGAAAGACTCCCTCCAGAGGTGGTTCTGGCCAGCTCAGTAGATTGCTTTAAGAAAGGCCTGGATTCTTTCCTAAATGTACATAAAATAACTGAGTACTAAGATTTGTAGGTAAAGTTGATCCAGGGTAAATCCGATTGCCCTCTCGGGGGATCAGGAGGGAATTTTTTCCCCTGCTGTAGCAAATAGGATCATGCTCTGCTGTTTTTTTTTTTGCCTTCCTCTGGATCAACTGTGGGTATGGAGTTGGGTGTATGGGATTGTATTGTGTTTTTTTATTTCGTTTGTTTATTTTTTTGTGGTTGAACTGGATGACTTGTGTCTTTTTTCAACCTGACTAACTATGTAACTATGTAACTATGTAACTATGTGTACGTTGGTGTGTCTGAGGTGTGTTAGGATGTGTGTGTGTGTACATCGCTGCGGACCATTATTTGCTCCTGTGGCCGTGACTGGGGGTGGGGCTCCTCCGGGGTTCCCCCTCCTTGACCTTGTACCTTCACTACACCCATGGCTGAGGTAACAATCTGCTCGTGGAATGTCCGTGGGATAAACTCTAAATTTAAAAGAGCGTCCGTTTTTGAGGCCCTGAAACAATTTAAACCCCATATCTTATGCCTTCAGTTAACTCACCTCATGGGGTCCAAGGTGTTGGCCCCCAAGAAACACTGGGTCGCCAGTCACAAATCAATCCACCTACTCTATTTATGCCTGGGGGGTTGCAGTCCTGATCCGTAAGGGGTTGCCTTTCATGTGTCACCAAGTCATTCTTGATCCCAAGGGGCAGTTTGTCATCCTCCATGTCTCCATTTACGGGAGCCCCTTATCCTGACCACGGTATATCTTCCTCCCCCCTGTCACGGCTGCAGTTTTTTCTCAACTCAGTGTTCATTTTGCCACTTTGCCTAAGGTGACTATGCTTATCCTTGGGGATTTTAACTCTGTCATACAACCTGATTTAGATAGACTGAAACCTATGCAATCTGAGTCTAAGCTGTTTCATGCGTGGTGCTCTACATATGGATATGTGGATTTGTGGCGCTGGAAATATCCCACTGCCAGAGTGTACTCCTGCCAGTCTAGGTCTTATGCAGTGCTCTCCAGACTTGATAATTGCGCTGGCCACAGGGCATTTGTTGCCCTGTGTACAGTCCATGATGTATATATCCCGAACTGAGTCAGACCACTCTATGGTGCAGATAGGTTTGAAGCTGGGCCATAGGCCGTTGTTCCGGACCTGGCGACTCAGCCCTCTCTGGATTTCTACGCCAGAGATCTCTGAGGCAATCCCGACTGACATGTCGCTTTACTGGTCTCTCAACGCAGGTTCTGCAGCCTGGGGCTCTGTGTGGGATATCTTCAAGGCTGTTCGGGGTTCCTATATTTCTCGCATTCAGACATACAGATGCGCTAAGCGAGAGGCAGGGGACACTCTTCAGAAAGCTCTTGAGGAGGCTCGTGCTCGGCATGCAGGTGCTCCCACCTCTGAAACCCGGGGTATGCTGACGGATGCCCACAGGGCACTGCAGCTTCACATGATAGATCTAACCAAAAAACAACAACTATACCTTTCTGCTCGTATCCTTGAACATGAGGGAAGAACGGTAGGCTTCTTGCCTATCTTGCCCATACGGATTTTCAGGATTCCTCGATAGCCTCAATCCAGCTCCCTGACGGCTCATCCACTACGGACGCATTGACAATTAACCAGACCTTTGCAGATTTTTATAGTAACCTGTACAGGGGTGAGGCGATCCCAGTGCAATCTGAATTTGTGGGCTTTTTTGAGACTCTTAGTTTCCCAAACTTAACTGAATCCCAAAGGACTCTGCTGGATAGGCCTATTACCCTAGAGGAGGTTGTCGAGGCCATTCGCCTCTTACCCTCTAATAGGACTCCGGGTATGGACGGTCTCTCCTCGGAGTGGTATCGGACACATATAGAGGAATTGGCTCCTAAACTACTCAAAGTTTACCAAGGACTCTCTTGGGACGGGGAATCTTCCGGATTCCATGAATGAGGCCCTCATTGTGGTTATACCGAAACCTGGTAAGGACAGGATGCTGTGAGGGTCTTATCGCCCATATCGCTTCTGAGCAATTACTCCAAACATTTTTAAAAAATACGTGCCCTCAGGCGGTCAGACAGTCATTCTATCCCTTATACCGCCCGTCGGGTTTCATGCCTGGCAGGAGTACTTATGCTAACATTTGTAGGCTATTCTTACACATTTACAGAACGGCACGCATGAAATGTAGTGGTTTAGTCCTCTCTTTGGACATATTAAAAGCTTTTGACACTGTTAGCTGGCCCTTCCTCTGGGAAACTATGGCTCGGATGGGGATTGGCCAGGGCTTTATTAAATGGGCCCGTTTGTTGTACGCAGCTCTGAAGGCTAGGGTCCGCACGAACAAGGATATCTCTCATTCGTTTTCCCTTGAAAGGGGCACCAGGCAGGGATGCCCTCTCTCTCCACTCCTGTTTGCATTAGCCATTGAGCCATTGGCCTTGGCGGTGCTGCAGGCGTCTGAGATTGGGGGCATCCGATCTGGTCTGTTGGAGGAGAGGATTTCTCTCTATGCAGACGATGCCCTGGTTTATCTTAATGGGAAGGAAAGCTCCTTTGAGCTCTCATACCGGTGGTCGTGGAGTTTGGTGCGGTCTCGGGGCTCCAGGTGGGCTGGGAGAAGTCCCAGGCCTTTGCGATCGCCCCCCGGTCCCACTTGACTATCTACAGGGTTACGCATAACTCTGTCACAGTCCTTTAAATACTTGGGAATCCAGATACATGCTGACCTCTCTAGATATGAAGAACTTAACATTAACCCTGTGTTTCAAGAAATGGCAGGTAAGTTCCGTACCTGGACGTCATTGCCCCTTAATCTAATTGGACGTATTAATATTTTTAAAATTATTTTTTTACCAAAAGGTATTTATTGTTTTTGTGCCTCCCCGGTATTCTTTTTTTTTTTTTCTCAAAAAAGGATGTTTATTGAATAATATGGCAATAAAAATACATGGTTACATACATTTTGTGTTAGTCATTATTCAACCATCCTTACACATTCTCATAAAACAAAAAAAAAGGAAATAACAAAAAATCCACACAAAACTTCTGGAATGCTACCTCTTCCTCCTATAAAGGGCACCACAGTTTGTAGTACCACGAAATACGGGTTCTGGCAGAACCTCACACCCCGTAACCCGCACCAGTATGTGTTAGAATTCCATCCCCTGGACCACTCCGCCTCCCCTCTCTACTGTGTGTCATTGGCCCCATAGTGAGTCTTCACCTCCATCCTCTTATATGAGCAGCCTGTCCTGTACCAACTCAAGTGGGGCCAGCCCTGGGGAATTTAACCAGGGAGCCCACAGCAACTCAAACCTTCCCCCCCTTTTCCTGTGCTGATATATATATTTCTCTGCTCGGAGAGTACAACCCATCTGAGCTATCCACTCCCCCAGTCTTGGGGGTTCTACATCCTTCCAATGTCTGAGGATAAGTTTGCGAGCCTGGAAAAGGGCCCTACCAATGGCCTTCTTCGGGTTGTCCTCTAGTGGGAGATCTTCTATAATACCCAAAATGCACACCTTGGGGGTCTGTGGTATTTGAATCAGAAATACTTCATTTAATGTTTTGAGAACCCCCGCCCAATATAGATGTAATTTGGGGCACCTCCACATCAGGTGGATGAGGTCTCCATGATCTCTAGCGCATCTAGGACAGCTGTCATCGGCAACCAGGCCCATCCTGTACAATCTGGCTGGAGTGTAATGCACCCGGAGAACAATGTACAATTGTGACAGGTGTTGTGCTACGTTAAGTGAGCCTCCCTGTATAGCTAGCAATGCCTCCTCCCACTGCTCCTCCTCGAAAACGCCCACATCACTTTCCCAGGAGGTCACCACCCTGAGGGGATGCCCGGCAAAAATGCCGACAGCAGCATGGCGTATGAGCTCGAGATGAAACCCCTGAAGCTAGTTGTCCCAGTCATAAAGTGGAAGATCGGGGCAGGGGATAATATCCAAGGGTTGCTCCCAGCCTGGGCCCTAACGGCATGACTCAATTGTAAATAATAAAAATGCATTGCCTGAGGAAGGCCAAACTTCTCCTGGAGCTCCGCAAAAGAAAGCAGACGGCCCCCGGAGAAGATATGTACCAGGTGAGTTACCCCATACCTCCTCCAGCGTTCCCCACATGTCAGCGTCATCAACTCCTCGTAATAGCGATTGTTCCAGATTGGGCTGTGCCCTGTAAAGCCCTCTATGTTCTGCAATTGGCGGGTTTTGTTCCAAATCTTCTGCATTAATACATATGTGGGAAATAGTTTGTTCGATTTAGCGCATTGCAAAGATTCGAGACCCGTCACCCAATTATCCATACCCGCCGTGCGATTTACTATATCTACCACCGGGTCACCCCGTCCCTTACTCATGGCTCGAGCAATGTGTTGTAATTGGGCAGCTAAGTAGTACACCCAGGGATTTGGGAGAGCAAGCCCTCCCGCCTCCTTCGGTTTTTGTAATTGTTCCAGTTTAATCCTGGGGGTCTTATTAAGCCAGAGAAATGCACGGAATAGGGAGTTAATAATTCTAAAAATCCTGAGTGGGACAACCATGGGAGTGTTATGCAGCATATATAATAACTGAGGCATAAACACCATTTTTGTGAGATTAACTCTACCGACTAGGGACATTTTTAATTTCGACCACACTTTAATTTTGTCTCTGATCCTGCCTACTAAGGGGGTGAGATTAAGCGAAACATAATCAAGCGGTTGAGGGGTCACCCACACTCCCAAATATTTAAATTTAGTCGCCACCGGAATTTCCATCAGCGTACAATCCTGCGAGTTCGTCGAATCCAGGAACATAAGCGCGGATTTAGACCAGTTAATCAATAGCCCCGAAAAGGACCCGAATGTCTGAACCACCGACATCGCCTCCCGAAGCGAGCCCGACGTGTCACCCAGTAGAAGCATAGTATCGTCCGCATAGAGCATAATTTTTTCGTGTGTCAATCCGTACTGAAATCCCGTAATTGAGGGGTTGGAACGCACCAGAGCCGCCAATGGTTCTATGGCAACCGCGAACAGCAAGGGTGAGAGGGGGCACCCCTGTCGGGTCCCCCTATGGAGCGGGAAGGGAGAAGACACTCTGCCCTCCTCCCTAATAACCGCCACGGGGGAGTCGTACAGGAGCCGCACCCATGACTGGAACACAGGCCCAAATCCAAATCTGGTCAAAGTAGCCCACAAGTACTGCCATTCAATGCTGTCGAAAGCCTTGTGGGCATCTAAAGACAACAGAGCTCTATCTCCCACATTGTCCGCCGTTGACTGCATATTTACAAACAATCTCCTAAGATTAATGGCAGTGGATCTCTCCGGTATAAAACCTGATTGATCAGTATGTATAATTGCCGTGATTACCTTATTTAGCCGCATTGCCAAGACCTTTGCTAATATTTTTATATCACTTTGAAGGAGCGATATCGGCCTATAAGAGCCAGGATCTAATGGGTCCTTTCCAGGTTTAAGCAGTAGGACTATGCTAGCTTGTCGCATGGATTCCGGGAGCCGTCGCGATTCCCTAGCTGCATTCAGCGTTCGAAGCAGCTTCGGGAGCACCACCCCTCCCTCCCCGGTTATTCTTACCAAAAAATGTTTTGCAAAATTGGACTCTGCTCTTTTTGGCTTCACCTGGAGTGGTTCCCGCCCTCGTATAAATAGATCTTCCCTTCAGGCGGCCAAGGCCGTGGGAGGCCTGGCTTGCCCAAACCTGCGGTACTATATTCTGGCCTCCCAGCTCACCTATGTCCATTATTGGCTGCACTCTGACCCCCAGACTCCGGCTAATGCTCTCTTACTGTCCTTGTTTGAACCCCCTACTTCCTTGCGGGATGAATTGCATAGGTTTTGGAGGTCTGGGGGCTCTAGGCTCTCTCCTGTCGAGGTCTGTTTTCTGGCCTGGGGGGGAGAGTGGGAGGCTGCTGTCGCATGCCACATCTGGCGTGTCGCCGCAGACTCCTCTATGGCGGAACCAGAATGTCCCAGAGCTTTATGGTCATCCGGATTCGATGTGGTGGACCCACAATGGAATAACGTACCTCTCACAAATTATAGTAGAGAATACACTACTATCCTTTGAGACACTTAGGCTTAATTTTGGTCTGGATAATAAATTCTTCTTTAAATATCTATTGCTGAGACATGCCCCCCCGGACACAGTTTGGGTCCCTGAACGTTGAGCTCTCGGAGACTCCCGTTGAAGGTCTACTGTCCTTTTCTGACATTGACAAGTTAGTGACGACTTTTTATGGCCATCTCCAGGGGGCCGATCCCTTTCAGGACTCTCATACCAAATGGCTGAGGATTATGCCTGAACTTTCTGAGGAGGATTGGGAGGAAGCTACGGAGGTATGCTTTCAGGATATCATTAGTACTGCTGATGTGTTAGTGCAATTTAAGTTTGTACACAATTTACACTACACACCTGCTCGATTGGTTAGGATGGGTCTGGGACGGGATGCAGCCTGTTGTAGATGTGGCACGATGGCTGCTGACTGGTTTCATATGTTTTGGACGTGTCCAGGGCTTTCGGCATTTTGGACAGATATGTTTGATTTTTTTGCTAACAAGTTACATTTACAGGTACCTCATACTCCAGAGGTTGGACTTCTGGGGGTGCTGAATGATCACATTCCCCGATCTCACCCCAGGACTCTGTTACGTATACTATGCAAGAAAAACTATACTGCTTTGCTGGAAGGATGTGGGCCCCCTCTCGATTAATGTTTTTTTAAATATAGTTCATAGCCTTCTTCCTAAATTTAAATTGGTGTACATAAGTAGGGCGTGCCCCAATTTTTTTTATAAAGTGTGGCAGCCGTGGCTAGATGTCTCAAAGGACTTCTGGGGGGAGATCCTCTCCTCCCAGCTTTCCCATTGATCTGATGATGTTAAAAGATGGCAGATCCTACTGCACTGCATTTTCTGTTTTTGGTGCCTTGGGTATCCTACTGTTATGAGGTTGCAGTCGTGGTCACTTTGGCTGTGTGTGTTTGTGTGTGTTGGATTGTTTGTGTGTATGTTTTGGGGTTTTCTTTTCTTTATTGTTGGACTACTGTTGGTCCGGCTGTTTATTGTTTTTTTGATATAACTGTTCTGCTGTTATGTTCTAATGGCTGCCTGTGCGGCCTTTTGATTATTTTGTAATTTTCTCTGTAAAAAAGTTTTAAATAAACACCTTAAAAAAAAAGGATGTGCTAAGAAGAAACTCTGCTAAAATCCCTCCGGGGGTTAAAGAGCTGCGCAATCGGAGCCATCTAAAAAGGCTTATTTTATACGCCTGAATGGATGGTAACCGGATCTTGCAGAAGACTGAGGTTTTGCCTGTAATGTCTCTCCTTGGAGGACTGGGATCCAGTACTTTCGCTACATAAATGCGCAAACGTTTTCTGGCAGAGTCTTTTACAAGGTCCAGGGAAGAGGTCTTCTTTTTAATAGGAACCCATATCCCTGAAGGTTGGCACAACATACCTGCCGTGATAGGTGAAGATTGGTACTGTCTGGTCTTCAGCAGTCCTGCGGCGGGGATAAGGTAAGTGGGAAAAGATCCGAGATAGAACGCATCTTAAGGAATTTGGGTGGGTGTTAACTACTTGCCGACCAGCCGCCGTCATTATACGGCGGCAGGTCGGCTCTCCTGGGCGAGAGCCCGTAGTATAACGTCGGCTCTTTGAGCGGCCGCTAGGGGCGCGTGCGCGGCCATTACTAGTAAAAAAATATATTAATAAAAATTCCATAAAAATACCCCCTATTTTGTAAACGCTATAACTTTTGCGCAAACCAATCAATAAACGCTTATTGCGATTTATTTTTTACGAAAAATATGTAGAAGAATACGTATCGGCCTAAACTGAGGAAAAAAAATGTTTTTTTATATATTTTTGGGGGATATTTATTATAGCAAAAAGTAAAAAATATTCATTTTTTTCAAAATTGTCGCTCTATTTTTGTTTATAGCGCAAAAAATAAAAACCGCAGAGGTGATCAAATACCACCAAAAGAAAGCTCTATTTGTGGGGAGAAAAGAATGCCAATTTTGTTTGGGAGCCACGTCGCACGACCGCGCAATTGTCAGTTAAAGCGGCGCAGTCCCGAATCGCAAAAAGTGCTCTGGTCTTTGGGCAGCAATATGGTCGTCTCTCCATTTTTGAGTCCTGGGCCTGATGGTAGTCTCCTTCGCGGCAGTACTGTATGCCCAGTCCCACACTTGTGTATTGCAGAGGGAGATCCTGTACAAATGGAACAAATCTCCATTGTCTCTGGATCGGCAGATTCAGGTAAGCCACCTAGTCAGTCTCTCTGAATTGGTGGCTGAGATCCCCGGCTCTTCGGTCCGGGAAGTTGTTTCTTCCCTTCCAGTGGACGGTGATTACGACGGATGCCAGACTCATGGGTTGGGGGTTGTGTCTGGGTGGGTCCAGTCAGCCCAGGGTCGCTGGTCTCTAGAACAATCCCATCTGCCGATCAATGTCCTGGAACTTCGGGCAATCAGGCTATGCCTCTCCTCGTGGTCGAGGAGGTTGCAAGGTCGCCCAATCAGGATTCAGTCGGACAACGCCACGGCGGTGGCTTATGTCAACCATCAGGGGGGAACACAGAGCTCGGCTGCAGGTTGGCACAACATACCTGCCGTGATAGATGAAGATTGGTACTGTCTGGTCTTCAGCAGTCCTGCGGCGGAGATAAGGTAAGTGGGAAAAGATCCGAGATAGAAAGCATCTTAAGGACTTTTCCCTTTTTGAGTACCGTCTTTCCTATGTCCGCCACTGGAAGGAGTAAAGAGCTGTTATCCACTCACCATGCCCAGGACCAGGTCATTGTCAGTTGCTCCTCAGGTAGCATGCTTCCTCTGCTTCAAGCTCTGCAATAAACCTCTGTTCAGTGAGGTATGGCTGCTTGTTGGGGGATCCTCCTCTCTCCCCTATTGTGGGTATTTTTCCACCATTCTACACACGTGCGGGGGGGGGTGCGCTTTACAGGGCACGGCCGGAAAGAGGGGGCGTGGTCATGCGAGTGGACACGTGCGGCATGCACCCCGCTCTACTGCGCAGACGCAACGCGGGAGGCTTGAAAAATACCTCGGACACCTGAGAGCATATGTCACTGAGGATACCTTGGCAGCAGCGCTAAACAACGGGAGGATCGCTACTCTAATCGCAGCATCCTCACGGAAAAGCCAAAAAGCGGAGTAGGTCTCCTTCTATTATCTTAGATCCTCGTTCAGAAAAGTCTGAGGATGAAGATGGTGAGGTAGCATTTCCAGAGGAGGAGCAGTCGGATGGATCAGGGGTTCTTAAATTGCAGGTTATGCTGAGGTAGTACATTCAACGTTCAAGTTGCCCTCTTCTGGGTCAATTGAATCATCTGTCTCCTCCCTGGGTTCATTAAAATCCCCACAGGCTGCATGTTCCTTTCCGGTTCATCCTTTAATGGAGAATCTTATTTACGCAGACTGGCAACATCCAGACAGTCGTTTTTCCCTCCGCCTAGGAAATTTGATGTTCTTTATCCTATGGAAGAGAAGTTTATCAAGAAATGGAAACTGCAGTGGATGCAGCCATTTCTTGTGTAAAAAAAAGCCTAACTTGTCCTGTAGACAATGCTCATGTTTTTAAGGATCCTTCTGAAAAGAAATTGGAATCCTTACTAAAGTCTTCTTTTGTAATGGCGGGTGCTGTAACCAGTGTTGTAACTAACGGCATTTAAATAAACGCCGTTAGGTAACGATGGGCCTCCTGAGGGTAAAGAGTAATCTATCAGATTACTTTTTCCCTCTCGGCAACGCCGTTCCCATTACTGGGCGGCGTTACCGCAATTACATCTACTGCCACTAGATGGCAGCAGAGTAATTGCCGGGTCTGGGCGCCCGCATCATGCATGACGTCAGCGCGTTGGTTTTGCGCAGGCCTCGGGGCGGCAGTTCGTGCAGGGGCGGCGCCGCGGCCAGGGGGGGAAAAAGTCCCCCCCTTGCCCCCAGTGGGGCTCCGATCCCCCCAGAGCCACCTTGTTCCTATCTCTGGCCGTACCATGTGCGGAGGAGGAGGGGGGAGCTCTTCCACCTGCTCTGTGAGAAGCCTCGTAGTAGGCACTGATGGCGCGCCACCCCCCCCCACGATCCTCATTCCTGTGTGATCCCCACACATTGCAAAAGGGGACCATCCAGGCACACGGGCACCCCTCTGGATGGGAGTCCTAGGACATGTCTGCTGTCACCGTACTGGGCTGCATGGCTCTGATCTGTGCTGCAGGTAAGAGGGGGGCTACAACTTTGTCTTTTGTACCCCTAAATGTTGGCACCGGGGGGGGGGAATCAGACAAAGAGCTGGGTGCTGAGTGTGGGCACAGGGGGTCTGTACCTGGCACTGCCCTCTCGATGGGGAGCTGTGTGATCTGCATTGAGTCTGCATGTAGGGTGGGCACAGTGTACAATCTATATAGGATGGGTATGGTGGGCACATTCCATATAGGATGGGATAGGATACTCCTTACCCACTGCTATATACTCCTCACCCACTGCTATATACTCCTCACCCACTGGCAGTGGGTGAGGAGTATATAGTAGCGGGTGAGGAGTATATAGTAGCGGGTGAGGAGTATATAGCAGTGTGTGAGGAGTATATAGCAGTGGGTGAGGAGTATATAGCAGTGAGTGAGGAGTATATAGCAGTGGGTGAAGAGTATATAGCAGTGGGTGAGGAGTATATAGCAGTGGGTGGGGAGTATACAGTAGAGGGTGAGGAGTATACAGTAGAGGGTGAGGACTGGAGTATATAGTAGAGGGTGAGGAGTATATAGCAGTGGGCCACTGCTATATACTCCTCACCCTCTACTATATACTCCTCACCCTCTACTGTATACTCCTCACCCTCTTATATACTATATACTCCTCACCCTCTACTATATACTCCTCATCCTCTGCTATATACTCCTCACCCTCTACTATATAATTGCATTGTAGAATATTAAAAAAAAAAGTCAGTTACTTTGCTAAGTAACTAATTACTTTGCCAATGTAGTAACTGAGTCACTAACTCAATTACTTTTTCGGAGAAGTAATTTGTAACTGTAACTAATTACTTTTTTAAAGTAAGATGAGCAACACTGGCTGTAAAACCCAACCTGCTGTAGCGGCAGTTGGTATGTGTCAAGTTCTAAAGGAACAAGTGAAGCAGGGCCTTAAGGATCTCCCTTCGGATAAGGTCAAGCTTTGGGGAAAATCTACCTAAAGCTTTATGTTTCGCAGTGGACGCTATTAGAACTTCGAGTTCGATTTGAACATCGGCTGTTCGATCGTTCAAATATCGAACTTTACGGGCCGTTCGCGCCAAATTAGGCGCGTAGCGTTTTGAAGGCTCTGTTGATGGTACCAAGCTTGAGGAAGGCAGTAACATGAGCCCAGAGAGAGTGTGTGCCCAAGAAGGACAACAAACTGGCAGTCATGTTCCTCCAGCTGCAGCATACTGCCAGGTTTGCTCCAGTGACGAGGAGGGAGGGGATAATGAGGTCACTAAGTCTACGTGGGTGCCTGATAGGAGAGAGGAGGAGGAGGAGGCACATCTCCAACGAGGCAGCCAGCTTAAGGGCAGCCAACCGACTGCATCACACTGCAGAGCTCCGCATGTGCAGGTCGCTGCTGACTCCACGCATTTTTCCAAAAGTTCTTTGGTGTGGGACTTTTTTGTGCAGCAGATCGCACTGTTGCTATTTGCAACATATGTCTGAAGCGTATCAAGCGTGGCCAAAACACCAGCCACTTGGGCACCACATGCTTGACCAGACATGTATCAAAGTTCCATGCAGTCCGTTGGCAAGCGTACTTAAAGGACCCACACCAAAGGAAAGGGCGCACCTCTCCATGATCCTCATCAGCTGGGATCTCAAACCCAATTATACCTTCAGTCCTCTCAGAAACCTGCACTGAGAGGAATGAAGGTGTAGAATTAGGTGTGCCACTGCCAAGTACTTGCAGGCAATCTGCTATTGGTACACCAACGTCTGATTGTAGCAGGCAAATTTCCCTTCCCACAGTTGCTACAACGGCAAGACAAATTTGCTCCCAGCCATCCACATGCCCAGCGGTTGAATGCTAGCTTAGCTAAATTGCTAGCACTTCAACTGCAGCCTTTTCAGTTGGTAGACTCTGCCCCCTTCCGTGAATTTGAGGAATGTACGGCACCTCAGTGGCAGGTTCCCAAACGAAGGCTCTCTACCGGCATGTGGAAGGCAATGTCTTGGCCTCGCTGGACAGGACGGACAGGACGGTCAGCGATAAGGTGCATATTACCGCTGACTCATGGTCCAGCAGGCATGGACAGGGACGTTACCTATCTTTCACAGCGCACTGGGTGACTCTGCTGGCAGCTGGGAAGGATGCAGGACAGGGTGCAGTAGTGTTGGAGGTTGTTCCAACACCACGCCTCAAAAATGCTACTAGTGGTGATTCTACCACAGATCTCTTATCCACCCCCTCCTCTTCTTCCTCCATACCCTCTTACCCTGCTGCTTTCTCCTCGGAACAGCTGTGCTCCGTAGGCGTTCAAAGTGTTCAAGCACGCAGGAAAAGAGATGCTATTCGGTGCTTGAGCTGGTGTGCTTGGGAGACAGGAGCCACACTGGGGCAGAGGTCCTGTCAGCTTTGCAGGGGCAGGCTCAGAGGTGGTTGACGCCATGCCAGCTTCAGCCAGGAATGGTGGTTTGTGACAATGGCACCAACCTCCTCTCTGCCCTCCAACAGGGACACCTGACCCATGTGCCCTGTTTCGCTCATGTCCTTAACTTGGTGGTGCAGCGGTACCCTGGCTTACAGGATCTGCTGAGGCAGGCCAGGAAAGTCTTTAACCACTTGCCCACCGCCCATAGTCAAAATACGTCACGTTTTTAAAGATGGATATCTCGGTAACGGCAGCAGCTGCTGCCACAACCGAGATATCCATCTCTTCAGTGGGCGGTTCTGTTAATGATAACGGCGGTCTCCGCGGCGAGATCGCCGTTATCGGTGGCGGGAGAGGGCCCCTCCCGCCGCTCTCCCACGCCCTCTGCCGCTTACCGGAGCCGTCGGTAGCGGCGGAGGCGATCGGGTCTGTTCGGCAGCTGTGTGGGGGTGCGAGTGAGGGAAAAATCGCCCCCACCCGTCCCCATAGCTCTGCTGGGCGGAAGTGACGTCAAAACGTCAGTCCCGCCCAGCGTCTTAAAGAAACATTATTTTTTTGTCATTTGAAAAAATTACAGTTTCAATTTTTTTTTTCTTTTTTTGCATTTAAGTCTAAATATGAGATCTGAGGTCTTTTTGACCCCAGATCTCATATTTAAGAGGACCCGTCATGCTTTTTCTATTACAAGGGATGTTTACATTCCTTGTAATAGGAATAAAAGTGATCAATTTTTTTTTTATTATTTCAGTGTAAAAAATTATAAACTAAATAAAAAGAAATAAGAAAACCAATTTTTTTTTCCCGACGAGCTTGCGCACAGAAGCGAACGCATACGCGAGTAGCGCCCGCATATGAAAACTGTGTTCAAACCACACAAGTGAGGTATCGCCGCGATCGTTAGAGCGAGAGCAATAATTCTAGCCCTAGACCTCCTCTGTAACAAAAAAAATGCAAAAAATGCAACCTGTAGAATTTTTTATAGCGTCGCCTATCGAGATTTTTAAGGGTAAAAGTTTGACGCCATGCCACGAGCGGGCGCAATTTTTAAGCGTGACATGTTGGGTATCATGTTACTCGGCGTAACATTATCTTTCACAATATATAAAAAAAAATGGTAAAATTTACTGTTGTCTTATTTTTTTATTCAAGAAAGTGATTTTTTCCCCAAAAAAGTGCGCTTGTAAGACCGCTGCGCAAATACCGTGTGACAAAAAGTATTGCAATGACTGCCATTTTATTCCCTAGGATGTCTGCTAAAAAAATATATATAATGTTTGGGGGTTCTGATTAATTTTCTAGCAAAAAAATTGTGATTTTTACATGAAGGAGAGAAGTGCCAGAATAGGCCCGGTGGGCAAGTGGTTAACAAAGAAAAAATCACTAATGATGACACACTGGCACACATTGCCATGCATAGAGAGACTGCTCCACATTGCTCTGCACAGCCACAGAGAGAGACAGACTGCTCCACATTGCTCTGCACAACCACAGAGAGACAGACTGCTCCGCATTGCTCTGCACAACCACAGAGAGACAGACTGCTCCGCATTGCTCTGCACAACCACAGAGAGACAGACTGCTCCACATTGCTCTGCACACAGACTGCTCCGCATTGCTCTGCACAACCACAGAGAGACAGACTGCTCTACATTGCTCTGCACAACCACAGAGAGACAGACTGCTCCGCATTGCTCTGCACACAGACTGCTCCCCATTGCTCTGCACAACCACAGAGAGACAGATTGCTCTGCATTGCTCTGCACACAGACTGCTCCGCATTGCTCTGCACAACCACAGAGAGACAGACTGCTCCACATTGCTCTGCACAACCACAGAGACAGACTGCTGCACATTGCTCTGCACACAGACTGCTCCGCATTGCCCTGCACAACCACAGATAGACAGACTGCTCCACATTGCTCTGCACAACCACAGAGAGACAGACTGCTCCACATTGCTCTGCACAACCACATAGAGACAGACTGCTCAGCATTGTTCTGCACACAGACTGCTCCGCATTGCTCTGTACAAACACAGAGAGAGACTGCTGCGCATTGCTCTGCAAACAGACTGCTCCCCATTGCTCTGCACAACCACAGAGAGACAGACTGCTCCGCATTGCTCTGCACAACCACATAGAGACAGAGTGCTACGCATTGCTCTGCACAATCACAGAGAGACAGACTTCTCTGCATTGCTCTGCACAACCACAGAGAGACAGACTGCTCCGCATTGCCCTGCACAACCACAGAGAGACAGACTGCTCCACATTGCTCTGCACAACCACAGAGACAGACTGCTCCTCATTGCTCTGCACACAGACTGTTCCGCATTGCTTTGCACAACCACAGAGAGACAGACTGCTCCGCATTGCTCTGCACACAGACTGCTCCGCATTGCTCTGCACAACCACATAGAGACAGACTGCTCCGCATTGCTCTGCACAATCACAGAGAGACAGACTTCTCTGCATTGCTCTGCACAACCACAGAGAGACAGACTGCTCCGCATTGCCCTGCACAACCACAGAGAGACAGACTGCTCCACATTGCTCTGCACAACCACAGAGAGAGACTTCTCCACATTGCCCTGCACAACCACATAGAGACAGACTGCTCCGCTTTGCCTTGCACAACCACAGAGAGACAGACTGCTCCACATTGCTCTGCACAACCACAGAGAGACAGACTGCTCTGCATTGCTCTGCACACAGACTGCTCCACACAACCACAGAGAGACAGACTGCTCCACATTGCTCCGCACAACCACAGAGAGACAGACTGCTGTGCCCCCCACAGACCACCCCCTCCTCCTCCAATAGTACAGACCTCTCTGAACAAAACACCCCCTACATAGAATATAGCTCTGTCCAGCAGCAAAAAAACTTCAGCAAGCCCCACCCCCCCTCTCGGGCAGCAGAGGACATTGTTACTGCACCAGCGAGTGGCTCATATACACAGAACACCCAGGCAGCAGCTGGAAAGTAGAGGACAGTGTGCAGTTGTGCTGCCTGGGTGTAGAGCAGATCGTGACAGGCTTGGGAGTGAGAGACAGAAAGGAGAAAGACACATGCAGGCACAACCCGGAGGTGTGTTGCCAGCTGTAGAAAAAGAAAACTGCCAAAGGTAACAATGCCACTGCTTACTTACTGGTGGTAAAGCACAGAAAACGGTTCAGACGTCAGCCCAGCGCTCCCCCCATACAGTACAGTCCCACTTCCGGCTATCCATATCTTCTTTATCAAATCTGGCGGGCTGTGAAAGGAGGTGGGCAGGTTATAGCAGGCATCTCTGAATTCTGATTGGCCGATAGTCGGCTGGGGGGGGGGCAGAGGCACAGATAGGATCATGTTGGATCGGCTAACTGTCAGGCATCGTTAGCCACTCACGAGCGCCCCCTTCATGTTGTGCCTATGGCACTAGCCATATGTGCCATACCCTAGATACGCCACTGCGGATGTGTTCAGACAATTTTTTAGTCCGCAGCCCCAAGATATGAGCAGTTCCAGCAACCATCGCCAGCGTCTGATTTACATGTTGAAGGAATACCTAGGGGCAAGATCAGACTTGGACACCTTTCCCACCGAAAATCCTCTGGGTTACTGGGTCTTGAGGATGGATCACTGGCCAGAGTTTGCACAGTATGCAATTGAGCTACTGGCCTGTCCTGCATCCAGCATTCTTTCAGAACGCACATTCAGTGCTGTTGGAAGCTTTATAACCGATCACAGGGTGCGCCTGTCCACCGACTCGGTCAATCGGCTGACCTTCGTATAAATGAATCGGTCTTGGATCACCTGCTACCAAGCACCTGATTCTGATGTAACTGAATAATTTTTTTATGAATCTGAGATCCCTTCAAGACTGCCTATGCTGATGCTGATTGACTATCCTGTTATGCTGAGTGACTATCGTCTTCCTCCTCAATGTTTATGTTGATAGCTTGTAAGAACATTTTTTGGTTCTGGGCACCGCCACCAGTGGCCAAGGCCCAATTTTTCTGCCCCTGGGGCATGTAATTACAATTCTTGATCTAATATTTCACAGCAGGGCCTGTTCCTGCGCCCACCAAGAGTAAAGTGAGGGCTTACAGTGTTATGGCAACACCAACACCTAAAGCCGCGTACACACGACCATTTTTCATGTCATGGAAAAAAACTGTTTTTCTCGACGTGAATCTTGTCAAGCCTGCCTTGCATACACACGATTGTGAAAAAAAAAATGCTCGAGAAAAGTGCGGTGACGTACAACACGTACGACGGCACTATAAAGGGGAAGTTCCATTCGCTTGGCGCCACCCTTTGGACTGATTATGCAAATTTCTCTTCTCATATCTTGCTTCTGAGCATGCGCGTTTTTTCCCCGTCGTTAAAGCCTACACACAACCGTTTTTCAGGATGTTAAAAAAAGACGAGAAAAAATAGAGCATGTTTTAAATTTTTCATGCCCATTTTTCACGTCGAGAAAAATGCTCTGGAGCCTACACACGATCGTTTTTAATGACCAATTTAAAAAATTGCATTTTTTGCGGCATTTGGCCCAAATTTATGCAGAGTATATAGTTCAGGCCCCTACTTTCAAATATCCGACTTACAAACGACTCCTACTTACAAACGGAGGGAGACAACAGGAAGTTAGAGGAAATCTACCCCTAGGAAGGGAAATTGTCTCCTGAGTTAATATGGGAAAAACGTGTCTCCTGTCCACTGATGCTTTATCACCAATCCTTGTTTCCCTAAAAAACCCACATTTTGAAAAATACAATTTTCATTGGGACAGAAAGTGAGATGATATCTTCTGCACAGGGGCACAGACAGCAAAACAAATGTTACAGGGGTGATAACTCTTCCCCATGTTTTCCAAAAAGCTTAAAAATAGATTTTTTTGGCTGGAGCTACACTTAAAAAAAAGTACCTGTTCCAAATTACAAACAGAGTTTACTTAAGAACAAACCTACAGTCCCTGTATTGTTTGCACCGCCTGTATACTGCTGTTCAGAGTATATAGGGCCTGGGGGCACCACGCCTTTCCTTTTTTAAATTTGGGTGCAGGGTTCCCCTTAATACCCATACAAGACCCAAAGGGACTGGGGGGTACCCCTGCTGTTTTTCTCAATGATTTTCATCCATATGCAAGGGACTCGACATTACATTAAAGCCACAAGCAGTTTTAAATGACTTTTATTCCTTTAGAAATGTCATTTTGTGTAGGGACAGTTCTAAACATGGGAAACACGCGACACGTTACAGGCATACTATAGACACCCCCCAGGCACGATATTTAAAGGAATATTTCACTTTTATTTTTTCACTTTAAGCATCATTAAAATCACTGCTCCCGAAAAAACTGCATTTTTTAAAACTTTTTTTTGCATTGATACATGTCCCCTGGGGTAGGACCCGGTCCCTAAGCCCTTTTCAGGACAATAACTTGCATATTAGGCTTTACAATTCGCACTTTTGATTTCTCACGTTCGGGTCCCATAGACTTTAACGGTGTTTGAAAGTTTGCATGTTCTGGATGCGAACCGAAACGGGGGGTGTTCGGCTAATCCCTACACCAGACCCTTAGCTTCTTTAGACAGACCAAACTGGGACAAAGGCTTACGGAGTGGACTAGGGGCTAGCCGCCTAACCACGGATTATGGCCTATGGAGGACACCGAGGATTTTGTCTGCTTCTTCCAGTCAGAGCATGGTAAAAAGCTAATTTTAGCCTCTGATCCCAACGAGAGAGCAGATCATTCTCTAATGATAGACAACAACATGATGAACGCCGAGAGCGAAGCTTGGATTAATTCTCTGAATAAGGGCAATAAAGCTTTGCTTCTGGAGTGGATGGGAAGGTGTAATTTTTATCTTGTAAAGGTTAATGGTCAGAGGAAATATGGTGGCCCTCCTGCAAACTGAGTTGGAGAAGCCCCTCCATTTGGGACATAATTTTTTATCAACAATCTCCCTCAAGAAATCTATGAAGATAAATTCCACTTTTTTAGACTGCTGTAACATTGTATGAGCTTTGTCTCATAGACTGGTGCTGGGCAGGGGTGGGGTGTGATCCCTGATTAATCAAAGCATTGTCTGGGTGGGCAGTGACTTAAATCACCTAGGCTTGCATTGATGACTAGTTGTCAATTAGATCACTGTTAGCTGTTCCTTAGATGTGCTAATGATACTACTGTTTACCATTTGCATTGTTAGGGCATTGTGATCAGGCTCTTACCAGATTTTGTGTGGTATAAATTCTGTGTAAATTTACAATAAAGTGAGTTCCAGTTTGCACCTAAGCTAGTGTCATCTGGTTCTTGGGTGCCATGCTCAGTTACAATACCTGGTTCCAGAGTGGAGGAAGCTGTATCTTGACAGAGGCACCCAAGCTGGGTGCTGGACAGTCCGGCGCACTCCCCTTCAAGGCAAAACCATTAGGCAATTTGTCATCTAGGATTTGATTGACATTTATGTGGCTTATCTTTGAAAAATCCCACACAGGTTGATGAGGTTTAAGATAGCAAATTGTACCTTTCTTCTATGACAGAGAATAGAACTAGAAATATAAAAATCACTGTCTCGTGCAAATCCGTAACATTTGTCTTATAGTTTTGTTGAAATAGTAACTGGAAAAGGATAACAAATGCCTGGAGCACTAAAAATATTTTATTAAATGATAGCATTTTTGAAGCATAATACAAAACATTTTGGGTAGCAATACTAAAATATATAGCAATATCTGCAAGGAGAAACAAGCGGGAAAGCATTTGTTTCAAAGAATCACTTTACTGTCTTCACAAAGCATGTGGATGCTGGGGTACCAGTTTATAAAAAAAGTGTACTAGCAGCTGGATATAAAAGAAGCTAGCAGAGATACAAAACATCTTCATTATGGATTATTTATGCTGTATATCCTGTACGGGGAGAAAAAAAAAGTTACAATTAAAATTGATAAAGTTAAACTATGTTTTACCCTAAGATATGTTTTCTGATGCAGTCGCCATTTCACTACTATGGCTGTAGGTTTCATTATATAAATCCTTTCATGCAGTTCAAAATAGTATCAGGAAAGCCATTAAAAAAAAAATATATATATATACATATATATATATATGTGTGTGTGTGTATGTATGTGTATATATATATATACCTACACACACATATACATACAGACCAGGGGTCTCCAAACTTTCTAAACAATTGACCATTTCCTGGCCTTTTAGCGGGGCTGGACTGTGACCAGTGCTAGTAATGGCCTAGCATCAGTGGTAGTAAACAATCCCCCCTGGCTAGATGGTCTATTGGAATAAAAAGAATGACCTGGTACCTGTGTTCAGTGGGTGAAGGACTACAACCCCAGTACTAAAAATGTTAGGACGTGTAATATTATTCGACAGGATTTATATAGTGCCAACAGTTTACACAGCACTTTAAAACATAAGCACAGACAGTACAATTGCAATACAATTTAATACAGTTGGAAACAGAGGGCCCTGCTTATTAGAGCTTTCAATCTAAAATATATATAAAACAGAATGCAATGATCTGCAAATCTCATAAACCCATATTTTCTTCAAAATAGAAAACAGCAACTGGTCTCCTAAGTTCCCAGAGTGTTGTTAAAAAGAAGAGGTGGGATGCTACAATGTAATATATTGTAGCTTGCGAGTCCATAAATAAGGTGGCTTCGAAAATAAAAAAAAATTCAGGCTACTCTTCCTTTATTTACTGTGAATGTGGTAATTCTTCAAGTAAAGAAAAACTCCTGTCCCAGGGTGACAGCTGCAGGCATCATCCCGGTACTGTTTTGTGTTTTTTGAGCAGACGGTCACCTTTCTTGTAAAAGCAATCCTCCTGCTGCCTTCTGTGACTACCCTGATCTCCTGTCTCATTAGGAGTCCCGATTGAGCAGCTGCCGGCTGATCACAGAGCCCAACAAAGACTGGATCGGCTTTGTTCGGATTTATGATATAGTAATATTTAGCGTTGACCTTACTTCACTTACAGTTTACACGGATGTAAACGGTGACATTTAAATAAAATTACTCCTATATCAGATTTATATAGCGTCAACAGTTTGCGTGGCGCTTTACATTAGGGCAGACAATCCATCTTTTAGATTTTATCAAAGCATTGGGGTAGATTCAGAAAGAAATTACGCCTGCGTATCCATAGATACGCAGCGTAATTGCTAAGTAGAGCCGGCGTATCTACTTTCTGTATTCAGAAAGCTCGATACGCCAACTGTAGCCTAAGATACGACTGGCATAAGGCTCTTATGCCGTCGTATCTTAGGGTGCAATCTGACGCTGGCCGCTAGGTGGCGCACCTGTAGTTGTCAGCGTAAAGTATGCAAATTGCATACTAATGCCGATTCACAAACGTACGCGTGGCCGGCGCTCGTTTTTTACGTCGTTTGCGTACGTCGTTTTCGCCGTAAGGCTGCTCCTGCTATTAGGAGGCGCAGCCAATGGTAAGTATGGACGTCGTTCCCGCGTCGCGATTTTCAAATTTTGCGTCGTTTGCATAACTCGTTCGTGAATGGCGCTGAACGCCATTTACGTTCACGTCGAAGCCAATGACGTCCTTGCGATGTCATTTACCGCAATGCACGTCGGGAAATTTTCCAGACGGAGCATGCGCAGTACTTTATGCGCGCTTACGCCGGCCCCTTTTACAATACGCCGCCGCAAATTACGGAGCAAATGCTTTGTGAATGCAGCGTAGCTCCAGTAATTTACAGAGGCGTAGCGTAAAAACGATACGCTGCGCCGCCGTATCAGTGCGCGCCCCTACCTGAATCTGGGCCATTGTGTTTTGTATTGTGTTTTATTTTTTTAATTAAAATTCAAAAAAGTGTATCTTATTCAAAAAATTCTTACTTGGAACAGAATGGGTACAGATGATTATTCACTCATTTATATGGGCCGTACACACGACCGAACATGTCTGCTGAAACTGGTCCGCGGACCATTTTCAGCAGACATGTTCGGTCGTGTGTAGGCCCGAGCGGGCAGGATTCCAGCAAACATTTGCCCGCCGGGCCTTTTTCCAGCGGGCAAATATTTCTGGACTTGTTTTAAAACAGCCCGCTGAAATCCTGCCCGCTCGGACATGTTCGGTCGTCTGTACAGACCTACCGTACATGTCCGAGCGCCCGCCATCCCTCGCATGCGTCGAATGACTTCGACGCATGCGTGGAAGCATTGAACTGGCAGGGCCGCCCACATCGCCGCGGCGACGGCGCGGACACGCTCCGCGTATTGTTTACGCACGGATTTCTGTATGATGGTGAGTACAGCCACCATACAGAAATCCCCGGGCAGACATGTACGGTGAAAACGGTCCGACGGACCGGTTTCATCATACATGTTTGCTCGTCTGTACCCGGCCATAGAGTGTTGCTCTACTTGTCTTTTTTTTTTTATCAAATTCTTGTAAGAAAAACTTTCTAATACTGATCACAGTACTATCTTCTGCAACAAAATTAAAGAGTGATCCTGTTGCTAGGAGATTTTCTCTCCAGTGTAGCCTAAATGAAATATGTTGTCATTGTTCATAGCAACGGTTTATTATCAATTTAACGCACATATAAAACCGATACTTTGTACATCTCAGAACATTGATGGAGGATGTATACCCTCTATAGAAAGTACTGGGGACCTAGAACTCCTAGCAGTAGTATATTGTGGATGTAAATCACCTGGAACAAAGGCTGGGTTACTTTCTCCTGATGGATTTACAGCGATAACTTGGAAGTTGCTGGATGTGAATGATGTTTGACAGGCCAGACCTGGTGTTGTACATATTGTATTAAAATGATCCATCTCCACAACTCGGTACTCATCAGCATACGGTGACTCCTCCCATGATATAGATATGGTTCCTGCATTTTCTACCAGTGGATTCACTTGTGGAGGACATGGAGCTGCAAAACAAAAAGGAAGATAATGCTAAGCACTAAATTGCTGGAAACGATAGAGACAAGGATGTTTTGTGAAATCAGTATGTGTGCATATACAATATAGACATAATTAAAAGGCTAGATTATGGTACAAGCATTTCAAATAATAGTGCACCTAAAACTATTTGCTTTGTTCCAAGTAGAGGTGTCTTCCAGCTCAGTCTTAATATGGGTAGTTTTGTCCTTTTAAAACACACAGGCTGTGCTGCCTCCAGCAGTTACTTTTCTGGGGACAACACAAAATGTGAGATTTCTTTTACCTTCACTTTCAATAATGGAACTGGATAAATTGAGAGGGTGAAGCTCTCCAATGGTGACACAGACCGCAATAAAAACCTAATAGGTGTCCTAATCCATAAAAAAAAGTAAAACATTGGATTGTGAGCCTAATGCCGCGCACACACGATCATTTTTCAGCATGAAAAAAAAACCTAAGGCCGGGTACTAACGAGCAAACATGTACGATGAAACCGGTCCGTCGGACCGTTTTCACCGTACATGTCTGCCAGAGGGCTTCTGTACGATGGCTGTACTAACCATCGTACAGAAGTCCGCGCGTAAACAATACGCGGGGCGTGTCCACGTCGTCGCGCGACGACGTGGGCGTGCCTGCCATTTAAAGGCTTCCACGCATGCGTCGAAGTCATTCGACGCATGCGAGGGACGGCGGGCGCTCGGACATGTATGGTAGGTCTGTACTGACGACCGTACATGTCAGAGCGGGCAGGATTCCAGCGGACGGTTTTAAAACACGTCCAGGAATATTTGTCTGCTGGGAAAAGGCCCGGCGGGCAAATGTTTGCTGGAATTCGGCCCGCTCGCGCCTACACACGACCGAACATGTATGCTGAAATGTTTCAGCATACATGTTTGGTCGTGTGTACGGGGCCTACGTTTTTCAGCATGTAGAAAAAACATTGTTTTTCTAACTTCATCATTAAAACGACGTTGCCCACACACCATCGTTTTAAAAAATGCTCTAGCAAAGCACGGTGACGTACAACATGTTCGACGGCACTATAAAGGGGAATTTCCATTCACCTTTGGGCTGCTTAAGCTCATTCCGTGTTAGTAAAAGACGATTTGCGCTTTTCTGTCTGTTACAGCGTGATGAATGTGCTTACTCCATTATGAATGGTAGTTTTACCAAAACGAGCGCTCCCGTTTCATAACTTGCTTCTGAGCATGCGCGGGTTTTTAACGTCGTTTTAGCCCACACACGATAATTTTTTACAACCTGAAAAACGACATTGTTTAAAACGATGTTAAAAAATGCAGCATGTTCGAATTTTTTTTTTGTCGTTTTTCAGAACCTGAAAAATGATGTGAAGCCCACACACGATCATTTTAAATGACATTTTTTAAAAACAACGTTTTTTTCATGCTGAAAAATGATCGTGTGTACGTCTCGGAAACATAACTGTAATCTAAAGCACTTGTATATAAAATCAAATTTCCCCATAAGAAATAAAGGAAATGCTCCAAAACCGTTTATTCATAAATCCTTCAGTTTATAGTCCATATAAAAAGATTATAGCAATGTGATTGGTTGTGTAACCTTAACCACTTAAGACCCGGACCAAAATGCAGGTAAAGGACCTGGCCAGTTTTTGCGATTCGGCACTGCGTCGATTTTACTGACAATTGCGCGGATGTGCGACGTGGCTCCCAAACAAAATTAGCGTCCTTTTTTCCCACAAATAGAGCTTTCTTTTGGTGGTATTTGATCACCTCTGCTGTTTTTATTTTTTGCGCTATAAACAAAAATTGAGCGACAATTTTGAAAAAATTGCAATATTTTTCCTTTTTGCTATAATAAATATCCCCCAAAAATAAATAAAAACAGATTTTTTTTCCTCAGTTTAGGTCGATACGTATTTTTCTACATATTTTTGGTAAAAAAAAATCGCAATAAGCGTTTATCGATTGGTTTGCGCAAAATTTATAGTGTTTACAAAATAGGGGATAGTTTTATTGCATTTTTATTAATATTTTTTTTTTACTACTAATGGCGGCGATCAGTGATTCTTTTCGTGACCGACATTATGGCGGTCACATGGGACAATTTAGACACATTTTTGGAACAATTGTCATTTTCACAGCAAAAAATGCTATACAAATGCATGGTTTACTGTGAAAATGACAATTGCCGTTTGGGAGCTAACCACTAGGGGGCGCTGAAGGGGTTAAGTGTGACCTCATATGTGTTTCTAACTGTAGGGGGGCGAGGCTGGATGTGTGACGTCATTGATCGTGCTTCCCTATATCAGGGAACACACGATCGATGACAGCGCCACAGTGAAGAACGGGGAAGCTGTGTTTACACACAGCTCTCCTCGTTCTTCAGCTCCGGGGACCGATCGCGGGACTCCAGCGGCGATCGGGTCCGCAGGTCCCACGGTCAGGGAGCTTCAGACTGGGTCGCGGGCGAGCGCCCACGACCCATGGCTGGGCACTTAAAGAGGACGTACATGTACGTGCTTGTACCCAGCCGTGCCATTCTGCTGACGTATATGTGCAGGAGGTGGTCCTTAAGTGGTTAAAATGTACATACACAAATAGAAGCCTCCACAGGGGGATAAGAAGCAAAATCCAGCATGAGCTACAGAGTATAAAAGAGAAGAGAGGAGCCTCAAAGTGTAGCAATATGGTTACATTTAATGACGTTACAACATTTAGCAACTCACATGGTTGATAAGTAAAAAAAAAAGACCGAAAATTTGGAAAATGTTTTAATTTTCTTTGTTTCTGTAAGCAAATTTTAAAATAAGCAATTTTTCTCCTACACTGATGTGTGATGAGGAGACACTGATGGGCAATGATAGGTGGCACAAATGGGCACTGAAAGGTAGCCCTGATTGGCATAACTGATGGGCACTGATTGGCTTCACTGATGGGCACAGCGTGGCATCACTGATGGGCAAAGAGTGACATCACTGATGGGCACAGTTGGCTGCATTGTAATCTATTACCTTTACACATTTTTCCTGTGAGATTTTTTGCGCAAAAAATAAAAACCGCAGAGGTGATCAAATACCAAAAAAAGAAAGCTCTATTTGTGGGAACAAAATGCTAAATAATTTGTTTGGGTACAGTATAGCATGACTGCGCAATTGTCATTCAAGTTCCGACCCTGCTGAAAGCTGAAAATTGGCTTGGGCAGGAAGGTGTATAAGTGCCTTGTATTGAAGTGGTTAAACATTCTAGCTACAAAAATTATCCTCTCTGTGGCATTCGGCGGGCTGTACTATGTGCCAAACATGACCCATTCAACTAAATGGTGATGCTCATTTTTAGACGTTAAAAACATGCAGTGAGGAGGCAATAACTCCTCCTTACCACTTGACAAAATGCCCTCAAAATAGTGATTCACTGCAGATCACTCTTCAGAGGGCTAAGGCTAATTTAACTGCTTCCTGACCGCCGCACACTGATAGAATGGCACAGGTGCGCAAAAGGGTGTACCCGTACGTCACTTCGTAATCCCGCACCCGCTGCAGGAGCGGGAGCGCGTGCCCTGCATACTCAATGTCCGCCGGTGGCCCGCGATCATGACGAGGAGAGGCAGAAACAATGCATTTCCCTGTTCTGCCTAGTGACATGACATCGGGAGCAGTGATGTCTGTCGTGTCATAGGTAGCCCATCCCCCCTACAATTGGAACACGCTGAGGGAACATAGTTAACCCCTTAATCGCCCCCAGAGTTTAACCCCTTCCCTACCAGTGACATTTACACAGTAATCAGTGGCTATTTTTGCCTCTGTTTGCTGTATAAATGTCAATGGTCCCAAAATAATGTCAAAAGTGTCCGATCTTTCCGCCGCAATGTGGCAGTCCCGATAAATATTTTTTACAAATTTTGCAGATCACCGCCATTACTAGAAAAAAATTCTATAATTAAAAAGGCCGTAAATCTATCCCCTATTTTGTAGACGCTATAAAATTTGCGCAAGCCAATATACAGTTATTGTGATTTTCTTCAACCAAAAATATGTAGAAGAATATATATTGGCCTAAACTGAGAAATATTTTTTTTTTTAAATTGTCAGTATTTTTTTTGTTTATAACGCAAAAAAAAAACCGCAGAGGTGATCAAATACCACCAGGGGCGGACTGACAACTCATGGGGCCCCCCGGGCAATAGAAGATTATGGGGCCCCTGGGCTTACAGATGGCCACCACGCCAGGAGGCAGTGCAGAGACGGGCCAGCTAAAATCTCGGGATTTTCACATCAAAAGCAGTAGATTTTTACATACTGTCCCAGGTTTTACTGAGCCTGGCAACTCTGATGGGGCCCCCTAGTGGCATGGGGCCCTTGGGCAGTCCCCGAGTGACTCAATGGTCAATCCGCCCCTGAATATCACCAAAAGAAAGCTCTATTTGTGGGGGGAAAAAAGACATACATTTTGTTTGGGTACAGTGTCGCACGACCACAAAATTGTCAGTTAAAGCATTGCAGTGCCAAATACTCCGCTGGCTTGCATCTCTCACTCCCTCGCCTGTTCCAGCTGCAAGTCATCACTCCCTCACTGCCAAAAACGCTTCCAAACATAAGTCACCAATGAGGGAAGCATAAGTGACGTTAGCACAAAGGTACATATCCACATAATCATTCTGGTTCAGTGTCTCAGACTTTTAAAGAAAGAGAAGGACAGCCAAATACAGAATGCAAAACTCAACAATGGCAGCCTCTATGCTCTCCTTAGGGCTGGTTCACAGCAGCCACCCCATTGCAGGCGCAGCGGCTGGTGTACAGTGTAATACGACTGAGATCAGCACAGTGATGATGAGCTCAGCAGATCACGATGTTTCATTTTTTTTTTATATGAAATCTTTTCAGAGTGGCGGAAATCCCTGGTTACCACCAGGGTCACCAGAACAAGTGTCGTCACCCCCCCCCCCCTCATTTCCTGTTCTGGTGACAACCAAATTTAGGATTTTCTTTCACATTCACTCTTGGTGATAACAGTCACCAGCATAAATAGGGAGGGTGAATTTCCCTAACGAGGACACAGACAGCAATAAAAACCTGGCAGGGGTTCTATTCCCTCTCCACTCTATACAAAACAAAAACAAGGCTTTGGGCCAGATTCTCCTACATCCTGCGGCGGCGTCGCGTAAGCTATTTACACTACGCCGCCACAACTTACAGGAGCAAGTGCCGTATTCCCCAAACACTTGCTCCTTAATTTGCGGTGGCGTAGTGTAAATGGCGCGGCGTATGGCCGCGTAATTCAAAGGGGGCGGCTAGTATTCAAATTAAGCGCGCCCCCGCGCCGATTGAACTGCGCATGCGCCGGGCTGAAAAATTGCCCAGTGCGCATGCTCCAGCTCACGACGGAAAACGTCAATGACGCCGACGTGAGCGTCATTGACGTAAAGTCGTATTCAAGAATGACTTAGGAAAACGACGTAACCGATGAAAAAAGCCGACGCGGACCCGACGCCATACTTAACATGGCATACGGCGGACTGGCGTAAGGTTACCCCTCATATAGCAGGGGTAACCTTACTCTTATGGAAACGACGTAAGCGATGACTACGCGACGCAAATTCGTTCGGGAATCGGCGTATCAGGCTCATTTGCATAGTCAAATGAGACCTGAACGTAAACGCCACCTAGCGGCCGGCGTCGCATTACATCTAAGATCCGACGGTGTAAGTGACTTACACCTGTCGGATCTTGGCCGTATCTATGCGAAAATTATTCTAGGAATCACTCGCATAGATACCCGGGCTCAGAAACAGAGATACGACGGTGTTTCCTGAGATACACCGTCGTAACTCTTCTGAGAATCTGGCCCTTTGTCTTTAGTCATACTTTACTGTAAATGTTGAAATAGGAATTTGTTGTGTAAACTCATGCACAGACCTGTGTAACCTATGATAGGTGTGCTAGGAGAGCTTGATCCTGCCGGGTTGCGAGCAGTTACTGTAACATTGTAAAATGAGCTGCAGGGTACTGGAATGTAGAAGTCCATGTATGATGTCCAGTATGAATTCAGAGTAAAGGAGGACTCTGGATCATATCCAATTTGTCCTTGGACCGTGGCCATGTAATCCGTACCACAATGACTTCCATTCCAGGATATTTCCACTTCCTGTGGCTTCACATCTCCATGATAAATTGAAGTTTCCACTTCATCAGGGGGGCAAGGGACTGTAATAAACACCAAAACACAACAATAGTTTGTACAAATGAAAGGTTGTCTGAGTGACAATTAAACTTTACGATCCCACTACTTTTGCCAGAATGTGATGATTACACAGATTTCCAACTCACGGAACAATTTAAAGATGATTTACAGATATGCATATTTTATAGATAATTACATTGGTCCATATCTGGCCGATGCCCCTGGAAGCTGAAAATCACTGTAGTGTAGACATCACTAATACAGTAATTTCAACTTGCTTCCGTGATTTCACTGTTCTCTCCACCTTGTCCAATCAGATAACACTTTGTATTCATTTACAATGGTTCTTGTGGTGGGGGATTAAACTCCTGTTTTCAGAATGAAGCAGGGCAGCCTCTCAGCATGGGACCCAGAAGCAAATGGAGATTACTGGAATAGTGGTGTCTACTTCAGTGGTTTCTAGCTTCCATTGGCATTGCCCATGTATGATATATACATAGTAACATTGGTCCAAGCTCTTTTTGAGCCATTCCTTGGTGGATTTGCTAGTGTGCTTCTGCTCATTATCATATTGAAAGACTAATTTTCTGTTCGCTTTTGGACAGATGGCCTCACATTCTCATCATGCCCACTTTTGTAGAATGTAGAATGTATAGTTAAATTGATGACTGTGAACTGCCAAGGTACTGAAGCAGCAAAGCAATCCCAAACCTTAATATTTCCACCACCATGCTTTTACAGTTGGTATGTGACTCTTCTGAAATACCTCTTTTGGTTTGCAGCCAACGGGGCAGATCCACAAAGAGAGTACGCTGGCGTATCTACTGATACGCCGGCATACTTTCAAATTTCCCATGTTGTATCTTTGTTTTGAATCCTCAAAACAAGATATGACGGCATCTGGGTTAGATCCGACAGGCGTACGTCTTCGTACACCTTCGGATCTTAGATGCAATTCTTCGGTGTCCACTGGGTGGCGTTCCCGTTGTTTTCCGCGAGCGGCCTTCGCAATCTTTTACGTTGTCTCTAGTCGGCTTTTTTCGGCGTATAGTTAAAGCTGCTATTTGGTGGCGTATGCAATGTTAAGTATGGCCGTCGTTCCCGCGTATAATTTTAAAAATGTTATTTAGTTTGCGCAAGTCGTCCGTGAATCGGGCTGGACGTAATTTACGTCCATGTCAAAACAATGACGTCCTTGCGACGTCATTTTTGCGCAATGCACGGCGGGAAAGTTTAGGGACGGCGCATGCGGGGGACGCACTTCATTTAAATGAAACACGCCCCCTACTCGCCGATTTGAATTACGCGCCGTTACGCCGCGAGAGATAGACTACGCCGCCGTAACTTACGGCGCAAATTCTTTCTGGATTCGAACCTAACAAAAGTAAGTTACGGCGGCGTATCGTATCTCAGATAGGCTGCGCCGGGGCAGATCTTTGTGGATCTGCCCCCTTGTGTATAAATATATGTACAACTCCTGGGATGTATATATATCCTCTACACACTGTGGGCCAGATTCAGATAGGTTAGCGGATCTTTAGATCCGCGTAACCTATCTGATTTACGATCCGCCGCCGCAAGTTTTTGAAGCGAGTGCTTGATTCACAAAGCACTTACCTCAAAACTTGCGGCAGCGTATCGTAAATCCCCCGGCGGAATTCAAATTCCGCGGCTAGGGGGAGTGTACTATTCAAATCAGGCGCTTCTCCGAGCCGATCGTACAGCGCATGCGCCCCCTGGAAATTGTCCCAGCGTACATTGCTCCAAATGACGTCACAAGGACGTCATTGGTTTCGACGTTTACGTAAATTACGTCCATCCGTATTCGCGAACGACTTGCGCAAACAACGTAAAAAATTCAAATTTTGTCGCGGGAACAATGGCCATACTTAACATTGGCTGCGCCTCATAGACCCAGGGGTAACTATACGCCGGAAAAAGCCGAACGCAAACGACGTAAAAAAAAAAGCACCGGGCGGTCGCTCGTTTCAGAATCGGACTAAATGCTCATTGGCATATTCAACGCATAAAAGACACGGAAGCGCCACATAGCGGCCGGCCTGGAATTGCAGCCTAAGATCCGACGGTGTAAGTCACTTACACCTGTCGGATCTTAGGCATATCAATGCGTAACTGATTCTATGATTCAGTCGCATAGATACGACTGGCAGAACACAGAGATACGACGGTGTATCAGGAGATACACCGTCGTATCTCTTTGTGAATCTGGCCCAACATGTCTACCATTACTGTGACTAAACAACTTTATCTTTAATTGATCAATATTAAGCACATTGCTCCAGATTGCCTGGTCTTTGCCTATATGTTCATTTAAAAACTGTAATTTTGCTAAAATATTCTTTTTGGACAGCAAACACTCTTCTTAACATACCTCCCATGCAGCTTGAAATGGTTCAATTTCTTTCCGACTGTAGATGCATGTACTTTCACTCCAACTGTTGCAAGAGTTACTGGAACTTAACTCCCTTTAGCAACATTTTTCTTTTTGGTACTCCCCCTTCCCCATACAAAAATGTAAAAAGATTTTTTATGATTTGTACTTTTTGTACTGCTAGGCAGCACTTCCTGCTTTTTAGCCTTGGCTGGGCCCCACTTTGTCCTGGGATTACAGCTGTCTCAGGAGGCATTGTATACAAATGCTGTTGGCAGTTGGGGTGCCCATACATTAGAAATTGCATCTTTTGTGCTCATACATAAAAAAGCCACCAAATGTGTGCGAATGTGACTCTGTTCTTTCCCAGATCCCAAATATTTCGTAGAAATTGGCGTTGCATCTGCACACGGGCCAAACTTTGCAAGATGGTGACCCAGTAGAAGGGAATGAATACTGTTTTGAAGTTCCACTTTAAGCTGCTCTATGTTCCATCAAATCAGTTACCTTTCATAAATGCCTAGCACATGCTTTACAGAGAGACAGATTTAAAGCGGTTGTAAACCGCATAAACTTTTTTTTTTTTTTTTGAAACCTGCAAGGCAAAAGGCATAATCAGCCAGTATGCACCGCATACTGGCTGATTATGAAATACTTACCTCGGAACGAGGTGAGGAACACTTACCTGGTTCACGCCGAGTGAGATGTCATCTTGCTCCGGCGTGTCTTCCGGGTATCGCCGCTCCAGCGCTGTGATTGGCTGGAGCGGCGATGACGTCACTCCCGCGCGTGCGCGCGGGAGATTTAAATTCGGCAAGGTCCGGCGGCTGCCGGTCCTTTAGCCGAGGATCCCCCATGCACATGCGCTGCTGCAATCAGCGGTGCATTGCGGGGGGAATATCTCCTAAACCATACAGGTTTAGGAGATATTCTTGATACCTACAGGTGAGCCGTATTATAGGCTTACCTGTAGGTAAAAGTGACAAATAAGGGTTTACAACCACTTTAAACGCAGGTTCACACTGGCTGTGGGAATTAAATTGTATGAGTTCAGCTGAACTCACACGATTCATTCCTACATGTCAGTCCCAACTTCAGGGGTGATTTCAGAGACATTTCTGCAGGTTTCTGCACAGATGTCAATGGAAATCGCACCCGAAATCACCAAAAGTACTACAGGAACTACTTTTGGAAATCGGTTCGACTCCGCATGGATGCTGCCATTGCCTGCAATTGTCGTCGATTTGGCATGTGATTTGACATGTCAAAACGCATCAATGTGAACCAGGGCTGAATCAGTCAACTTTTGTTACCGACTACTGACAATCTAACCTATTAAACTTTTAAATTGTAAGTTCATAAAACCATCAAATCTCAGTAAATCATTTTTATTATACACCAATATACAAATATTTAGCAGACGTTTGTATCTATAAAACTTACCCATACCAGACAGTACAGGCTCAGTAAATGAACTGTTGCACTGCATGTCCATTGCCAGCACAGAGAAGGAGTAGGCGGTGCCACAGCTTAGGTCTGGTACGATGCAGGTTGTGCCTTCAGTTTTACATGAAAAAACAGAGTCTTGATCAGATACCACTTCGCCAACATAGTGCTGTGCCCCTCTGCTTTCCTCCCAAGACAAAATGGCTGAGTTATTTGTACAGTCCATGTGAACTTCCAAGTTTTTCGGCAGGCAGGGGGCTGTTAAACATAAACCAAATTGTTTGATCTTTACTGCTTAAAAAATACATACATGCTATAATTAGTGTCTAGATTAAAAATGTGGATGCATTTATAAATAAGCTTTATGTAATTTATCATAAACACTTAAAAGTTTGTGACAATTACCTGTGTCCAGAAGCACCAATGAGCTCCCATTGCTGCTACATTTCTGGCCTACGGCCACTACTTGGACTTTATAGGACAAGCCACAGTCTAGGCCTGATAATGAGCAGCTGGTACTGGAGCTATTGCAACTACTTTCTAGTCCTCCAGGTGCACTGGCTGATACATGATAATCAATAGCTCTTTCACTTGCAGACCATGTCATCAAGACCATTGTGGTAGGACAAGTGGTTGTGTATTGCACATCAACTGGTACACAGGGTGCTGAGAAAACAGGAAATATCAGAGATTATTTCATTTCTACAATAAGTATTATTGTTGCCACTTTTTAAAAACATTGTCTTGAAAATAGTGCAATGTAATTAATTGATTGAAAGCTTATAAAATGGTGAATTATTAAGATTATTAAAGAGAAATTGTCGCTACCTGAGTTTTCATAAAGCGTCACACTCTTGGAACTGTTACATGTTTCACCAATTGCCATAACAGTAAACCCATATGACTTGCTGCACGACAAAACCTCAGAGCTAAAGAAGAGACTGGTTGTAGTGTATGAGTTTAGTTCACCAATGCTGCTTTCAACATCCACATGGTATAGCTGGGCTCCATTACTCTCTTCCCACAGCATGGAAACAGTCTGGTTGCTGCAGTCAAGGTCAATGCTGAAACCTTGGGGTTGACAAGGAGCTGAGCAAAAAAAATATGGTTAACGATGTAGGATCTATCATTGAAAAGGAACTGTAGATAAAAAATACATTACCTAGATGTCATTGCCAAAAGAAATGACTACACAGTAATCATCCTATACACAATATTCATACTTACCTCATACCTTACCTCTTACTTACCTAGGTCTGATGCTGCATCTGTTCTTTGCCATCTCTAAGACTGAGAACCGAGCAATTAAACACAGCTGATCGCTCTGTTCTCAGAGCTCTGTGAGCAGAGAGCTGGTCACTGCCAGTCACCACTGTCTGTTCTGTCCCCTGCGCTCAATGGAGTGCTGGGCTGTGGAGGGGCAAGAGCGGCTGGCTCAGGCTCTCAGGGACTGAGAGGTTGAGCCAGGTGCCCGTCCAGGGTTGTGGGCGGATTCCAACCATATTGTTCCAATCTTGCCCCAGCTTGGGCCGTCTGATGTCAGCCAACAGCGGGCTTTGGCTTGCTGTCTGCTGAAAACGGGTCACGGGAGTGCAGAACAAACTGCACGCCTGTGATCCACAGGAGAAATACAGCTAAATGAGTTTTGGCTGTACATCTCCTTTAAAGTGTACATGAAGCCTCTTTCACAGTTTTCCTCTGTCAGGGCTGGACTTCTTTCTCAGAGCTCTGTGGTCAGCTGTCGGTTAATTGCCAAAGACTCTCCCTTCCACAGTGACTCTCCTGGTCTTCATTTCCTGCTTGTCAGCTAGAGCTGCTGGTTATTTAAACTCCTTGGATCAGATCTTTGGTGCCTTTGCCTTGGTCAACATATCTGGACTCTCTGTGCTGCATTTCCCTTCTGGTTCCTGACTGTTTGCTGCAGCCGAATTTGCTGATCTCTGGACTCCTGTTTCTCTGGCTTGTACTGACTACCCGTCCTGGTTACCGAACTCTGGCTATGTTTTGACTAGGTTTGCTCTGTTTATACCATTTTACCATTTTATTAAATAGTGTGATTTTTACTGCACGTCTGTCTCAGTCTGATTCATGGTTCCTGACATCCTCACTGATAGGTTTCCCCTTTACTTCTTTTTCTGTGACTTCTCAATGGTCACCCAGATCAATAATTAGTGGGGACACAGACAGCAATGAAACTTGAAAGAGGGTCTAACCCTTCTATATACTATCCAAAAACAATTTTTTTTTACTTTACATAGACCTTAAAGGACCAAAAGTAAACCAACTAGGATATTAAGCAGGTCAAATAAAATATGAATTTACTATTGTCAGCCGGGATTAGGTTTTGACTTGCTTCTACCATGACTTTACAGAGAATCCCTGGGATTCAAAAAGTTCGCAAATCACAAACATTTAGCCAAAAACCTTGCAGGTTCACCTCCAGAAATAAGGAACAACCTAAAATGCAATGTCTTTGCTCCTTGTCAGCTACAAATGGCAATAATTTTAAGGAATGGATAATCCAACCCATTTCTACAGAAGGATTGAATCAGTCATATTGTAAGTGTGTATATAGTATATATACTGTATATATTTTTATTTTATTGACACATTTCCTCTGTGGCAGTACCTGTTTTAACATGCCTTGTGTTTGACAATAGATTTCTTATTAACCTTACATATGCCCAAAATAGAATAACTAGATTTGCCCCAATAGACTTCAATGGGGTTTGCTCCAAAGATTTCAAGAAAGATTTGTGACACTAGTGTAAAGACTTAGGGCCAGATCCACGTAGCGCGGCACTTCTTTACGTTCGGTGTAGTGTATCTCAGATACTAAGACGTACGCCAGTCGGATCTAGCCCAGCTTCAGGCGTATCTTGTTTTGTGGATACAAAACAAAGATACGCCGGAGCAACCTAGCAGTTACGCGGCGTATCAATAGATATGCCAGCATAACTGCTTTGTGGATCTGGCCCTAAGGCTTCATGTACACTGCTGCTGGTAAACAGATGTTTAGGAGCAGTTGTTTGTTTTTTTCAGCTGCCCCTGAACTCTCCTCAATGTTATCTTATCAGTACATGTACACAGGGTCGTTTATAGTAGTTTCTAGGCAGTTGAGTTTAGAAGCATTTTTTTGGAAAGCAAAAAATGCGCTGAGGACGAATGTTCAGAGGCATTTGAAATACCAAGTGCCTGTAACAGCTTATAAACAAGTGTAAACTTGGTAACTCGCATTTGACCGTGTGTCGTTTACAGACGTTTTTAATGGAGATACATTTTTAACTATTTTAAAAAAACACTTCTAAACGCAAACGCGGCTTAACGTGGCATGTAAATGTGGCAAAAGGCGTTTTTAAACATCAGTTACTATGTATCAAGTTAAATCGTTCAGTTGTTTTACACTGTGTTTTTCGTGTTGTGCAAGCTGCTTTTTCTGGGTATATAACACCTTTCGCCCGCTTTCCTGAAGGATACTAAGCACATTATTCAGATTTTAGAGTCACTTGATTGCCTTTCCAATACTATATTAGTGACTGGAGATGTGAGCTCTCTCTACACCATTATTGGGCATAATGATGCTATGGTGTCTGTGGAATGGGCAATCTCGACATCCCAGTTGTCTGGTAGACATCAAGAATTTATCTTGAGTAGTTTAGATTTTTGTTTATCAAGAAATTATTTTTGGTATAATGGCGAGTTCTTTTTGCAAACCAGAGGAGTTGCTATGGGCGCGCGTTTCGCACCCAGTGTAGCCAATATTTTCATGGCTCATTGGGAAGAAGAAGCTATTTTCCGCGACCGCCCTCGGAAACTGGTTTGCTACCGCCGTTACATCGATGACGTGATAATCATCTGGAATGGTGAGAGGGCCGCATTAGACACATTTATTGACGGCCTCAATAACAATAATAAAAATATTAGTTTCACTTGGACCATAGATTACGAGAAAATTGTGTTTTTGGATCTCAACATTGTAAAGGATGCTAATTTTTTTAAACTCACCAATTATTTTTTTAAACTCACCAATTATTTTAAACCAACCGATCGAAATGCTTTTATTCCATTAGGGAGCTGTCACCATAAATCTTGGCTTTGTAATATCCCAAAGGGCCAATTTATTCGACTACGTCGGAACTGTACTTTAGAGACGGACTATGCTATCCAGTCTAGGGTCCTGGCCGACAGATTTGTCCAAAAAGGTTACAAAAGTGAAATTTTGGAAGAAGAAATGGGACAAGTCCAAAAATTGGACAGAACCACCTTGGTGTCTGATCTGGTTAATCCCATTGGTGAACCCACTAATGTCACGCATAATTATAAAATGATCCTGGACTATAATGTCCAACACAAGAAATTCGAAAGGATCATAGCCAGGAATTGGTCTATTCTTAAACAGGACAAAGTGTTGGGTCCAGTATTACCAGAAAAGCCTCAATTTATATATAAGAAGGCTCCTTCCCTCCGAGATAGACTGGCACCAAGTGTGCTCAACCCCCCGGTCATTTCTGATAATAGATTGTTTAAATTTTTGGGGGGATTCTATGCTTGCGGACGATGTGTGCCATGTAAGAGCTCCAAGGTCAATCTTAAAAAGAGGAAAAAATTTCTGGCATCAGCCACCAACAGAGAGTATGATATCAAGCAGCTTATCACGTGTGACACTATAGGCGTGGTATATATGCTTGAATGCGACTGCGGCCTGCAGTACATAGGAAGGACTTCTAGACCCCTCCATGTCCGTCTGGCAGAGCATGTTAATAACATTAAGCAAGGAAAAACTACGCATAATGTATCACGTCACTTTAAGGAATTTCATCATAAAAACTCGAGAGGTTTACGTTTTTGGGGGACAGAGAAAGTTAACCGTCATTGGAGGGGGGGTAACTTCATCCGACAATTAAGTAAAAAGGAATCATATTGGATCCATGAGACACGTGTTTTAATTCCAGAAGGCCTTAATGTTGATTTTGATATTAATTGTTTTATTTCTGATCGATGATTTTATCAAATTTATTTTTGCATATATAATTTTTTATATATACATGTTTTTGTGTAGTGATTTTATATATATAGAGGTTTTTTTAATGTAATTTAATATAGATATTTATATCATATTATCTGTATTATGATTGATATTATGTATGTGTGTGTTGATGACTATGATCGCGGTTGACTACGGTTTTATAGAATATATTTTTTTCTATACATATCCTTATGAGGGGTACTTAAACCTAGTAGTTTTTTATAATATCCCCCGTCTTTTTATTACATTTTTTATTTTAATATACATTCATTCTGTCCTTCTCATGATGTGTGGACAGTAATAATAATAATATCATTGACCCCCAGTGTGTATAGTTCTTGTCTGTGTTGAGTCACAGCTGTTTTGTTTCCCTGCAGCGCTGCGGCATTGTAGTTTGTCCCTCCAGCCGCACTGTAGCAGATGCTGTGTTTCTCTCCATGGAAACCATCATGTGACTCCTGCGTATCACGGCGGACGCTGTGCCTCTCTTAGTGGCGTTCCCCATGTGATACTAGTGCGCCTACGTCACACTCCTTTCTACACACTGATTGGATGTTCTTTTGTTCCTTCGTCTTTTGCTTTTTGTATTTGTTCCTGCTGCCTCGCCGTAGCTGGATTTAGCGTCGCGGTTGCCACGCAACGGACGCACATATATTAGGGTGATCGTCTTCCTTCTCACCTACATCCGCTGAAGAAGTCCCGCCCCTGGGACGTAACGTTCGGTAGGGAGAGCGTGACGTCACCCGCTATCACAGTCACACACACGCCCGTTACTCTTGGCACTGGACTAAGTGCCCTGCTCTCTGACCTTCCTTTTGGAGACCTCTTTATCATTGCTGGATTTCCCTTGCTATTGGAGATACCCTTATGGGAATGCTGTATATGACCTAATCTAACAGAGGGTCATATCTGTGAGGTGAGCGGCCATTGCTACCATTGGTGGAGGTGTTTCTGCTTTATTCCACGCTACAGCACCTGCATGATTTTCTACTCATCACCAGTCACTTTAGAAAAGATTCTTTATGGACTTTCTATTATTGGACTTTTAGCGCTGCACTACCTATTTTTATATAACACCTTTAGCGTGGCTCTAAAGCTTAGAGCCACGCTAAAGGCGTTATATACCCAGAAAAAGCAGCGTGCACAACACGAAAAACACAGTGTAAAACAAAATATGCAGCACTATTTCTAAAAAATAAATAAAACAAACCATATGAGATCAGATTATAAATTAAGTTAGTGTCCAGAAATACAGTATATGTCCAGTATAAAAAAAATACACATTTACATACAAATAGCTGGAATGCCAATTTGTTTATCAATATATTACATGAACTTACATGCATTTAATTACTGTAGTTATGTGACTGTGTCATGGTTCCATTGTTTCAAGCACCAACTTCTAAACATT
Source organism: Rana temporaria (assembly GCF_905171775.1). Lineage (NCBI taxonomy): Eukaryota > Metazoa > Chordata > Amphibia > Anura > Ranidae > Rana > Rana temporaria. The sequence goes on from NC_053495.1 coordinate 113,228,611, forward strand.
TGTTAATGTTACTGATGTCAGCACTCTGGAACTTTATTGCACTATGGACAGTGACCACTGTGCAAAGTAATTGAAAGTGGTTGTAAACCTCAGACATGAAATATGAACAAGGTATATCCCTCTATAGTGTGTACTTGTCAGAATTAGGAGCACTATGTGTCATTTCTGTCTGCTGCTTCATTCCTCTGCTATCAGTATGAATCACTTCTAACAAGTTTTCCTGACACCAAGAGAAACAAGGTGACAGGGGTGGGACCTCCAGCTGATTGACAGCCTCAGCTCTATTTCCATGTGCTGTGTGAAGGTGTCCCTTCCCTCCATTTAGCTCTCAGTGTTCTCTTCACCGAGCTCTGCAGAGGTCTCTGACAGCTCAGACAAGCTTTATAAATGCTGGACTTTGAACAGATAAACAGGTATAGGTATAACTTGTAGGAGGATTTGTTTCATATTTATGTATTATCTAAGGCCAGTTACGTCACTGGGTATATGCAAGGGTTTACAACCACTTTAACTGGAACTCAGCAAGTGCTGTTTCATAAAAAAAATATATATATATTTATATATATAAAGCATTGCTGTATACTCTGACATGTCAGGAATTTATTCTGTTGCTTTATACCATTTCTAAAGTACACAAAAAATAATGTTTTCTACAAAACTTTTGGAAAAGTTCATATGGGCAATATGTTTTCTATTTACCTGTTGGAAATGTACTGATGGCAGACAATACACTGACACATTTATCATCCATGGCCATTACATTTACACTGTAACTTTGGCCGCACTGCAATCCATTAAATGAACAGGTAGTATCTGTAGTGTTACAGTACAGAGTTGATCCATTTCCAGTTAGTGTTGTCATGTAATGTATTGCCCCTCTGCTCTCCGCCCAGGATATAATTCCAGCATTGTTTTCACAATGTACATTTGTTATAACATCTACGGGCTGACAAGGGGCTGTTAAAAAGAAAAACAAACATTTATATTAGATAATTTTGTGGAACAAAAAAGTGATTTACTTTATAAAGCTTTTGGTATTTACTGATGTTTGCCCTTCCAAGGCTAACATACACAGTTATTTGATATTCATTTGTAATTTTAAAGCGGAGTTCCGGCCACAATTTCACGTTTTAAATATAAATACCCCTGTAATACACAAGCTTAATGTATTCTAGTAAAGTTAGTCTGTAAACTAAGGTCCGTTTTGTTAGGTTGTTACAGCATTTAGACACTTTATAAAATAGAAATTGACTGGGGCCATCTTAAGTGTGGGCATCATGAAGCCAGACTGTATGACTTCCTGGATTTCAGCCTTGCAGATCTCACACATGCTCAGTGCTGCACAAGCAGTGTAATAGGTTTCAGATCAGGTTTCAGCACCTGTACTGTCCAAGTCACATGATTCTTCGAGACTGGGGAGTGCACAGACTCCTGGAAAGTTACACCTACTACATTCCCAGGAGTCTGTGCTAGGTGCAGGAAGAGGGAAGATTAACTATTCTGCCTAGCAACAACACTTTGAAGGTATCTAAAAAAAAAAAAAAAATTCTTAAAGGACTAATGACATTTTTTTAAAACTACTGATGTAATGTTATATTTATGGGTGGAACTCCACTTTAAGTGATCCCTTTTGCATTGCCTGTGCCTCGCATTTGATGCATTTGCCATTTGTCGCTATGAGTTTATACTGACCTGCATTTGGGAGTAAGAGAAAGCACAGCCTGATCTCAAGATGACTGATTATTCCCAAAAGCCTGTGTATATTAGCACGTAGTTAGACAGTGATAGACTATTTTACAGAAAATACTACAGATCAAACCCTAATCCAACTCAACCAAAATTTAAAGAAGATATTTAAACTGAACTCCAGTATTTGACTGGAATCAATGCAGCAACAAGAATAGCAAATCCCTGCAAAACAAAGGTTTTTGATTTGAGTCAGTGATGGTGGATTGAATCAATCAATGGGCCTTATGTGCAGGTTGCAAGATTTCTTCACATGGATTTGTATATTGCCCTATTCCCACATTGCTATAACACGTGTGTCACTATCTTATAGCTAGATTCTAGACTAACTTTCTTATTCAACATTACAGAGAAACCACTGGGGAATGTGACACAATCAACTTGCAATGGTGGATGGGTGAAACTGGAAAGTGGAAAATTTCCACAAATGATTCCCCTGAGAGTTATAAAATTCCAAGGTGCCTTTCAACTTGGCAGCATCTGTGCAAAACTAAATTAGAACTTGATGGGCTCGTTTTAATCCAAAAGAGTTTTTATTACTGTAGTATTGAAATAAGCAAAATAACAATGTCAACATGCACCCACCATATGTTGTACATATGCAGAAAAAGGAATAGAGAAGACTTTGGGCCGGATTCAGATAGATTCGCTGTAACTTTGGGCGCAAGTTCCGTATGCAGAAAGAACTTGCGCCCTTAGTTACGGCGGCGTAACGTATGTGTGGCGGCGTAAGCCCGCCTAATTCAAATGGGGATGTTGTGGGCGTGTTTTATTTAAATTTGAGATGACCCTGCGTTTTTGACGTTTTTTTTTAACTGCGCATGCGCCGTCTGTGAAATATCCCAGTGTGCATTGCTCCAAAGTACGCCGCAAGGACGTATTGGATTTGACGTGAACGTAAATTACGTACAGCCCTATTCGCGTTACGACTTACGCAAACAACGTAACATTTTCAAAACTCGGTGCGGGAACGACCGCCATACTTAACATTAGCTACGCCTCATAAAGCAGGGGTAACTATACGCCGAAAAAAGCCTAACGTAAACGACGTAAAAAAATGCGCCGGCGGGACGTATGTTTCTGAATCGGCATAAATACCTCATTAGCATATTCCTCGCGTAACTATACGGAAGCGCCACCTAGCAGCCAGCGTAAATATGCAGCCTAAGATACGACGGTGTAAGACACTTACGCCAGTCGGATCTTAGGGAAATCTATGCGTAACTGATTCTCTGAATCAGACGCATAGATACGAAGGCCCGCACTCAGAGATACGCCGTCGTATCTCGTATCTGAATCCGGGCCAAGGTCTCTGCAACATAGCATACACAGAATGAATGTATCACACAAACAATTGGCAAATTATCAATTTGCTGAAGACAAATTAAGACTGTTTGCAGAAATAAATGCAAAATAATATCCAAATCTCTATATAAAGAGTATAATTGGTTGAGAAACTTTAAAAAAAAAGCTAAGCCAAAAGTGTTGTGTGCCATTCCCAAATATAGGATATTTCAACCTTAGTTGTACCCTAATGCCCTGTACACACGATAGGTTCACCTGATGAAAACGGTCTGATGGATTTTTTTCATCAGATATCCGATGAAGCTGATTTTCATCAGTCGTGCCTACACACCATCGGTTAAAAAACCGACCGTTTCTGAACACGGTGACGTAAAATACAGGTTCAATGCTTCTGAGCATGCGTCGACTTGATTCTGAAAATGCGTGGATTTTTAACCAATGGACGTACCCACAGAAGATCGTTTTTTTCTATCGGTTAGTTAACCATCAGATAGTTTTAAAACAAGTTCCTAGTTTTTTAACCGATGGATAAATACCCGATGGGGCACACACACAATCAGTTAGTCTGATGAAAACGGTCCATCAGACCGTTTTCATGAGACAAACCGATCGTGTGTACGCGGCATTAGACATAACAGATCACAAATGGCCATATGGCATTAAAATCTGGGTACATCAGACCTAAACACGTAAAAGACTCTGTTCAAATAAAATAGAAGTTGCATGTGATGGAAAGCTAGCAGAAGATTCTGCCCACTACATACCCCAAATTTTCTGGTTTTTTTTGGGCAACCTTTGTGGTTTCTCTGATTCGTTTCTTATATGGGAGCCTTTAATTTATTAATTAATCCCTACTTTGCATTGTTGTAAGCTTGGCACCGCAGCTTGGATGGATGGAAACTTTCAATGCTAGTTTTTAGTGGAAAAAAAGTGTGGCTGTAAATCACAAGCAAATCGTTTTCCTGAACCAATCAAAGTAACATAGGACAGCAAGGCGGCACTCAAGAAGGCAATATAAATGTCATGCACATGTGTAGACATCAGTAAGGATCCCCTACTTACCAGCATGTTATATATCTTTAAAAAGCAAAGGACCTTTACAATGAATAGGTTGTATTATTTTTGTAATTTATTTTAATTGTTATTGTATTTGTATTCCCCACAATTTTTACACAAATGTTGACCAAGATGCAACATTTTACATTAAAAATAATTTAGTTCACACAATCACTATATAATTTTCAACATTTCTATTGAATACAAAATATAAGACTGTGCCAATGTAAAATGCTTTTAGGCTCTGGCACATAGTATAGACACATAGGTGGCACCGCTTTTTCCTACAGAAGCTTTACAGCTTTGTCCCATTTGCTCATTCATAAGCACATTGATAGTTCAAACCAGTAAGAAATGAAACCTACAGAATAAAATGCAAACTCATGAATTTGTCTCTCCTTGGGACATTCTTCATTGATTTCTGAGTACTTTGGTTTTGGTGACAGACCAGATTACTATTTTGCTGAAATAATGATTTTCTGATATTGGATAGTTTACCTCTGTATTTCTCAACTCCAGTCCTCAAGGCGCCAGGTCATGTTTTCAGGCTTTCCATTATTTTTCACAGGTGATATAATGCCGCGTACACAAGATCATTTTTCGGCATGAAAGAAAACTTTGTTTTTCAGCATGTCCAAAAAACTAAGTTTTTCCAACTTCATCATTAAAAACGACGTTGCCCACACACCATTGTTTAAAAAAAATGATGAACAAAGCGCGGTGACGTACAACGGCACTCTAAAGGGGAAATTCTATTCGCCTTTGGGCTGCTTTAGATGATTCCTTGTTAGTAAAAGACGATTTGCGCTTTTCTGTCTGTTAAAGCGTGATGAATGTGCTTACTCCATTATGAACGGTAGTTTTACCAGAACGAGCGCTCCCGTCTCATAACTTGCTTCTGAGCATGCGCGGGTTTAAAACTTCGTTTTAGCCCACACACGATCATTTTTTACAACCCGAAAAATAATTTTTTTTAAAACGGCGTTAAAAAATGCAGCATGTTCGAAAAATATTTTTTTTCGTTTTTCAGAAACTGAAAAACGATGTGCAGCCCACACACGATCATTTTTAATGACGTTTTTGAAAACAACGTTTTTTTTTTCATGCCGAAAAATGATCGTGTGTACGCGGCATAAGTTTCTCTGCCTTAGTAATTACCACAGCAGTTTCATCTGAAGGAAATCCTGAAACATGACCTGTTGGGGTGCCTTGAGGACTAAAGTTGAGAAACACTGGTTAAACTAACACTAGTATTTGTGGTGAGTTTTGCAAAAAAAAAAACATGATTTTTTTGCAATAATTCCTTCGGGACATAATTCTGCACTGGTAATAGCTCTCATGTAGATTACAGCACTAACCTGTCTTAGATATGTAGGCCGAACTATTTAATGAGCTGCAGTCACGGTTAGAAGAATGCACCTGGAAGCTGTATATAAGGCCACACTCCAGACCGGGTATGGAACAGGAAGTAATAAACTCAGAACAAGACAGTTCTTTTCCATGGGGATCTGTAGCCACTGCCGTATGGTAGGTGGGATGGGTATTGTTTTCTTTCCAGGACACAAACGCTTCATTTGTCAAACAGTCGATTTGCACCTCAACTATGTCCGGAGTGCATGGAACTAAAAAGAAAGATACATTTAGTTAAGAAGCCACTGGTAAATGAGAAAAAGCAGAGCATGACAACTCCAGCCAAAACATTTTATTTATTTATTGTGGCTAGTTTTACGTGGGCTTAAACTAACTGTCAGGCTCTTATTTTTTTTCTGTGACTCCTTTGGAAAAATCTCCCCACATACAGTATATACTGTGACACCAGGACAAAACAAGGAGAATTGGGGTCACCAGGATAGCAATGTACAAACATCAATAAAAAAACCTCACAGTGGTTCTATAAAACTTGAAAAGGAAGGTATGGCTTATGAAGTCATAAGCTATGACTAAGGATTGAACTCCAATGTGAAACGCGTCAGCTATTACCCCACTGTCTGCTGTTTTTATTGTGCCTTTTCCTTTTCATCAATAAAGGCCACCTTTTTAGGCTTACTGGTGTGCGGCTTTCCATACCTTCCTTTTCAAGTTTTGCTTTGTGCATTGCCGGCACCCATCTGTTTTTGAGAGGACATTGATTGCGCTGTGCGCTTAGCTGGAGCGGCTATCTTCCCCTTCTTGTTTACAGTGGTTCTATACTTTCCCCACTATACTAAAATATGTTAAAAAGCATAATCTATACATTTGATGTTGATAGTACAAACAGTATACATTAATTTCTTAACTGCCTACAATCACAAAACACAAGCAGCTAAGTAAAAGAAGCCCATAAGGATATACAGGAGCTACCATTGGTGACTTATATGTGAAGAAAACATTTTTAAGTCTAGCCTAGGGAAGGTAAGAGGTTGGCTTGACAGAAGGCTCCACAAGCAATTTATACTCATCTTTCTCTCATTTACCCCAATCCGCCACTAAAGCACCCCAAAATGTCCTGTGTAAGTTTGAAAAGATTGAAGCTGCTCAGAGATATGCATGTTTCCCCCCCACCCTTTCCCAGCAGCCAGACCTTGAGATGGACTGCACAGGCGCTGAATACTGCATTAGTGAAAGCAGAGGGAAGAGACACGTTTGCCAACCCAATAATGACCAATATTTGGAGGAGCTGTGGTGGTGCATTTGGGTAGCATGTTTTCTTGCCCTGTCCTATCAAAAAAGGGTTTACTTTAACCAATTGAAGACTGGACCTGCTTCCTGCCTAAGCCATTTTTTTTTATTTCAGCACTGCCACATTTTGAATGACAATTGCTCAATCATGCAACACTGTACCCACATTAATTTTATAAAAAAAATTTAGATAGATAGAGCTTTTTTTGGTGATAGTTGATCACCACAGATTTTTTGTTTTTTGCTATATAAAGATAAAAAAAAAGACCAAAAAAACTTTCTTAGTTTCTGTTATAAAAAAATTACAAATTAATCTTTTTATTAATGGATTTAAGTCAAACTGTATTCTGCTATATTTCATTGGCAAAAACATATGTGGAGGGATTATGGAATAGGGAGAGATTAGGGAATAGGGAGGGATTTGTGCTAGGAAAGTCAGATTTAGGGTTGGGGTGGATCGGTGCTGGGAGGGGGGTGTGGGTTCTAGTTGTGCTAGAAGGGGTAATGTGGGGGAGAGGATTTATTCTAGGAGGGTGGATATGGGGTAGGGGAGAAGGTTTGTGCTGGGAAGGGGATTTGGGGAGGCGAGGATATTTTCTAGGAGAGGGTATTTGAGGGGGATGCTGGGAGGGGTATTGGGAGGAAGGATTTGTGCTAGTAAGAGGGCTTTTGGGAGAGGGGATGATTTGTGTTAGGAAGGGAAGTTTGGAGGCAAAGGGATTTGTGCTAGGAGGGGCCATTGGGATATGGGGGGATGTGCTTGGAGGGAATTGGGTATTAGGGGGGGGGGTCAAAGATTTGAGTTTGAAAGGGGGATTTTTCGCATTTTTACTTGGAGAGAATTTTGGCTTGCAAAGAGAATTTATGCTTTCACAGGTTGAGCATGCAAATTAATGCTGGATTTGTTTGGGGGTGGGGAAAGGGGATATCCGTTATGCTCATACTTAATGGGGGATGGGGCACAGTTTGGCATCTTTACCCTGGGTGCTAGATGATTTTGTCTCAACACTCACTGTATATGATCCTTTTATGAACAATTTTGACCATTGGTTTGGTGCTTGTGGTGTATGTACATCTTTACGAACGTGGCTTTTATTTTGTTGGCACTCATCTGTATTTTGCACTTGGTTGGTTGCAAAAGGCAATACATACATGCAGCGCTGTATTTTGGCCTAGGCCAACAAGGCCCAGGCCTAGGGTGGCACTTTGCGGGGGCGGCAAAAAGCCACCCTCCTGCACGGAAAAAGCCCCCCGAGCCCCTACTGCGCTGCCGAATTATAGATCAGTGCAGCGCGAGTGTCATTGGGGCAGGCAGAAGGAGCAGGTTCCACCAGTGAGCCGGGTCCTGCACGAATCTAGAGTCGACATAAGGACACTTGCAGCAGCGTAGGAGGGGTCTGTATGAGCTGGAAGTCTGGGCTCAGAGAGAAGATGAGGATGCTGTACGAGTCAGGCGGTGGGAGGCGGAGTTTCTGTCTGTGCAGTGGCTGGGGGAGATCTACTGATGGAGAGGAATATGCTGAGAGGAGTGGTCGGGAAGATGTCGGCACGAAAACATATGGCACCAAGTGAGGCTGACAAGACTGCACATCACAGAGAGGTGACAGGCAGGGACAGCCTGCTCTGTATCCTGTTACATGCAGCCTACCATTGCTTGATAATAAATAGATGTCTCTGGGTCTAACAGGTGAGATACTGGTGCTTTGGTGTTGCTGGCGACATTGCGGAGGCCGGGTGTTGCTGGCGACATTGCAGTGCCCAGGTGTTGCTGGCGACACGGCGGTGGCTGGGTGTTGCTGGCGACATGGCGGTGCCGGGTGTTGCTGGCGACATGGCGGAGCCCGGGTGTTGCTGGTGACATGTGTTTATGTACGTCACTCTTGCCCCTAGTCCTGTACAATATGTGGACCGTAATGTAGAGGGGAGCTCTGTGGGCTCTTTTGTAAAGAAAGGGCTGTGGTTACCAGAGACCCCTTACATCAGTATTTTCTATTACACCAGAGTCCGCAGCAGTCCCTATTACATCAGAGTTCTCCTTTATGGGGTGTGGCCTTGACAGGAAGGGGTGGGTCATATTTAAATTAGGGGGTGCACGAGTTTAGTCAGACCTAGGGCAGCACAAAACCTAAATACACCACTACATATATGTTTTTTTTCCCATCCCTTATAAATATGCCTAGCTGATATCAGTGCAGGGCTGATGGTATTGCAGTCAAGTTTTATAGATAGAATTGCACCGATACCACTTTTTTAAGACAAAGTACCGATACTTTTTTTCCAAGTACTCGCCGATATTGATAACTTTTTTTATGTCATGTGAAAGTGGCACATGTGTCAGTATTTTTTTTACAATGCTTTCTTCTTTTTTTTTGGGGGGGGGGGGGGGACACTGCCCCAGTGTCAGTGTCTTTTTCTTTTTACAATTTAACATTGAAATATTTTTTTTAAACTTTTCTTAATTTATTATTATTAATATTTTGTCAGCCCTGTTGGGGGGGGAGGGCTTTGGTGAAATATCAGGAGTCTAAACAAACCCCTGATATCTCCCCTTTGAGACAGGGAAAGGGACTGAGGATAGAGATTCCCCAGTCCCTTTCTCTGCAGCCTCAGCTGCACTGGAGATGAGGCTCCTCTCCATTCATAAACAGAAGCATCGTAAAACAGGCTACAATGTTTCAGTCATGAATGCACAGAGTCAGTGATCACTGACTGTGCATTCAGAAAAGGAAGGAGCCGGTAAATGACATATTTACCAGCTCCTTCCTCCGCTCTCCAGCCGGCGAGGTAGAAGGGAACGAAGGGGGACCCGGAGGACGAAATGGATCAGAACATGGGGAGCACAAAGGGGGACCCAAAGGAGGACCTGGGGAGCACAGAGGGGGACAGCCGGGTGTGATTGGTGCTGTGGTGGGGGCAGTTACAAGCACAGATCTCCCTGACAGCCACGGGAGGGAGAGGAGGAGAAGCGGATGTCAGAAAAGCTATACAGGGAGATCAGTGCTTGTAACTTCCCCCACCGTCACACCAATCATCCCTGAGGCTGCCCAAGTATCGGGTCAAGCATTGGAGCATTTGCATAAATACAAGTACTCATGCAAATGCTCGGTATCGGTGCAACCCTAGTTATAGATTTGTTAATATAAAAAAAAAAGGCAGTTATAAGATATTCTGACAGCAATGAAAAAGAAAGTAAAAATTGTATTACCCGTCTCAATAATGTCTACGAAGACAGTTTCGCTGCTACAGTCAATGCTCCACGCTGTAACTGAGATTGAATAAATGTCTCCACAGTGCACGTCTTTGATATCACATGTACTTGTTGTTGTGCTACATGAAAGAGTGTGCCCATCATCTCCTTTTGCTGTCACTACATAGGACATGGCTCCTTTGCTGGGAGCCCAGGTGACATTTATAAGGTCTGCTGAAGAACAGTCTATGGTGGCTAAGACATTGGTTGGGTTACACGGCACTGTTAATACATTAAAATGAACATCAGCGTGGACAAAGATACAATTCTGAAAGTAATATTATCTTCCACCAGCCATATAAATTTAGGGTACCTGGGCAAACCACAATTTAGGCCTAAATTGCCCATATATAACCTGTTCCCCATCAGTCATTCACTATGCATTTATATGGTAATTAGACAATTATGTATAAAGTTCAGTCATATCTTTGTATTCCTTAGTATACGCATAACCATCAACCTGCAGCTGTGTAGCACTTTGTTGGAATATAGTCAGCACTGAAGCTGCACACCCGGCTTCTGTCAGCACCGCTCACATCTGGATCACTATACTCTTCAAGTGTTTTTAATCAAAGTGTCTTTATCCTGACATAGTTTTATGAATTGCAGACCTGTTTTTCATGTTTATGGTAGACTTGCCTTTTCCCTCTGTTTTTGACATGCATTTAGCTAATTATTGGATGTCTGGTACTCTGGTTGACTGGTTACAACTTAGGCCCCGTACACACGACCAAACATGTATGCTGAAACTGGTCCGCGGGCCAGTTTCAGCATACATGTTCGGTCGTGTGTAGGCGCGAGCGGGCCGAATTCCAGCAAACATTTGCCCGCCGGGCCTTTTCCCAGCAGACAAATATTCCTGGACGTGTTTTAAAACCGTCCGCTGGAATCCTGCCCGCTCGGACATGTACGGTCGTCAGTACAGACCTACCGTACATGTCCAGGCGCCCGCCGTCCCACGCATGCGTCGAATGACTTTGACGCATGCGTGGAAGCCTTTAAATGGCAGGCCCGCCCACGTCGCGGCGACGACGCGGACACGCCCCGCGTAATGTTTACGCGCGGACTTCTGTACGATGGTTAGTACAACCATCGTACAGAAGCCCTCTGGCAGGCATGTACGGTGAAAACGGTCCGACGGACCGGTTTCACCGTACATGTTTGCTCGTTAGTACCCGGCCTTAGATGTTTTTGGTCTCTTTATGTTTGTTGTTGCCTTGATCTTGTGAATGTTTTTCAACTATGCTTGCCTGCTGCCAAATTTAAATTGGTTGTAAACATCAGGCATGAAATATGAAAAAAAAAAAAAACATATCCCTCTGTTGGTTGTACTTGTCTCAATTAAGAGCACTAAGGGGTAGATTCACAGACAAGATACGACGGCGTATCTCCAGATACTCAGAGTCCGGTCGGTCGTATCTATGCGCCTGATTCATAGAATCAGTTACGCATAGATTTCTATTAGATCCGACTGCATTTTTCCGCTGACCGCTAGGAGCGTGTATGCTGATTTACGCGTCAAAATATGTAAATCAGCAAGATACGCGAATTCACGAACGTACGCCCGGCCGACGCAGTACATTTACGATGTTTACGTTAGGCTTTTCCAGGCGTATAGTTACCCCTGCTATATGGTGGCGTAAGTGCGGTGTACCAATGTTAAGTATGGCCGTCGTTCCCACGTTAAATTTTGAATTTTTTACGTTGTTTCCTTAATTCGTTCGTGAATTGGGGCTGGACGTCATTTGCGTTCACGTCGAAACCAATGACGTCCTTGCGGCGTACTTTGAAGCAATGTACACTGGGAAATTCCACGGACGGCGCATGCGCTGTTCGGGAAAAACGTCAATCACGCCGGGTCAAGCCTAATTTACATAACACACGCCCACCTCTTCACTATTTGAATTAAGGTGGGCTTACGCCGGCCTATTTACGATACGCTGCCGCAACTTTCTTTTAAGAATACGGCACTTGCCTGTAAAAGTTGCGGAAGCGTAACGTAAATAGGATACGTTACGCCCGCACAAAGAAACGCTGATCTACGTGAATCTACCCCATTGTGCCTAAGTGTCTTCTACTGCTTAATTTCTCTGCTATCAGCATGAATTACTTCTGACACCAAGAGAAATAAGGTGACAGGGGAAGGAGCTGCAGCTAATTGACAGCCTCAGCTCTGTTGTGCTGTATGAAGAGGGGGAGGAGTCTTTTACCTCCAATCAGCTCTCAGAGCTCTCCTTTACTGAGCTCTGCAAAGTGTAACTTCAGCTTTCTGCCCTGTTTATTCTGACATTCAGACAAGTTTTATAAATTATGGATTGGACAGATTTAGAGAAGAGAATATTGCAGATAAACAGGTATAACTTGTATGAGGATGTGTTTCATCTCTGTGTATTAACTGAGGCCAGTCACTTCACTGGGTATATTTAAGGATTTACCACTTTAACCTCCAGCCTGTTCTGACCTCATCTCTGCTCAATGATTTTGTACTTTGTTTCCGGTACTGTCTGAACAGCTTGCTATCATCTTCTAAGCAATGCTGACATTTGTACTCTAATATCAGTCTGCAGCACAACTATCACATTACCACCAGCTCTGGAGAAGATCAGACTGTTCTAAATCCTGCACCTTTAAAGAGATTCTTGCTCTCCCGGTTGGTGACACAGAAGATTTAATTCTACTGTATATGTTAAAATATGCTGTTATCACAGATATTCGACTCAACACTTCCAAGGGTTTGCTTTAGCCAGCCAGATGTACTATTTGATAATATGTAGAGTATAGACTGTATATGTTAGAGATATGTATATGTTAGAGATATATTCTCTCCTTAATGGCCTACCCTTACGCAGGCTATTCCCCCTTTCAGTCTATTATGAATTCTGCTGCTAGACTAAGGCCCCATACACACGAGAGGATTTATCCGCGAATACGGTCCAGCGGACCGTTTCCGCGGATAAATCCTCTCGAGGATTTCAGCGGATTTCCATGCAATGGAGTGTACTCACCATCGCATTGAAATCCGCGCCGAAATCCTCTGGCGATGACGTGTCGCGCCGTCGCCGCGATTATAATCATAATCGCGGCGACGTACGCGACGCTGTCATATAAGTAATTCCACGCATGCGTCGAATCATTACGACGCATGCGGGGGATCCCTTCGGACGGATGGATCCGGTGAGTCTATACAGACCAGCGGATCCATCCGTTGGGATGGATTCCAGCGGATAGATTTGTTTAGCATGTCAGCAAATATTTGATCTGCTGGAATCCATCCCAGGGGATAAATATCCGCGGAAACAGATCCGCTGGAGTGTACACACCATAGGATCTATCCGCTGAAACCCATTCGCTGGGATTTTTCAGCGGATGGATTCTATCGTGTGTATAGGGCCTAATACACCTCACAAACCGAACCCTGACTGCTGCTCCTCTCTGCCAATCCCTTCACTGGCTTTGCCTACCCCACTGTGTAAAATTCAAAATGCTAACCACAACATACAAGGCCATTCACAAAATCGCCCCCATCTACATTACCAACCTCATCTGCAGATATCACCCAAATCGTCCCCTCCATTCCTCCCAGGACCTCCTTCTCTCTAGCTCCCTTGTTACCTCCTCCCATGCTCGCCTTCAGGACTTCTCCAGAGCCTCTCCCATCCTCTGGAACTCTCTGCCTATCAGCCCCTACCCTGTCCACCTTTAGGAGATCCTTGAAAACTCATTTATTCAGAGAAGCCTAGCCCACACCCACCTAACAACTGTCCCAGAGCCACCCCATCAAATCATTCTCTGCAGCTATTACCTTTTTTACCCAGCCCCCCCACCCTTTAGAATGTAAGCTCTACGAGCAGGGCCCTCCTGTACCTTCTGTATTAAACTGTACTGTAATTGTGCTGTCTCCCCTCTACATTGTAAAGCACTGCGTAAATTGTTGGCGCTATATAAATCGTGTATTATAATAATAATAATAATAATAATGGGCCAGATTCACAAAAGGGATACGACGGCGTTTCTCCTGATACGCCGTCGTATCCCTGTTTCTATCTATGCGACTGATTCATAGAATCAGTTACTGTCAGGTCACCTGTGGCCAGGTGACAAGTGCACCCCGTAGGGGTCAGGGATGCACCACAGGGAAGTGAACCCTATAGCCGACTACTGCTGGCAGGGAGGAAGCGTAACCCAAGATCACCCAGGGCGCGCAGTCTAAGACCCAGTTTTGTATTCACCAGAGCTTTAGATGGTAAGGATGGTCTTGGCCGCAACTGGGTCCAGGTCGCGTTCCCGGGATTCCTTAAGTAACACTCCGCAGGGAGAAAGGGGAAGCAGCCAGCAGGACAAACAGTGGTGATGGACAGGCCGAGGTCAGGGCAACAGGCAGACAAGGATAACCGTGGGACATGCAAATAGTCAGGGGCACAGGCAGACAAGGAAGTCGGGGACAAGCCAAAACGGTACACGGAAAGATGATCGTAGCACTCTGCAAACAGGAACTAGCAAACTACACTGCAGACAGGAACTAAGCATAGGAACACTGTTGAACAGCACTGCAGACCTGTAGAGCAACGGTTAATATAGGCTTCCTGGGATGGACTAGGGTGGAGCCATACAGGAAGAGGAAGTGATAAAAAGGGAAACCAGAACAGGGTCAGCCTCTAATGAACACATGGAGATCAGGTAAGCAGACAGACTTGATGCATATTCATGACAGTTACGCATAGATATCCCTAAGATCCGACAGGTGTAATAGTTTTACACTGTCGGATCTTAGGATGCAGTACCGCGGCCGCCGCTGGGGGGAGTTTGCGTCGTAAACCAGCGTCGGGTATGCAAATTAGGAGTTACGGCCGATCCGCGCCGGTTTTTCGCGTTCGCTACGTCGCCGCTAGTATAGTTTCCCGTCGCTAAGTTACACTTTTATTTTGGTGCCTTAACTTTAGTCATTGCTGTCTAAAGTATGGCCGTCGTTCCCGCGTCGAAATTTAAAAATCAACGTCGTTTGCGTAAGCCGTCCGGGAATACGGAAGTACGCTACGCGCGTCGCCGTTCAAAAAAATGACGTCACGGCGCGCAAAGCACGGCGGAAGTTAGGAAACGGAGCATGCGCAGTAGGTCCGGCGCGGGAGCGAGCCTAATTTAAATGGCACACGCCCATTTGAATTGGCCCGCCTTGTGCCGGAGGCCGCGGGCGTAGGTTTTCATCGCAAGTGCTTGGTGAATCAGGCACTTGCGATGAAAAAATGCGGCGGTGTAACTTATCTAGGATAAGTTACGCCGCCGCGATTCTACGTGAATCTGGCCCAATATGTGCATGTTAGGTTTTGGAGCCAAACACCTCAGTGTCTCATTCTTACCATGTATAGGCATACTCTAAGTGGCACTATATGATCTATAGTTATTTATCCATAAATAAGTATTTCATATTAAATAATTGGTATCTTTCAGAAAAATTTATATTTTGCCTAAAGCTGGTTATATACAGGCCAACCACTCTATAACTGATGCAAGATGGTAAATTTGCCCATTGTTGTAAAAATCAGATCTTACAACAACTCCTATACCAACATTTACAGTTGTGATCATATGATCACATTGTCATTTACAAACATATTTTTACACTTTTAAATGATCACATCATGCTTGAATCTGTTTCATCACTTTTAACTAACCCATATATAGGAGTCCTAACACCTTGTAAATATGGTTGTAAGTCATACATCTAAATGAATTATTATACTATATTTAGCTTGAGGCTAAAACAAACCATGCAGAAATGCATATTACCTGCACTAATGATGGTAGTATTTGATGATATGCCATGGCAAGTGTTATCAAAGGCTGTGACAGTTACTCTGTAATTTTCTCCACAGTGCAATCCAGAAACAGAACAAGACATATTTGTTGATGTACAGGAAACGTCATGTCCATCTGATCCAGAGAACAATACCGTATATGCCATGGCTCCAGTACTTGGTTCCCAGATGGCTGTGGCTCCATTTACATTACAGTCCATGGTAGCTGTAACATGCATGGGACTGCAAGGGACTAGAAAAAGCATAAAATACAAATTAGGATGTGTAAACAGAATTTATGTCCAGTTTCTCTGGGTTGTATTAATGGGTTGTATTAATTGTATGGAGTCCCTAAAAAGCATAAAGTACATGAACAGACTGAAACTCTGAGGCCTCGTACACACGACAGAGATTCTCGGCAGAATTCGCCGAGAAACTCGGTCAAAACCCGGATTCTGCCGAGAATCTCTGTCGTCTGTACAGTTTTGGCTCGATGGAGCCGCCGAGGAGCTCGACGAGAAAATAGAGAACATGTTCTCTATTTTCTCGTTGGCCGCGTTGTTCTATAGGAGAAGGCGGCCCGCCGAGCTCTTCGGCGGCTTCATCCCAAAACGAGACGAGGAACTCGACGTGCCAAGCACGTCGAGTTTCTCTGTCGTGTGTACGAGGCCTCAGCCTCTTCAAGCCAATTGTCTTGAACCTCCCTCTATGATTGTCTTGCTCCGGTCAACCTATTTTTTAAACAGAAGAACCACAGCATCATAGTAGTTAATGAAAAATCAGCATATGACAATCACTAACACACACCATTGCTGAACTACCATATATATTATCATGTATGATGGCTTCTTAGCCCACTTTGCCAGAGTTCAGGAATAGGATCATTAAGGATCATAATAAAAACAAAGGTAACCATATGCGGACAGATGTGTTCCTGAGAATGATGGGTAGGGATACATTTACCAGTCTTCTGTATTACTACCTGCCTCAGAAAGAAAGGGGCAGATCCACAAAGAAATTAGGCCGGCGTATCTATTGATACACCGGCGTAATTTCAAAATTCCTGCGTCGTATCTTTGTTTTGAATCCTCAAAACAAGATACGATGGCATCTCGGCTAGATCCGACAGGAGTACGTCTTCGTACGCCTTCGGATCTTAAATGCAATTTTTGAGGTGTACTCAATGTTAAGTATGGTCGTCCTTCCCGCGTACAATTTTGAATTTTTTACGATGTTTGCGTAAGTCGTTCGCGAATAGGAATTTGCTTAGAATGACGTCACCGTCGTAAGCATTGGCGGGTTCCGGTTTAATTTCGAGCATGCGCACTGGGATACCCTGAGGGACGGCGCATGCGCAGTTCCAAAAAAACGTTGTTTACGTCGGGTCACGACGTATTAACATAAAACACGCCCCCATTAGATCCATTTGAATTCCGCGCCCTTACGCCGCAAGAGATACACTACGCGCGACGCGAATTCGTTGAGGATTCAAACCAAACAAGAGTAAGTTACAGCGGCGTAGCGTATCTTAGATACGCTGCGCCCGGCGCAGATGTCTGTGGATCTGCCCCAAAGTGCGTACACTCAGTTATCTTCTTTCTTCCTTCTTTAACAGGAAGTTTAAAAATCTAAGTAAGTTCCTGTATCAGAAGTGAACATTGTTGTACTCTATTGCAGCCCTGAATGGGTTGAATATGACCTGGGGACAGGAATGGCTAAACTCATTTTAAAATAACTTCTCTATTTTTTTTAAATGAACATTGTTTACAATGTAACAATGCAGAGAACAGCAGAGTATAACCAATGCTGACCAAAAGTAAAAAAATAGCAACCTATCTCAGCCAGTCAGAATTCAACTTTCTGCTGTCAGACTATATAAGCTAAAGTTTTATTGGTTGGTATGGCTTTTGGTTTTTGTAAACATGCATATTTATACAAATAATGAAAAATCCTCTGTCTATACCTAAACAAATATACAGGTTTGATATTCGTAACTACTGTTGAGACTCACCAGATGTGATTTCCAATCCAGTACTCTCAGCACTCTTACACTCATCATGCAAGGCCAGAACAGTTAGGCTGTACACTTCTCCACACTGTAGGCCAGACAGGAGACAGGTGGGATCCTGGACATCTACGGTAAGAGTCTGACCCTGTCTTCCTACAGCGGTAGCAAAATAGGCGGTAGCTCCAGAGCTGGCATCCCAAGATACACTAAGTGCATTTTCCTGGCATAGTAATGTGGAGTTAACATTCTGAGGAATACATGGCACTAGAAGTAAAGATAATGTTACAGTTGAGTCAGTTTTCACACCAAACAAACTTTCAAGTGGTAGTTTCTGTCTGCAAAAATTATTGATGCCCCAGGTACAAAAGAACTATGGGCCAGATTCACAAAGAATTGCCCTGGCGCAGCGTATCAGAGATACGCTACGCCGCCGTATCTTACCTGGCGGAATTTCGAATCCAGGAAGATTTTGCGCCGTAAGTTACGGCGGTGTAGTGTATTTCTCGGCGCGTATTTCAAATTGGGCGGGTAAGGGGCGTGATTCATTTAAATGAAGTGCGTCCCCATGCCGATTGAAATGCGCATGCTCCGTTTCGAAATTTCATGCCGTGCTTTGCGCGAAATGACGTTGCATTCCTATTCACGGATGACTTCCGCAAAAAAAAAAATTTCAACATTTGACGCGGGAACGACGGCCATACTTTAACATGGCAAGTCTATCTATACGCCACGAAATAGCAGCTTTAACTATACGCCGGGAAAAGCCGACTAGCGACGACGTAAGAGAATGCGACGGCCGCGCGTACCTTCGTGGATCGACGGAAAAAGCTAATTAGCATACCCGACACAGAAAACGACGCAAACTCCACCCAGCGGACGCCAAAGTATTGCACCTACGATCCGAAGGCGTACGAATCCGTACGCCCGTCGGATCGAAGCCAGAAGCCGTCGTATCTTGGTTTGAGGAATCAAACTAAGGATACGACGCAGCAAATTTGAAAGTACGCCGGTGTATCAGTAGATACGCCGGCATACTCTCACTGTGAATCTGGCCCAATGTTTTCTTTTTGTAAAGGATTCACCCCTTTGTCACCATCTGCAGCATACTAGAGAAAACATAGGCGTCTAGTTTGCTTAGGGAAAGTGCAGTTTTTTAGCGCATATCTATGGTCAAAGTCATATATTTATTTCTTCATTGTATTTGAGTAATTTCTGGCTTACTCGTAACAATCTGAATGACTGAATTTGTAAACTGTAAAAAATCCCCACGCATTACTTTGAATTACTTGAATTCTGTGACATGTATTCCCTATGCCCTGTGAGTAGGCACTGCTGTGTCACACATTTCACAGAGCCTGCCTTCTGAGCTACACAGTTGCTCAGAGGAGGAGTCAGTACAGGAATTACTGCATGCAGGCAGCAAGCTACCATGGGGTATATAGCCCTTTGAAATGGAAGTACTGTATACCACAGAGGAGAAGCTGCAAAGCATTCAGGGAATACAGGAAGTTGTGGAAAGAGATGGCCAGCAGACAGGTATCACTCACAATATGAAAAGAGATTGTCAAGTAGGCTTATATTTGATTGTAAAATATAAGTATTGTTTGTATTGCTATTACAATGCTGTGCCGATTATTATAAAATAAAAAAAGTGCATGTGACTATGGATCTCCTTTAATCATATCAAATGGCCTAAAATGTCTGGGTCCTTTGACAATGATAATGGTTGTCAACATGTGAAAATATTTTTAGATTACAAGGGAGTACTATGCTTTATCAGGGAGTGCTACATACAGTATAACATATACATTATACTGTATATAAAACACATAAATCTGGTCCCCAATATCACATGACCATAAGGAAATCAGCAGTGCCGTTCCTCTGGCCATGGGGCTACCTGATTGTACTGATGCTGAAGCTGTATCCCTGTTATTCAGCTGACAAATGCCAAGACCTCTACTCACCCACTGAATTTCTGGCATTTGACATTTAAAAAACATTTTCTGTGGTGTAGGAGTGCTGGACCTAATGATGATTTGTTATAACATAATAGGAGGTGTGTGGTTCTGGCAACTGTGGTGTCCTTCTGGACCCTCTGAATAGTCTCCATAATCCATAACTAGCCAAAAATTAAAATACCACAATTTCTTAAAACATGTTAAAATAAACAAATATATATATATATATATATATATATATATATATATATATATATATATATATATATATAGTACAGACCAAAAGTTTGGACACACCTTCTCATTCAAAGAGTTTTCTTTATTTTCATGACTATGAAAATTGTAGATTCACACTGAAGGCATCAAAACTATGAATGAACACATGTGGAATTATACATAACAAAAAAGTGTGAAACAACTGAAAATATATTTCATATTCTAGGTTCTTCAAAGTAGCCACATTTTGCTTTGATTACTGCTTGGCACACTCTTGGCATTCTCTTGATGAGCTTCAAGAGGTAGTCACCTGGCGCAGCACCCCATCACTCTCCTACTTGGTCAAATAGCCCTTACACAGCCTGGAGGTGTGTTTGGGGTCAATGTCCTGTTGAAAAATAAATGATGGTCCAACTAAACGCAAACCGGATGGAATAGCATGCCGCTGCAAGATGCTGTGGTAGCCATGCTGGTTCAGTATGCCTTCATTTTTGAATAAATCCCCAACAGTGTCACCAGCAAAGCATCCCCACACCATCACACCTCCTCCTCCATGCTTCACAGTGGGAACCAGGCATGTAGAGTCCATCCGTTCACCTTTTCTGCGTCGCACAAAGACACGGGGGTTGGAACCAAAGATCTCAAGTTTGGACTCATCAGACCAAAGCACAGATTTCCACTGGTCTAATGTCCATTCCTTGTGTTCTTTAGCCCAAACAAGTCTCTTCTGCTTGTTGCCTTTCTTTAGCAGTGGTTTCCTAGCAGATATTCTACCATGAAGGCCTGATTCACACAGTCTCCTCTTAACAGTTCTAGAGATGTTTCTGCTGCAAAAGGTGGCTACTTTGAAGAACCTAGAATATGAAATATATTTTCAGTTGTTTCACACTTTTTTGTTATGTATAATTCCACATGTGTTTATTCATCGTTTTGATGCCTTCGGTGTGAATCTACAATTTTCATAGTCATGAAAATAAAGAAAACTCTTTGAATGAGAAGGTGTGTCCAAACTTTTGGTCTGTACTGTATATATACTACATCCCTGCAGCATCTCCCCGCAGTGATGTAGTCCCAAGGGAGGGGGCGAGCACGCTGACTAACCCCCAGCCAGAACAGCTCGGATGATGGGGGAAAGCTTACTGAGGAGGAACAAGAAGTGAGAAATTCAGACAAAGAAAAAAAACATTTAGAAGGGAAATCGGAAAAAAAAGTAAGTGAACCAACAATGCACAAGCTTAAAGGAACCTATTTAGAAAATAAAAAACAAACCTTTACAACCCTTTTAATAATTTAATAAAGGGAAGGTTATAGGATTGTATCCATTGTTCCCAGGTAGATCTCAATTTAGAGTTTTGTTGGTTATTGCATGCCAGAATCATTGAGGTAATTAAACTCCTTTACCTATATACTGTATATATATATATATATATATAGGGGAAGATCCACAAAAGAATTACGCCGGCGTATCTCTTGATACGCCACGTAATTTCAAATTTTGCGTGTCGTATCTTTGTTTTGTATCTACAAAACAACATACGACTGCATCTCGGATCGATCCGACAGGCGTAAGTCTTAGTACGCCGTCGGATCTTAGGTGCATTTTTTTGGCGGCCGCTAGGTGGCATTTCCGTCGAATTCCGCGTCGAGTATGCAAATTAGCTAGTTACGGCGATCCACGAACGTATGTCCGGCCGGCGCATTTTTTACGTTGTTTGCGTTCGGCTTTTTCCAGCGTATAGTTACCCCTGCTATTATGAAGCGTACTCAATGTTAAGTATGGCTGTCGTTCCCGCCTCGCATTTTGAATTTTTTACGTTGTTTGCGTGAGTCGTTCGCGAATAGGGATTTGCGTAGAATGACGTCACTCGTCGCAAGCATTGGCTTGTTCCTGTTTAATTTCGAGCATGCGCACTGGGATACCCCCACGGACAGCGCATGCGCCGTTAAAAAAAACATTGTTTACGTCGGGTCACGACGTATTTACATAAAACACGCCCCCATCACATCTATTTGAATTCCGTGCCCTTACGCCGTCAAAGATACACTACGCCGCTGTAACTTACGGCGCAAATTCTTTGAGGATTCGGAAAAAAAAAGTAAGTTACAGCGGCGTAGTATATCTTAGATACGCTACGCCCGGCGTAATATGCGCCGCTGTACGTGGATCTGCCCCATAGAGTTTAACAAGTTTTAAGGAATTTTTGTATTTTCTTACTGTCTAGTTTTTAGCTCTGATGATGATGATGAAGGCGGAAAGCTGAGCCCCCGAAACGTGTTGGCTGTGGCAAAATATTTTTTTTTATACAACAGGGTCAGGGTTTAACAAAGAAGGGGCAGATACAATCTTTACTATACCTAGGGAGTTCCCACAGATATGTATATTAGCTGCTGAAAATGAAACATTCCACCGACCTGTTTTAAATGTCATTTTAGAACTAGCTCTTCCTTTGCACATTCCATCCTCTGCCCAGACAGTCGCTGTGTAATTCTGTCCACATTCCAGCTCTGGAATCTCACAAGTGGTGTCGGAGGTATTGCAGGACAATGGATTTGCTCCTTCCAGTACAGCCACATATGACTTGGCATTCTGGCTGCTATCCCAGTGTATTATTCCTGAATTATTCTCACAAGATGCATAGGCAGACAGAATGTAAGGAGGACATGGAACTACAAAAACACCATTAAAAAAAGTGTTAGTTTACTCATCTATAACAGTTCTTTTTTTGATGATTCTACCCTGAACAACATAGAGTCAAAATCAATGTTACTTTTCACCCTTCCATGATCTCCCTTTTTGAGGCAGTGATAATTGGGTTAAATATATATAAATTGTGAAACCTAAGGCTATTGTATTTGACATATACACTAAACTTGTGCCATAACTTGAAATATATTTTCCTGACAGACTCCATGGCAGACTACGTGTGGGTTAACCCCGCCCCTCTCCACTGCTATAGGACCCCATATCCAATAAATTTGAGCTCACCTCCTCAGACAGTGTTCCGTAACTAGCCGACTCTCAGTCCCACTCTTAAAATTGTGTTCATGGGTGGGAACTCCGTCTGCCATGGAGTCTATCAGGAAAGGAAAATTACGGTAAGTATTTGGTAATAAATTTTCCGTTTTCCTGACAGAGTCCATGGCAGACTACGTGTGGGAAATAACTAGCCAATCCACACGGGAGGGTATGCTGAACAAAAACATTTTTAATCTCTCCGGTCAACTGACAGGATTCTTAGGCCAAAATTAACAGAAGAAAGGGAAGCAGGCTCTATACAATAATGAGACATGAAAGTGTTGATCAAATACCAGGAGGCTGCCTTGCATATCACATCAGGAGCCACATGTCGAGCCGCTGCCCATGAGGTCGCCATGCCTCTGGTGGAATGAGCCGTCACTGCCTCTGGAGGAGCCAAGCCCTTTTTCCTGTAAGCTTGTTGAATAGCTTGAACAATCCAGGCCGCTATTGTTCTTGAAGAAGCACATTTTCCTCTGTTGCTGCCAGAGTGTAAAAAGAACAGATGATTGGAACATCTGAAAGATGAAGTGACTCTTAAGTATTCTCTCAGAGTTTCACCCACATCCAAAGGATGTACTTCTGTGGATTCTGGAGACTTGAAAGTAGGAAGCACTATCCCCTGGTTTTCGTGAAAAACGGAAGTAACTTTTGGCTTGGACCCAAGCATGGGAATAAGGACCACCCGGTCTGAAAAGAAAGTCAGAAAAGGTTCCTGACATCCCAAAAAGCTCAACTCCGATACCCTTTTAGCTGAGGTGATGGACACCAAAAAGGCCAGTTTTAGTGACAAGCCCTTCAATGAAAGATCTTTGTTATTTAGAATTGACAATGCATCAAGGACGAGTGGAAGATCCCATTTGGGGAATCTAGGTTTCTCCACGGAAGAATTGTCGTATCAGTGGGTGAGTTGCCCATGCCGTTCCTGAAAAGGCTGACAGAGCCGATACTTGCACTCTAAGGGAACTAACCGATAGAGGAAGCTCCAGGCCAGACTGGAGAAAACTGAGGATGTCTTGGACTCCAGGGTTTCTGCAAGATCTTCCTGTTGATGTAGAAAAGTTAACAAACTTAGCCCATATTCTACTGTAAACTCTGTTGGTACTAGGCTTCCTGGAACTCATGAGAGTAGAAATAACTGTCGACTCACACCTGAGAGACTCTAGCCTCTCCCTCTCAAGAACCAGACCATCAGTCTCAGTATCGCTGGACAGGGGTGCAGGGTCGCCTTTTGAGAAAGAAGATCTGGTCTGAGAGGGAGAGGCAACGGGTCCCGGGAAGCTCATCTGGATCAGGAGGGGAAACCACGGCCTGCTCGGCCAGTAGGGTGCTATTGTCACCACTTCAATCGTCTCCAATTGAAGCCTCTGAAGGAATTTTAGAATGATCGGAGGTGGAGGGAAGGCATACGCCCTGTTGAAGGTCCTATAGCAGTGGTGAGGGGCGGGGTTAACCCACACGTAGTCTGCCATGTAATACATTTTCCATTTTACCTTCACCAAGTAGTTGAGTTTGTGTTTTTTCTTTTTTTCTTTTTCAGTTTTTATGCTAGATCAACACTGGTACCAATCTCATTTCAATACCATGGTTTGCTGCATTAGATGCTCATCATAAGCTATAGCCCCTTACATAACTGCAGGTAATGTTTTAAAATAATATTTCAGGGTACGCTTCATATGAACTGAAAAGATTGTCCTGCACAAGACTTTTTTAAGGAGGTTGTAAAGTATTGTATACCCAATCATGACATTTGATATGAATATAAATATACAGTATGTTTACCAAGTCTTTATTTCTTAGTTATTAGCTTAACATACAACCATGAGCCTAACAAACTCATTTAATCAGCCGTATACAGTGCCTTAAAAAAGTATTCATACCCCTTGACATTTTCCACTAATATTTTATTGGGATTTTATGTGATAGACCCACACAAAGTGGCACATAATTGTGAAGTAGAAGGGAAATTATAAATGGTTTTCAAAAATATTTACAAATAAATATCTGAAGAGTGTGGCGTGCATTTGTATTCATCCCCCTTTACTCTGATACCCCAAGCAAAATTCTAGTGAAACCAATTGCCTTCAGAAGTCACCTAATTAGTAAATAGAGTCCACCTGTGTATAATTTAATCTCAGTATAAATACAGCTGTTCTGTGAAGCCCTCAGTCAGGGATAACGTTGTGGAGAAGTTTTAAAGCATTTTGGGTTATAAAAAAATATCCCAGACTTTGAACATCTCGTGGAGTACTGTTCAATCCATCATCTGAAAATGGAAGAGTATGGCACAACTGCAAACCCAACAAAACATGGCCATTACATGGTCATCTGTCTAAACTGACGGGCCGGGCGCCAAGAGGCCCATGGTAACTCTGGATGAGCTTTAAAGATTCACAGCTTGGGAGAATCACAGGACAATTATTAGTCATGGACTCCACAAATCTGAAGAGTGGCAAGAAGAAAACCTTTGTTGAATGAAAGCTATATGGTGGCAGCATCATGTTGTGGGGATTCTTTTCTTCAGCAGGGACAGGTAAGCTGGTCAGAGTTGATGGGAAGATGGATGGAGCCAAATACAGGACAATCTTAGTAGAAAACCTGTTAGGCCACGTACAAACGGTCAGTCAAAACCGATGAAAGCAGACTGAAGGACCGTTTCATCGGTCAAAACCGATCGTGTGTGGGCCCTATCGGTCAGTTATCCTTCGGTCAAAAATTTTAGAACTTGCTTTAAAATTTAACCGATGGACGCCTAACCGATAGGTCAAAACCGATGGTTAGTATGCAAAAGCATCGGTTAAAAACCCGCGCATGCTCAGAATCAAGTCGACGCATGCTTGGAAGCATTGAACTTCATTTTTCTCTGCACGTCGTTGTGTTTTACGTCACCGCGTTTTGGACACAATCGTTTTTTTAACTGATGGTGTGTAGGCACATCAGACCATCAGTCAGCTTCATCGGTTAACCAATGACAATGGTCCTTCGGACCATTGTCATCGGATAGACTGATCGTGTGTACAAGGCCTTAGAGTCTGCAAAAGACTGTGGCGGAGGTGTACCTTCCAGCAGGACAAGGACCCTAAACATACAGCCAGAGCTACAATGGAATAGATCAAAGCATATTCATGTGTTAGAATGTCCTAGTCAAAGTCCAGACCTAAATCCAATTGAGAATCTGTAGCAAGACTTGAAAATAAAATTGCTGTTCACAGACACTCTCCATCCAATCTGAAAGAGCTTGAGCTATTTTGCAAAGAATGGGCAAAATTTTCACTCTCTAGATATGCAAAATTAGTAGAGACATACCCCAAAAAGACTTGCAGCGGTAATTGCAGCGTAAGGCGGTTCTACAAAGTATTGACTCAGGGGGGCTGAATATAAATGCACACCACACTTTTCAGATATTTGTTTGTAAAAAAAATTGAAAACCAAAATCTTGGGTGAGATGGAACCTTTTATTCTGTGAGCCAGTTTAGGCATTGGTGTCTGCAGCCTGTGCGAGTATGCAGTGTGTGAGTACACAGGTGTGCAGGGTCCTTATACACTAAAGCCTGAGTATAGTGCAGGGCTCCTAGTTTGAAAACAGCTTCCATAATGAAGACAGGAGGTCTAAACCAGGGGTCAGAGGTGTCCAGCTAGCAGCGTTGAGACGGGTCTCATCCCAGGAGTCAAGTGAGCTTCTATCGAGGTATCAGAACCCCTATTTAGAGGCCAGGAGTGGGCCCTGCAGCAGGGCACTGCGACTAAAGGCTAAGTTTACCAAGGGAACCTGTAGAACTGGGTTACAGTGTCAGAGGGACTGGCAACAAGAGCTGCAGTGCTGCTGACAAGAAAGCCAGGTGGCTCTGTAATTTCCATAGAATTTATGTTGATGGTGGAAACCCCTGTGTTGGAAACTAATTATGTGAACTGCAGGTTAGGATGAAGGAAAAAAGCTGGGACAGCCGCACTCCAAAAAAACTCCTCCTTTAATTAAAAATCACAAAATACATGCCACAGCAAAAAACAGCACAACAAAAGAAAAGCTGACGTTTCGCACTATGCCTTAGTGCTTCTTCATAGCTATGAAGAAGCACTAAGGCATAGTGCGAAACGTCAGCTCTGTAATTTCCATAGAATTTATGTTGATGGTGGAAACCCCTGTGTTGGAAACTAATTATGTGAACTGCAGGTTAGGATGAAGGAAAAAAGCTGGGACAGCCGCACTCCAAAAAAACTCCTCCTTTAATTAAAAATCACAAAATACATGCCACAGCAAAAAACAGCACAACAAAAGAAAAGCTGACGTTTCGCACTATGCCTTAGTGCTTCTTCATAGCTATGAAGAAGCACTAAGGCATAGTGCGAAACGTCAGCTTTTCTTTTGTTGTGCTGTTTTTTGCTGTGGCATGTATTTTGTGATTTTTAATTAAAGGAGGAGTTTTTTTGGAGTGCGGCTGTCCCAGCTTTTTTCCTTCATCCTAACCTGCATTTTGATTGCACTGCCTGCACCCTTGGCTTGGACCACAGGAATCAGATTACCTGGTTCTCTTTGAGCGGTTACCCACTCTCTAATTATGTGAACTGTTTAGGTTAATAAAAGTGGGCTGTAATGCTCTAAAATGCAGTTTGGACTGATATAACTCATTGAAAAAAGCATCTGCCACATGGGCCGAATCACCCCAACACCAAAATAGGTAAATATTTACTATTTGGTAGTCAGTTGATTGACCAGGGTAGGAATAATTCATTCAGTTGTATTATAGATGAAGAATGATGGTACTGTATTGTGCTGAACCAGGGATGTTTAATACAGAGTTAGCTAGACCTATAATTAAATACCGTATATAGGATTTTGCAGAAGGTCAAATAATAAGGCATCTAAAGCAGAGAATTTTTCAAGGACAGAAATTGCATGGACAAATTTTGAATTCCAGGCACTGTCCCTAGAAAATAGGAACAGTTAGTGGGTATGCATGTTACACGAAAACTATTGTCATACTTACTTGTTTTAACATGAAGTGAACTGTTTCCTTGACTATTGCAACTGTCAGAAGTGCTGCTTGCTGTAACTTCATAAACCCTGTCACATAACAAGTCTGTAAATTCATAGGATGTGTTTGTGGTTATGAAAGAAGTCTCATGTAGGCCACTAACAGCTGTCAATGAATATGCTGCGGCTCCTGGGGCAACTTCCCATGATACAGTTAGAGACTGCGTGTCACAGTCCACAGAGCTACTCAGATTAGTTGGGACACAAGGCGCTGAAAGAAAATGGCAAAAATGATGTTACTAAAGTTTGTCAGCTTAAACTTTATATCAGGAATTAAAGTTTTACTTATAATAGAGAGAAAAACACAGTAGGAAATATAAATTAAATTTTTTTACACCTTCCATTGGCAAACTGCAAGCAAAATAGTATTCTAGAAAAGGCGTACAGAACTGATTTGAAAATCTGACATATTTGTACAGTCATTGCTAACATAAGAATTATAATAGTAATAATAATAATAATAGCACCCTGCTATCAGGGAGAGGTGGGGACCTCTGGCTGGAAAATTCAGAAGTAAATAGGATACAAGGGTTGAAAGAGGGTGTATTGTTGTTCGTCATCACGCTCTTGATGAAGGAGCCCGGAGCCTATACCATAGGAGAGATAGGAGAAGCCGCCGCTTCTCCACTAGATGTGTTTTTATATCGCTATTAAATGTCATCGGAATCGTAAGTGCATAGTAATTTTGCCTATTAAACTCAGCTTTACGGT
This sequence comes from Rana temporaria, assembly GCF_905171775.1. Lineage (NCBI taxonomy): Eukaryota > Metazoa > Chordata > Amphibia > Anura > Ranidae > Rana > Rana temporaria. The sequence continues at coordinate 113,257,359 of NC_053495.1, forward strand.
ATTACGCTATGGTCCTCTTCTTTTTCATTTTCTGACCATCCGAGATCACAGGCACCACTTCATACATCTTACAGAGGGTCCAGAGGGAGACCTAAAATCCTCAGGTGCGCTGAGATCACTGTAATGGTGATCGCACTGACAGGGTAAGGAGACTACTTTACCACATTTGGGTGCCTTCCTGGTGAGAGAGAGAGAGAGAGAGACTTGTAAAGCGCAACACATGCAAACTGAATCGCCTCTGGGCGCTGTATCCATTTCATGGGTAAGGAACCCCTTGACCTCAGAAGAGATGGGTTTTAATCTTTCTCCTGAAGGCCAAGTGGTCCGACTCCAGTCAGATGGTGGTTGGTAGTGCATTCCACAGGCGAGGTCCCTGGACTGCAAGTCTTCGATCTCCTTTGGACTTGTATCTGGCTTTGGGTATCTGGAGGAGGTTTTGATTGGTGGATCGCAGAATGCGATTGGGGTTATGGGCTTTTATTTTTTCGCATAGGTATTGGGGGGCGTTTCCTTGAATACACTTATGCATTAGGGAGAGTGCCTTGAAAGTGATTCTGTCTTTTACTGGCAACCAATGAAGGGATCTCAGCGAAGGTGAGATTGATTCCCATGTTTTTTTTCCCATGGTGGATGAATTTCCTTCTATCCTCTCTCGGTGTCCATTCGGATGTCCCTTCAAGGAATTATCTATCCTGCAAGGACTTAATTCCATTTATTTTTAAAATATCTTGGATGTTACATTCACACAGTGGGACTTTCTTATATTCACTTATTTTTGTCACATTATTTTATTCTATCTATCAGTGAGAGAATTTTTTTCTCATTTCACTATTCAATATTGTATATCTAAGATCTATTATTTTAGTTCCTTTTCACTTGTTTTTTTTAAACGCTGTACCATTTTTTACACATGCTCATAATACCAGTAATCATTTTTTGGTTACCCAGGTGCAGGGGTTTTATCTGTATTTCTATAGACATTTTTGCTTGTTAAAACCAAAAACATATTTTTTTGGACATAGGCAAAGGTAGGAAAACTGATTTGGAGCAGAATTAATTTATGAGAGGTAAATGACTACTTAAAAATTACTTATTATTAATAATGCGTTAATGTAAAGTTTCTAAATGCAGCGCTTTGAAATCACATTGAGCAAAATCTGCAAAAACTAGAGAAAAAAGAAGAAATAAAGACTGCAAGCAGCAATCAACTCAATTTTTACAGTGCTGATTCTATAGTAATACATACCTGTGGACAGCAAGGTGGGTAGACTCTTTCCACTATTACACTGCTCATTATAGGCTGTTAAAGTTACATTGTAGGTATCCCCACATTGTAAACCTTTGATATCACAGGTCTGATCTGAAGTATAACAAGTCAGTGTCTCCCCATTCTGATCTGTTAGCGTTCCAACATAATAATCTGCTCCCAAGGTAGCGACCCATGACAGTGTCAAGAAGTCTAAAGTACAGGAAGGCATCACCTCCAATACATACAGAATACATGGACCTGAAGAAGTGAACACATTTAAAAATCACTTTAGCAGTATTAGCAGGAGCAACATAACAGTAGTAATAACAATCTGCATATAACTCAATAATAAGTATTGGCAACACTTTTCTGGTGCTTTGTCCATATTATAAAGTAGAAAAGACCCACAGCCAATCGTACTAGGTCTGTATTTTAGTTTACAGTTCAATTTCAGGTGAGGGAGCCCCCCACAACATCATACAAATATATATATATATAGTGCCTTGCGACCCCCTTGAACTTTGCGACCTTTTGCCACATTTTAGGCTTCAAACATAAAGATATAAAACTGTAATTTTTTTTGAAGAATCAACAAGTGTGACACAATCATGAAGTGGAACGAAATTTATTGGATATTTCAAACTTTAACAAATAAAAAACTGAAAAATTGGGCGTGCAAAATTATTCAGCCCCTTTACTTTCAGTGCAACAAACTCTCTCCAGAAGTTCAGTGAGGATCTCTGAATGATCCAATGTTGACCTAAATGACTAATGATGATAAATATATTCAGTGATCAGAAATAGGGTCTAGTTTGTTACAAAAGGAATTTGCAGTTTATCTATCCATCCCTAGTCTACTGATATAATGTAGCCATACTGTGGAAATCTGATACACAAGGAATATATTGTACTAATTGACATACCTGTGCGGAATTCAACAATGGTACTTCTACTGTCACACTGTTCTCCATGTGCAGTCACTATAACATGATAGTTTTCACCACATTCTAGAGATTCAATTCTACATGTGGTTTCCTCTGTACTGCATAAATAGGTATTTCCACCATAATCTCGCACAGTTGCTGTGTAGTTCCTGGCTCCTGGTGTTCTGTCCCATGACACATCTGTTATATCTGTTCCACAGATAACCTCTGTTCTCACATTTTGTGGAATACAGGGAGCTAGAGAATAAAATAACAAAAAAAGAAAAATGATAATTGATGGTGTAATTACAGAAAAAATATATTTTGGTTGGGATACAGTATGGAAGGTTGAAGTCTTCTGTCAGGTTTTCTATTGCTGTTTGTGCACCTGTTTGGAACATTACCCCTCACTATGGGGGAGATTTGCTAAAACTGTTACACACAGAATCTGATACAGCTGTGCATAGTAACCAATCGGCTTTTTAACTTAAGTTTGTTCAATTAAGCTTTGACATTAAGCCCTTGTTCACTCTGAACACGGCTTTGAAATCATCATGAAAAGGTCATGTGAACTCGCACAATTTCAAAGTCGCATTTCAGTCTGACTTCGGGGGCGACTTGAAAGACATCTGTGCGGGTTCATGCACAGATGTCTAGTAAAATCGCCCCCAAAGTCGCCAAAAGTAGCGCAGGGATTACTTTTGGAAATCGGTGCAGTGCTGCAAAGTCGACATTGGTTACTATTCTCAGCTGCGCCAGATTCTGTTTGCAGCAGTTTTAGTAAATCTCCCCCTTTCTGCCTGAGAGATAGGTGTAAATTGGATGGAACGTAAAGGTGATCCTCTCCCATAGAGAAATGGACTCTGGGTCTATGGAAGAGCACTAGGCCACTCAGACACTGAGCAGCACTGCACTATATGGAGGCAGGGAGCAGGCCTGGACTGGCCATAGGGCATACCGGGCATATGTTCGGTGGGCCACGGCGGCCGGCGGGCCGCATGCTACGTCTCCCCCCAGTGCACTCTCAAGTTTGAGTCCAAGCCGCACTCGAGTGACACTGACACCCGTCGGCACATCACGGGGCCAGGACCCGCAATGATCCATTTCTCTCTGGCACGGTGGCCGCAGTTTTGATAATATATAAGAAAATATTGTGTTGCGCTGATAATCAAGTAAAAAATTGCATACATATATATATACACCATATACATAAATAAGAACCCCCTACACCTCAAATCAGGGAGGTATATGTGCAAAAGATAAACAAAAACCACTCAAAAACTATAATGTGAAAAAATTCAAATAGAACCAGCAAAAATAGTTCATGGAAAAAACACAGTTCAGTACATAGGCTAATAGGAGACAGGTGTGAGATCCACAGTCCTTTGGTGTGCAGCTGTCATTATAGCAAAAAAAATAATAAATAAAAAAAATAAAATCTTATGGACTGGGTTTATTATTATAACCTATTGATCAGCTGATCATGTGTTTTTTTTTGGTGAAGATTCACCAGTATGCGGGATTTTTATCCCCTTCCATTGTATGTCATGTCTATAGTAATTCTTGTAATATTACTATCACCCACTAGGGGGGGTGATTATCTATGCCTTGTTTTATTTATTTTTGAAAGTGGTTGAGTAATATTAGGTGTATTTATTCTTCTCACCACTGGAGGCAGTGACGTGTATAGGCTATTAGTTGTTCATAATGAAGGTTGCATAAATGAATTTTATAATGTATTTTAACATTTAATTTGTTCCAAATGGTCTCGTATATATGTATTTTATTTGCTTGTAAAGATCACATTAAAATGTTGTGGCTAAAGCGCACCAGTCAGCCGGCAATGATGTGAAGGATCCACCCCTCTGCTCTTGCCTCCATTGTCAGCTTGTATAAATAGACTGCTGACATGGTCACATGGCAACCCATGAATAAGTCAAGTGGCTATTGACGATACGCGTGGGGGAGAAGCCGAGTGACGCGATCGACGGTCGAATCCGTCCTTCTGAGGAGATCGTAGCACTGAGCGGCGTTCAATGACTGATTGCAGTTGAGCCTTTTTACCATCGAGGTTCCGTGACTGCAATCATTGTATTGCAGGGTTCATTTCCCATTTTATTACGTTATTTGCACCATATATCTTTCTTTTCTCCTTATGAGCGGCTGATATCCTGTGTTAATCGGGGAGTCCAGAAGGAAAAGGTTTTATTTTTTTATTTTTTTTATTTATTATATTTTTTTTGCTATAATGACAGCTGCACACCAAAGGACTGTGGATCTCACACCTGTCTCCTATTAGCCTATGTACTGAACTGTGTTTTTTCCATGAACTATTTTTGCTGGTTCTATTTGAATTTTTTCACATTATAGTTTTTGAGTGTTTTTTGTTTATCTTTTGCACATATACCTCCCTGATTTGAGGTGTAGGGGGTTCTTATTTATGTATATGGTGTATATATATATGTATGCCATTTTTTACTTGATTATCAGCGCAACACAATATTTTCTTATTTATTCACTTTGGTTTTGTGCACCTCACGTGTCTGCAGCTTATCTTTAGTATTTTATATGGTTTTAGTAATAGCGCTGTAGTACCTTTTTACATATTTTTACGCAGTTTTGATAATCTGATCAGTCTCGGCTGTCTGACACAGCCGAGCAAAGTGAAGCCGCCTCCCCCTCCTCCTCTATGTCTACACAGGGGGAGGGGACCCGACATGCAGTCCTGTGCTGATCTGAGGTACATTATGGGTCTGAAGGGGGGGGGTCTGTATTGTAGGGGGGTTTCTGTATTGTGGGGGTTGGTTCTGTATTGTAGGGGTGGTCTGAAATGTAGAGGGGGTTCTGTATTGTAGGGGGAGTCTGAAAGGGTTCTGTATTGTAGGGAGGTTCTGTATTGTAGGGGGGTTCTGTAATGTAGGGGGGGTCTGAAATGTAGGGGGGTTCTGTATTGTAGGGGGGTCTGAAATGTAGGGGGGTTCTGTATTGTAAGGGGGGTCTGTATTGTAGGGGGGGTCTGTACTGTAGGGAAGGGGTCTGTATTGTAGAGGGGGGCTGTAATGTAGGGGGGATCTGTAATGTAGGGGGTCTGTATTGTAGAGGGGGGATATATTGTAGAGGGGAGCTGTAATGTATGGGGGTCTGTATTGTAGACGGGGTCTGTAATGTAGGGGGGTCTGTACTGTAGGGGGGGTCTGTACTGTAGGGAGGGGGTCTACACTGTAGGGAGGGGGTCTGTACTGTAGGGAAGGGGTCTGCACTGTAGGGAAGGGGTCTGCACTGTAGGGAGGTAGGCTGTACTGTAGGGAGGTCTGTGCAACATGCAGGGGGTCCAGAACTGTTAGGGGGTGTGTGTGTGTAACAAACTGTGGGGGGCTGTGTAATGTAAAGGGGTCCAGAGGTGCAGTGCTATGTAATGTAAAGGGGTCCAGAGGTGTAAGGTGCTGTGTAATGTAAAGGGGTCCAGGGGTGCAGGGTGCTGTGTAATATAAAGAGGCTCAGAGGTGCAGGGTGTTGTGTAATGTAAAGGGGGCCAGAGGTGCAGGGTGCTGTGTAATGTAAAGGGGTCCAGAGGTACAAGGTGTTGGAACCCCACTTCCCTTCATTAACCGCTGCCATGAAGCGACGCCGTCGCGGCTGCTCAGTCTAAAATGCCCGGGCTATTTTTTTTGTCCCAGTCCGGGCCTGGCAGGGAGTATGTGGCATGTTACCTATAAAATAACATTCTTTGGGGGGGTTTAGCTGAAGCGTGGGGAAAGCAAATTTAGTCACCTTATGTCATCTGCTTTGCAGAAACTTGCCACACCACCTATTAGACAAAGTACAGGGTTGCTTTAAAACCTCTGTCAGGTTTTTAATTTCTGGCTTAGTGATGGGTGTCAGTGGAACAAGAAGTGAGGAAATCTCCCAAACAAGGACACAGGCAGCAATACAAATCCAGAAGAGGCACTAAGCCTTAGTCTCCTTTCACTACGGAGTCCGCCTGCTCCCGCCAGCTCAGCAGGAGATTTGTCCGCAGATCTCCGCTGAGCCAACGGATGACAAGCTCCTATCTGCTCACTGAGAGGAGAGGGGCTTGTTGGGCGCCACTCTTTTGGAGCAATCTGATGATCTTACCCGATCCGCCATGGACGGATGCATACGTATCCCCATACATCTGTTTTAAGCAGATCGGATCGGGTCGGATGTCAGCGGACATGTCTCCGCTGACATCCGACGCTCCATAGAGATGCAAGGCGCGGCCGTTCAGGTCCACCGTCAAAACTGACAGGCGGACCTGAATGGTGCATCTGTGTAAAAGGGGCCTTACCTACTCTAAAATAACAAAAGCTTCAACTAAGAAATTATACATGTGAGAAGAGTGAGGTGAGTAATACATAGAAAATGTCATTCTTAACCTTGAATTTCAAGAATAAGGGTTGGTTGCAGTTTAAGCAATGTGCTCCCATCACTTCCATATACTGTGATTTGCAGTGTATTTGAAATATTCTCAATGATGGTTAGCCCGGTTTCACACTGGTGAGGTTTTAAAATCACGCTTCAGCGTGATTTCAAAGCTGCAGATCGGCGCGATTTGCACCTCTGATTTCATTTGGGCTTGCGACTTCCTTTAACAGAAGTCTGGAGATTGCGCAACTGAACTTTTTGTGAGCAGTCTTCTCCAGGTCCCTGGAAGTATATACTGTATAATATCCTTCACTCTGACTTTACTGAAGCGCATACTTGTACCATGGTGGTGTCTCAAAGTATTGAAGACCGAGACAGCCAATCATCTAGAATTTTCAGAAGGTGGTTAGTACATTTATCTCAGTACTGAATCAGTTCACACAAACGTAATGCTTTTTCAGAGAGAAAAATTTAAACATCGAGCCAGAATAATGGGTATGTAATGATTATTAAATTGTGATATTATTCAAAATGATCTGTATTTTATAGATTTATATGACATGTAGTAACAATAATACACTATTCCTCTAGCAGGTCTTACCACTGTAGATATCGGTAGCATTGGACATGCTGTTACAGTCGGAGTTAGATGCTATTAGTGATACGCTGTACATTTGTCCACACTCCAAGGCATAAATATCACATGTTGTGCTATTTGATGAACACACGCCATTCCAACCATTTATGGCACTCACAAAAGCCGCATATGAAGTAGCTCCTTGAGAAGGATCCCATAATAAAGATGCCATGTTGGTTCCACATTGAAGCTGCGCGCTTATATTTGAAGCAATACATGGTGCTGTGAAACACAAAAAGTTGCATAAACATTGATATTTCATAGAGTAATATAATTCATAGGGTAATATCCTCAAAATGCAATCAAAGTAAACCTGTAAAATATACAGTATCTCACAAAAGTGAGTACACCCCTCACATTTTTGTAAATATTTTAATATACCTTTTCATGTGACAACACTGAAGAAATGACACTGAAATAATGGTGGCCACACAAAATATTGACACTTTGGGGCAGATCCACAGAGAGAGTACGCCGGCGTATCTACTGATACGCCGGCGTACTTTCAAATTTCCCGCGTCGTATCTTTGTTTTGAATCCTCAAAACAAGATACGACGGCATCTGGGTTAGATCCGACAGGCGTACGGCTTCGTACGCCTTCGGATCTAAGATGCAATTTTTCGGCGTCCGCTGGGTGGCGTTCACGTCGTTTTCCGCGTCGAGTATGCAAATTAGCTATTTCCGACGATCCACGAACGTACGAGCGGCCGTCGCATTCTTTTACGTCGTCTCTAGTCGGCTTTTTCCGGCGTATAGTAAAAGCTGCTGTTTCGTGGCGTATAGTTAAACCTGCTATGTTAAGTATGGCCGTCGTTCCCCCGTTTAATTTGAATTTTTTTTTTCGTTTGCGTAAGTCGTCCGTGAATCGCGGGATGGACGTAATTTACGTCCAAGTCTAAACAATGACGTCCTTGCGACGTCATTTCGCACAATGCATGCGCAATTCGTTCGGCGCGGGGACGCGCTTCATTTAAATGAAACGCGCCCCCCTACTCGCCAATTTGAATTAGGCTCCGTTACGCCGCGAGAGATACACTAAGCCGCCGTAACTTACGGCGCAATTTCTTTGTGGATTCAAAGCTGCCAAAAGTAAGTTACAGCGGCGTAGCGTATCTCACATACGCTGCGCCCATCTAATTGTATGTGGATCTGCCCCTTTGGGTCCAATTTGTACACTCACTACTTTACACTACTACTTTCTTGTCGCATGAAAAGATATAATAAAATATTTACAAAAATGTAAGGCCCTGTACACACGATCAGTTCAATCTGATGAAAACGGACTGAAGTTCAGTTTTATCCGTCCAAACCGACCGTGTGTGGGCCCCATCAGTCTGTTATCCTTCGGTCCAGAAATGTAGAACTTGCTTAAAAATTGAGCTGATGGACTGCTAACCGATAGGTCAAAACCGATGGTTAGTATGCAAAAACATCGGTTCCAAACCCGGGCATGCTCAGAATCAAGTCGACGCATGCTTGGAAGCATTGAACTTCAGTCCGTTTTCATCAGTTTGGACTGATCGTGTGTACAGGGCCTAAGGGGTGTACTCACCTTTGTGAGATACTGTATTTATTCAAATTCACATCCTAGCGAAGTGATAAATTAATGTCTTATTTATATGAAGTATAAAAACATTTTGAATAATAATAATGTGAGTTTGTTGTTGTTGTACCTCAGTATTCTAAAGATTTTACCTAGGGGTCGCACCAGGGGAGTTATTGGGTGCTCTTTAGCACCCCTCAAAAGTTCTCAAAGCACCTCCATCAGGAGCCTGCTTCTCCTGCCTGTCATGATGACTGCAGGCAGCCCTGACTCCTCATGTGCGGCGTGGGGCTGGGCTGGGCTGTCCGCGATCGCTCTAGGAGGCCAGCCTCTGCACATGACCGCTATATGCCCAATCACAGTGCGCCGGGAAACACTGAACATGGCGGCGGGAGACAAGCACTGAAAGTGTGAGCCGCCGGGGCCGGTGTATTCCCCTCCGCCTGTCCCTCTGCTCTGGTACGGTGCTGTGTGTCTAGCGGAGCGGAGGGGCGAGGCTTGGTGGAGATGGAAGCATGGAGGTGCAGCGTCTGTAACCATGGAGCGGGCTGCGGGTGGATGGTGCTGGCAGGGAGTTGGAAAATCCGAATAAATTCTGCACATCCAGTACTGAGGTCCTGAAGAGAGTCCTGGCGAAGAGCAGACCGAGGTGAGGAGGACTCAGAGGATGTATTTGCACCGAGCTGTGTGGAGGGGGGAGGGGGTTGTGAGTAGTGCAGGAAATAGGACTCCTACTGTAGGAGTCAGGTGGGTCTTTGTAGTAGGTCAGTGTAGGTGTAAGGTCGGTGGGTCAGTGTATGTGTCAGGTAGGTGTCGGGGGTCAGTGTATGTGTCAGTCGGTGTAATAGTCAGTGTTGGTGTCAGGTAGGTCAGTGTAATGGTCAGGTGGGTCAGTGTAATGTGAGTAGTGCAGAAAGTAGTAGTGAGGTGGGTCAGTGTAGGTGCCAGGTAGGTTAGTGTAAGTGTCAGGTAGGTCAGTGTAATGGTCACGTAGGTCAGATGGGTCAGTGCAATGTGAGTAGTGCAGGAAGTAGGATCAGGTGGATCAGGTAGGTGTGTCAGGGGGTCAGTGTAGGGGTCACATAGGTCACATGTGTTCAAAAAATGGAAAGAGTGCAGCGCTATGTGGTTAAAACCATGTGTGAAATAAATGTTAAACCTTGATATGTAAACAAATGATATGTGAAAAATTAATATATGAAAAATTTATTAAAAAGAAAACTAATGCAGAGTCCAAAAAGAACACAACATAGTCCGTGAAGAGTTAATTTCAAACACAAATCCGTGAAGGGTTAACTCCCAAAAAAAGACAAATTGCTTGCCAAGAAAGTGAAGATAAAGTTTGGTGAATAATAAGTCCCAAAATATACCAGGGTATTGCCGAAGAAGTAGTGAGTGATACAAATCTTCCCAAGAGCAGCGTGATTTTTCAGGTGTGACACCCAAGTGATTAATATCTTGCTTACCAGATAGCCGTGACTGTGATGCACAGTCTCACCTAGCCCAGGGAATGCTTATGATGACTGTCATGCCTTTGGCCTACAAGGAAATGCAGTAATATCTTCTGGGACTTGTAATTCAAATATTGTCCACTAGATGTCACTCTTAACAAAGGACCGTTGATGGGCAGTGTTCTATGGTAATGTACATTTCCTGTCGTGTTATTGAAAACTGTCTTCACTTCCTGTCACAACTCTTTCATCTTTTTCCACTGAACAGTCCACATGGAGTCAGCTAAGCCTGCACCACATGTTTCCTAAGTCTTGATCCTCCTGGGACAGCATTGCTGGTATGATAAAGACTGTTTATCTATATGCCTAGTAGACATTTGTTTGTGTTCATATAATTCTCATATGTTCATTTATTTGTTTATCTCTAGTTTCACCATTATTCATACGCATCTTATATGGCCACCACCTGTTCATCGTAATAAAGATCCAAAGTTACAGACAGTCTGGTTATTTAGGATGCAAGGTTTAAGCTGTATGTTGAGCTACATACACACCAGGGGCAAATGTGTAGCGAGAACAGAACAATGACAGACAGGTCCATCTGTACATTCAGAACTAAAGGTGCTGCCTGACTGGACAGAACTGGCCTATGCATAAGAGTTGCTATTGCAGAGGCTCATTTAGTAATGTCTCAATTGTTTTAAAAATGTTTGATCCATATCTCTCCTTCCTTTTTAATTTGATTTGATGTTTACTTTTCCTCTTTTTTTTTTGATGTCTGATATTAATCCATTGTTTTTTTAAATTTGCTGGAAAGTTCAGGACACGGCCTACCCGCTGTTTCCTTACACTCCCCCCCCCCCAGACCTGCACTAACTGGCGCAGTAATACGCTGCAGTGATTTCCTTAACAATTATTTAGTTGCCTATTGGGCTCTAGGGTTTATCACCCTGAGCCACTTGATATCCTATAACTACTTTGTTTCCTTCCTCCACTTTCTATATTCCTCCATCTGAACGCTCTCATTCGTTCAAGTCTATCCCACTCTAGCCCCTAACCTACCCCCCCCCTTTTTTTTCTTTATTTTGGGCTGCTCGCTGACAGGATGGATTTACATCTCTTAATGTAAATGGACTTAATGTCCCAGAGAAAAGAAGGATGCATAACTTGAAACACACTCGATCTATCTGATGTAGCATTCATACAACAAACACATTTAAAAAAGAGCACACTTCCCTTTCTTGAAAACAGGTTCTTCCCCTTTGTCTACCACGCCTCAAACCATTCAGCCAATAGGAGTCTCTATCCTAATTTCTAGCAGCGTTCCTTGGTCCCTCTTGTATATCTGTGCAGATGAGGAGAGCAGGTTCTTGTTCATAAAGGGCCACATTGGCAGCATGAAGATGACAATGGCTACGGTATACTCCCCTCATCAGCATCAAGATGCCTTCCTTTCTAGCACTCTATCCTCCCTGGTGGATTTTACAGAAAGCTGATACTAGGGAGAGGTCTCAATATTCCTCTGGACCCGACGGTTGATACGTCTACTGGCACCTCCGCCATTCTCCCCGGCACTCGCAGATGCATACTCCAAACCCTGCATAGACACCAACTGATCGATGCATGGCGTCCATTCCATCCCAGCGAACAGGATTATATATTTTTTTCCACACCGCACTACTCATTCCCAAATAGACTTGTTCTTGGCTCCCCATCAACATCTCTCGGATATCATTGATGTGACGATAGGAAAGATAACTTGGTCAGATCACTCACCTATCACATTACAGTACAGACTCGCGGAGCCTTCTTCCTCCCGAGAGTGACGCTGGAACTTAAAACGAAAGTCTATTACAAGACCCTGAAGTCCTGACAGATGTTGCCAGAGAACTTACAACATATTTTCAATTCAATGATATCCCAGAGAGCGATCCCGGGGATCGTCTGGGAGGCACATAAAATGGTCATCAGAGGGGTGTTAATCAAGTACGGCGTCCATATCAAGCGTGCCCCGGAATGCTAAACTCACTATGATATATACTACTTCGAGGGCTCCAGTTAAGGTCAACGGTGTGTTCTCAGACCATATAGCAATATCGAATGGGACTCAGCAGGGTTGTCCTTTGTCACCACTATTACTTGCACTTACCCTGGAACCGTACCTGTGTAGGGTCAGATTAAATTACATCAAAGGCCTGCAGATCGACAATTCCCATGAAATTTTTTGGGTTATGCAGACGACCTCCTATTCTCATTATCTAACCCCATTATATCTCTGCCTAATCTACTGCAGGAACTCAAGCAATATGGCGATCTATCAAACTTGAAAATTAACTTTTCAAAATCTGAGAATATGGGCGCGGGGATGACTGCCACACAACTACATCACTTACAAAGTAATTTCAAATTTAAGTGGACCTCCACAGCATTAAAATATTTTGGGACACATATCCCCCCATCTGTGTCCAATGTCTTTAAATTGAACTTCCCACCTTTCTTGGGCCTGGTGCGGAAGCTTCTGGATAAATGGCATCATGGGCTACACTCGTGGTTCAATCGATGTAACATTATAAAGATTAGTATTTTACCTAAATTCTTGTCTGGTTTTCATATTCCACCGGCCTACTTTAAGTGAACGCCCTCTTCACTAACTTCATTTGGGCTAACAAAAAGCCCAGGATAAGGCAAATTTTATTGACCCTCCCCAAAATGTTTGCAGTCCCGGATATCCAAAAATATCACCAAGCTGTTCACCTCACACGGGTGATTGATTGGTGCTAACACGGCACTCAAAAATTGTGGACTCAACTAGAACAACAATTCTTCCCTATCTCTCACTGTAAAGCTTCCTGGTGCTTTCGGGTCTTGCCCTCGATGCTCAAAGCTCACCCTGTCGTAGGCCAAACCCAACGGGTTTGCAACACTCTGTGTAAAAACCTGGTTATTACCTCCTCTAGTCGCTATTATGCCCGGTATTGGGTAATGCCAATTTTCCTCTGGGTCTTCGGGAGGCCCGTTTCAGCACTTGCTAGATACAGGCTGTTTCCAGGCATCACATTTTCTCAACTTGGACAGATGGCCGTCAACCCAGACTCTGATGCAACCTGATGGGAGATTTGCCTTGGATTTCTGGAGGGCACTCCAACTCCATCACTTCCTCCAAACGCTAAGGTCTCCGACAGAATACAGGAGGCCACCGACCACATTTGAATCCCATTGCATAGGGGAAGGCGCACTACCGCGCACCCTCTCCACAATGTAGTCTATATTGATCTCCCCGCCTATAGAATTCAGACATCCCAGCCTTATCAAATGGGAAGCAGATCTGGGACAATCTTTCACATCTAAGCGGGATAGAAAAATCGTATGGTTTTCCCTTAAGTCCTCCGTCTGTATGCACGTCCAAGAATGCAAATATAAGGTACTCAACAGATGGTACTACACTCCATCTGTTTTAAACCGCTTCTTTACTGAGGCCTCTGATCGGTCCTGGGGGGAAAGGGGGCACTCTTGCACGTGTTTTGGGCTTGCCCGGCCCTGGAGACCTTCTGGAAAGAGGTGTGCAGACTCACAACAGTTCACGGTCCATACGGTCCCAGAGGACCCTGCCTTCTTCCTACTACATTGCTCTGACATTCCAATTACAACATATTAAAAAATCAGTTCTACGTCATTTACTTGATACTGCTAAGCGTTGCATCACTTTACGATGGAAAGAAACCTGACCCTCCAACTATCCAAATGGGGCTAAGAATGGTTGAGGATACCAGTGAAATGGAAGACTTGTTGTTGACTGCACAAAACAAACATAAGCGTTGCAAGAAAACGTGGCTTCACTGGAACATGTTCATATACTCAAAGGAAAGACAATCTCTTTTAGATGACCTTCCATAACTGTCCCTTTACTGCCCTCCCACCCTCACCCCCCCACACACACACTTTTACTCCCCCCTTCCTATCTTTATCTGTTTTCTTCTCTCGCTCTTTTCTGCCTTGAAAAGCTTGGGTACCCATGTTTGTGCTCATTTTAGTAGTCTTACCCTGAATACAATAGTGGTTTGATTATCATTAGCACCTTCTTGGTATAATTGGTTATTCATACACCTGACTCAAAGTCTGGAATGGGGTCCTCTTCTGCAATGAAATCTGTGACAAATGGGGTCTTTTATGTTCAAATGCATGTGCAAGTCATGAGATAGAGGAACCACTGTTGGGTAGTCTCTGTACTAGATCCTTAATACAAGATTAAAATTACCTATCTGCTGGCACTATACCAGAGGATATCACAAAATATAACACTTTGAGGAGGTACTGTAGGAAAGTGTATGCAGTTTACAGATAAAGAATGCAAAAGGAAGAAGACAGCTGTAACATACAAATCTTCCAAAGTTGATAACATGTAAACATTAGTGGCACATGGGAGCATAATGCCACTGATAGAAGAGGATAACGTTAAGGCGCGGGCGCCTCTGGTTAACAGGATCCACTTGCTCAGCAGGGGATCGCTCCGCTTATCCCCGCTGAGCAGTCAGATGACAGGTCCATGTCCACTTTGCTGTGACAGAGTCCCGCTCACCTCTATAGGAAAATCGGATAGAAACGGACTGCCTGTTCTTTTCCATCCAATCCAAATTGGATGGAAAAAAAGACCACCATCTGTCTGTTTTTGGCGGACAGGATCGGATGAGATAATGGCTGCTCCATAGAGAAGACTAGAGTATCCGATCAGGTCTGCCTGAAAAACTGATAGGCAGACCTGATCGGACAGCTCGTGTGAAAGCATCCTTATAGCCCCATACACACGATCAGATTTTCGGATTACCGAACGTCTGTGTTTTTTTTGCTAGTCTCATGTCAAAAGTGAAGAGGTTACTCACAATATGAAAATTTTTGTAAGACAGAATACATCGCCAGAAGTGATGTAATGTGTTGAATAGTTTTGTATATATTCTTTCGTTTCTGAGCACGTGTAGTCTTGCTCTTATGATTTTTCTCCGTCTGAAAACCGTACTAATCAAACGAAAATCGGACGCTGCGTTCACGTAGAACAAAAATTTTATAGTCTGCACATCCAGCTTTTGTCTGACAAAAAAAAGTGAAATCGGATGTCGAAAGCACCGTACTAACGAGCTTAAAATCGTCAGACAGCCCGTTGTACAAATTTTTCAATTCGATTTTCGTATCGTGTGTAATAAAAAAAAGTGGGATTTACAGGGTTAGACCATTCAGTCCATGTCTACATACACTGGCAGGACCACAGCATTGTTAAAAATGTGTATAACATCAGGAATGGCTGACAAGTGTACCAAACTATGAAAGAAAAAGGAAGTAAACAATTAAATTTAGAGGAAATAAAAGAGAAAGAAAGAAGGGAGAAAGATGGGAAGGCAGTGAGGAAGGGGGGTTCAAGAAAATAGGTATGAACTCAGAGAGGTGTGGAGGGTGGGAAAAGGGTAGGATGACTATCACTCTCTCATGGCTGACTATTGGTCAGGGAAATTATCCTCCATGATCCAGGTTTGGAAAGCAAAGGAATATCAGAACATAAACTAGGGAGTCCAGGTTTTTAAAAACTGTTCTTCTCTATCATTTTTCTGCACTAACAGATGCTCAAGATCACTGCTAGAATCTAGTTCACTCGCCTATTACGCAAGGGAGGGACTAGCATAAGTTTTCCAGTGACTGAGTATAACCATCCTGGACATCCTTCTTGGTAGACTTCATAAGTCCCAGGAATCACAGAGAGGAGCGCAGTGGTAGAAGAGAATGGAATTTGGGTCACCATAAGCTTACAGTGGAGGTTGAGGATTTGTGTCCAAAACACTTGTAATGGGGAGCATTCCCACAAAGTGTGAAGCATTATGCCTTTGGTGCTGCACCTCCAACAAAGATCCAAAACTGAAAGGTCAAACTATTTGAGGATGGAGTGGTATCTGTAACACTTGGTGCTTGAATCCCTTTTCCTGCACTTTTGTCACAATGGACAATTTGTGGGTCAGGATAAAACATTTTTCCCAGTCTGTCAGGGCAATAGAGGTCTGAAGTTCTTTTTCCCACGTTAGTGCATATGAAGGGGGGTCTGATGACAGCGCATATGCATATTTTAAATAAAACCTGCCTTGTTTCTCCCTTAGTGCTTGATTACATGGCAATACAGTGCCCAGATCAGTGTGTTTGCGATCAGCTGTGGCCACTTGACCTGTATAAATCAATCACATATAGGGATTACATATGGTTAGGGACAGATGGACGATGCAAACTGTCTGTGTACAGGGCCATTTTTTTGTCCCTAACTGCATGTATATTTTGGGTTGGCGGGGGATTTAAAAGTTGGTGGGAATGCTGAGGGAGAACATAGTGATGAACAATATATTATAGTCAACCAAGCTGCCCAGCCACTGTACAATGTTTGCAGTTGTCTCTCAAATAATGCGCTCTGATTTCTATTGTAAGATAAAACCTGCTGGGTCTTTTCTTTTATGGTCTAATCAAGCTGCATACTTACTGTCCACCCACTGAACATAAGTTGTGGCTTTCTCTCAGAAAACACACTGCATTTTTTATTGCAAGTGTAGCCAGGTGCTGTCAAAGTTCTTTCAGTAAAGACTGCATCAACCACTGTGGGATAGAAAGTCCCAGCATGTCCTCACATTAAAGGGGTTGTAAAGGAAAACATTTTTTTTCATAATAAGCATCCTTTACCTGCAGACATTCCTCTTTTTACTTGCTCATTGTTCGTTTTTGCTCAGAAGTCGCTCTATTTCTTCTCTGTTCTGTTCACTTCCTGCTTGTCTGATTGTTACTCACCACCGTGATGGGAGGCTTTACTGCGGTGGTCAGTGACGTGCTCACCCCCTCCTGGGAACTACATCTGTGCGGCAGGACGCTCTCTACATGTTAGACTTCAAGGAGGTGTGAATTACTGGGCGTGCCGCAATGCATACTGGGAAATGTAGTTCTTACATGAACAAATGATGCAAACCAGGAAGTGAATGAGAGAACAGAAACTAGAATGCCGGAGGTGATATAGATGAAGGAATTTAATAGGTATTTACTCGTTTTTATTACACTATTCTGTCTGTCTACCTTGCAGACATTAATTTTAGGCAAAACATTTTATTCCTTTAGTGACCCTTTAAGTTCCCATTGACTTCCATTTTCCCCTTCTGATTGGCTTAGACCAGGTGCCGAGGAGAGGATGCTGTTTAAGAGATGAATCATGGGATATGTAGTTCTATTAGAACCAAGTGGGACTATGTTCTGATGAGAAAGAGACTACAGTTCCCAGAGGGCCTCAAAAAGAGGAGAGAGGGGGACCATTAAAAAAGACATCCGGGAAAGTGGAAGAACTTGGCGCTAGATCGGGACAGAGACAGAAGAGAAAGCAGAGACACAGAGAGGCATCGCCCATCCACTTACAATTGTACCCGAAGCTTATGCTGCATACACACAATCGGCAATTCCGACAAGAAAACCATATATTTTTTTCTGACTGAATTTTGGCTCAAACTTGTGTTGCATACACACGGTCACACAAAATTCAGTCAAGAACGCAGTGACGTACAACACTACAACGAGCTGAGAAAAATTAAGTTCAATGATTCCGAGCATGCGTGTTTTTGTGCGCGTTGGAATTGCATACAGACGATCAGAATTTCAACAACTTTTCTTGTTGGAAAAATTGAGAACCAGCTCTCAAATTTTTGCTGTCGGAAGTTCCGACAGAAAAAGTCAGATGGAGCCTACACGCGGTCAGAATTTCTGACCAAAAGCTCACATCTGCTTAACAGACACTGATGCTTTAGTCTACCACAATTTGCCTCTACCTCCTATTTAAGACCCCTACAACCAATCAAACCACTTGCAGACAATTGTATCGACTTTGTTAGTTCACCACCTGAACTTAAATATTGTTATATGGATAATCTCCCTTTTTCCTCCTACCTGTCCTTTACACTAAACTTGCTATACTCCTGAAATTGACTTCAGTCATCTGTATAAGTACAGTACTTGATAGTTTATTCTTTGTAATGGCCCACTGACTTTGATTATAAAGAAACCAGTGAACCCTATCATACATGCACGACTGTAAGGGCCCCAACCAAGCCGGCAAATGATAAGGCTTTTCCTCTGTGACAATACATTTTTTTTCCATTTGAGGATATTATCAACCACTGGTATCCTTATGCCGCATACACACCATCACTTTATGTGATGAAAAAAAACGACATTTTCTGTGAAGTAAAAAACGACATTTTTGAAACTTCAATTTTCAAAGACGAAGTTGCCTACACACCATCGTTTTTTCACAATGCTCTAGCAAAGCGAGGTTACGTTCACCACTTTTTTCCATTGAAGCTCGCTTCATAACTAGCTTCTGGGCATGCGCGGGTGTAAAAACTTTGTTTTAAACGTCATTTTTTGCTACACACGGTCAATTTCTGTGAAGTAAAAAATGACGTTTTGAAAAACGACACATAAAATTGAAGCATGCTTCAATTTTTTTTTGTCGTTTTTCACAAGACATAAAACAACGTTTTCCCCCACACACGGTCATTTAAAGTGACGTTTTTAAAAACGTCGTTTTTTTCATCACATAAAGTGATGGTGTGTACGCGGCATCAAATGGGGAATCCTTTATCAATGACATTGCAAAGACCTGCAGGCAGACTGGTACTTATCAGGGTCACCCTAAGGTGACCTGGCGACAGCATAGTCGAAAGAAAGGGGCCCGGTTCCTATAATCCAGCTGTAACCACTGGTCCCTGCTATAGTTTAAGCTGATCTAATAATTGGTTAAAACAGGGATCGACAAATCCCGGGCGCCAGGTCGCCATGGCGACTAGAAATAGTGTCCTGGCGACTTGGTTTGGAAGGTGGGCAAAAAAAAAAAAATATATATATATATATTTTTTTGTGAGCTGGTGCCATCTGGTGGTGAGCCGTTGGTATTACAAGTTATTACCACCAGATGTGAGCTGGCGCCATCTGGTGGTGGCCGTTGGTATTACAAGTTAAGCATTACAAGTTAAACAGCAATTCTAATGTCATTTTCACTATTTTCACTGCCATCTTCTTCCCTCTAATTAGAACCCCCAAACATTATATATATTTTTTATCCTAACACCCTAGAGAATAAAATGGCGATCGTTGCAATACTTTCTGTCATGCCGTATTTGCGCAGCGGTCTTACAAGCGCACTTTTTTGGGAAAAAATTACACTTTTTTAATTAAAAAAATAAGACAACAGTAAAGTTATCCCCATTTTGTTTAATATTATGAAAGATAATGTTACGCAGAGTAAATTCATACCCAACATGTCACGCTTCAAAATTGCGTTTGAACACCGTTTACATATGCGGGCGCTGCTCACGTATGTGTTTGCTTCTGCGCGCAAGCTCGTCGGGACGGGGCGCGTTTTCTGGCTCCTAACTTTTTTAGCTGGCTCCTAGATTCCAAGCAAATTTGCCAACCCCTGGGTTAAATTTTTTTTTTAAATCTGGGCCCGGTTGTTCCTTTCCTCTCCTGCCACTGTTAGTATAGAGTTAGGGGTATTGTATTTTACTGTTTCTTGCTGGATGGTTATCCTGGTTAAAGCTGTCTTTTGGGAATATAATCACAGCTTCACTTAAATTGGTTTTGTTTGATTCCTTGTCAGGGGTGTGTCAGAGTGGTGTGGTGGAGTCAGATTCAGAGGGTGTAATCAGTCTGCGGCACCTTCGGGGGTGCACTACGCAATATAAAATCTGCCTCTCCTGCTTATATTTGAGCCTACCAAATCTGCTTTTATACCGTCCAGCCACTAAAAGCAGCCATGAGCTTGCTTTAAACCATTGCTATGCCTTTAAATTTGTAACAATTTGACTTAAAATAATTCATTAGTGAATAAAAAATGTTAAACAAAGTACTCAGAATTAAACAGTTCGATATTGTACTGTATTACTGTGTTAGTATACAAAAGTTATACTGCTGTTATTGATATCATTTTCTAACTTTTAGGGTTGTGGATGTACAATATTACATAAAAAAAAAAATACCTGTTTGAAATGTCTGCACATCTAAGCTCACATTAGCTTGTTGAATATTGAAGACTGTGACAGTTGCACTATATGTTTCACCACACTGAAGTCCACTAAAGTCACAGCTGTTGTTTGTTGTTTCACATGTATATATCTCCCCAAGTGAAGATGTGACAGAGGACTTGTAAAGCACTGCACCGATGGGCTCTGTCCAATGCAGCCTAACTGCATCAGAGGTACAAGGATTAAATATAGATATGTTTTGAGGTACACAAGAACCTAAATGATAAAAACAAAAAAAAAATATATATATATATATTATCTGTTTTACTGTTAAAATAAATAAATTAATTAATAAATAAATTAAAAGCATCAAATTAATGACAGGATCATATAAAAACAATTATCAGCACAGGAAGCAACTCTTACATGCTTGTAGATCGGTGATGCTATGTACCATGCTGCTGCAGACTTCATTCTGTGCCTGCACTGCCACTGTGTATTTCTCTCCACATACTATGTCTGAAACCCAACATGATGTTTCTTGACTGCTACAATTGTAGGTCTCTTCTTGTGGTCCAATCAGAATAGATGTATAATTCAAAGCTCCAAGGGACTGGCTCCATGAGACCAGTGCTGAGCCACTCACACAGTCCACGGCTGTGTTAATGTTTGTTGGAATACAGGGGGCTGTAAATCACACAAAGAGAAACAAGTAACTGTTTACAGAATCAAACCGTGGGGTTGATTTCTTAAAGCAAATTGACTTTGCAAGGGCGTTTGTTCCAAAGCTTAGTAAATGTGGTGAAGCTCTGCTGACTTTCATCATCAAATCATGTGGAAGCGTGTGATTGTGTATTCTTTGCAAAGTGAAGCGTCACTTAATTTACTAGGCTCTGGAGAAATGCCCTAATAGGGTGCAACTGCACTTGCAAAATACACATTCTATTTGCCTTTGGTAAATCAACCCCATTGCTGTCTATGCTTTCAGCAATTATTCATATTGTAGTTAAAGTGTTAAACGCACAACAGTAAAATCAGTCTGTATATGCAGTGAAGCATGCTTGTTATGTTCGCTGAGGAAACCTAAGGGGTCAATCGTCTGCATTGTGTAAAAAGGCTGTTTAAAGCGGAGGTTCACACAAAAAGTGAACTTCCGCTTTTTGGATCCCCCCCCCGGTGTCACATTTGGCACCTTTCAGTCCAGTCCAGGCTCGTTACGTCAAACCCCCCCCCCTGTCTTCTGGGAAACACTGTTTCCAGGAGGGAACGGGGACCAGTGACGGCGTGCCGCGATCCTTACGCATGCGCAGTACGGAATCGTGCAGCGAAGCCGCAAGGCTTCACTTCCTGATTCCCTCACCGAGGGTGGCGTCAGAAGCAGCCGAGGACTGAGCGATTGCTCAGCCTCGTTTGCTGACATCGCGGGCGCGCTGGACAGGTAAGTGTCCATTTTTTAAAAGTCCGCAGCTGCAGTATTTGTAGCTGCTGGTTTTTAAAAAAACAAAAACGGGTGGACCTCCGTTTTAAGCCTTCTCTGATCCTCCCCTTCTTGCATTGTCTCCCAAACTTGTCCGCATAAGACAGTTACTGGAGTCAGGCTGCACATGCTCAGTTTGGTGTGTATTGCTAGAGAGTTATTTTTGTTGGGGAGAGTGCATGTAATCAGCACAGGGCCAATCAGAATTGTCCAGACAGAGGGGTCCTGCATCCTGATAGGACAGCCAATGCACTGTGAAAAACTACAAGACTTTACAATTTATTTAAGATATCTGCCATCTCTTCAAAGTGTTTATATGGAAGGGGGAACTCCAAACAGGATTTTTGGGAAGATGGCAAAGAGTTAAAAATGTTATCAGGTTTTAATTGCTGTCTGTGCATCCCACTGGAGACATTTCTTTTCACTTACTGTCCTGTAAACATAGCATGAAGTAAGAGAAATCCCACCAGTTAGCACCTGCAGTATTTCTAGACTTTAAAGCACCTAAAGGGTTTCTAACTAGCAGATCCTTGCTTGTAAATACAAAAATATTTGTAATAAAATATTTCTTCTATATTGTACCTATATAATCGTATGTGTAGTAATTGGAAAACTGGTAAAAGTGTTTGACAAATAAGCCTGTGCTTTTTAATATCATTGATTTGCATACTAACATGAAGTTTAATAATGTAAGGCATGCAAAACAACAAAAGGGGAAAAGCATGGAAAAACAGGATTTATTTAGTAATTATTCAGTATAGTTTAGCCATACTAGCAATACCAGCTTCTGATCTGTATACACTTTATCTAAAATTGGATTAACCAGTTCCATACCGAGCCATAGTAATATGACGTCAGCAGGAACCTTGTCTCCCTCCGGCTGGACGTCATATGTCGTCTTGAGCTTCCTGGCCGCTAGGGGCGCGCGTGTGCCCGCGGTATCGTTGGGGCCCGGTACACATGCCCGGTGGCCGCGATGTCTGCCAGGCACTCGCGATTGCCCGTGGTCATGGCAGGAGTGTGGATCTGTGTGTGTAAACACACAGATCCATGTCCTGTCAGAGGTGAGGAGACCGATGTGTGTTCCCAGTACAGAGGAACACAGATCGCTCTCCTCCCCTTGTGAGTCCCCTCCCCCTACAGTAAGAATCACTCCCAGGGAACATATTTAACCCCTTCCCCGCCCCTAGTGTTAACCCCTTCCCTGCCAGTCACATTTATACAGTAATCAGTGCAGTTTTATAGCACTAACCGCTGTATAAATTTGAATGGTCCCAAAAATGTGTCAAAAGTGTCCGATATGCAGATTGCTGCCATTACTAGTAAAAAATTAATTAAAAAATAAAAATGCAATAAATCTATCCCCTATTTTGTAGACGCTATAACTTTTGTGCAAACCAATCAATATATGCTTATTGAGATTTTTTTTACCAAAAATATGTAGAAGAATATGTATCGGCTAAACTGAGGAAAAACATTTTTTTTTTATATATATATATATATATATATATATATATATATATATTTATTAAATCAAAAAGTAAAAAATATTGTATTTTTTTATTTTTTTATTTTTACTCTTCTTTTGGTTATAGCGCAAATAATTAAAACTGCAGAGGTGATCAAATACCACCAAAAGAAAGCTCTATTTGTGGGAAAAAAAACATAAAGATTTCATTTAGGTACAGTGTTGCATGACCGAACAATTGTCATTCAAAGTGCGACAGCGCTGAAAACGAAAAATTAGTCTGGGCAGGAAGGGGGTGAAATGCCCTGTATTGAAGTGGTTAAAACATTTTGGCAGGGGTTCCACATTAACAATATTAATAATCATGAACTAATAAAATGGATTTTCCTGCTACATACCAGTCAAAATCTTTACAGCATTACTTAAAGGACCACGACACTGACTGTTATCAGCTGCCACAGTCACACTAAATTCATGCCCACATGGCAGGTTAGTGAAGGAACAGTTTTCCAGTATGGAATTGCAAGTCCAGTTTCCAACATCAGAAGCCGTAAGGTAGGAAATAAATGTTTCTACTCCTGACATCTGATTCCAGGAGATCTCCAAAGAGTTTGTGACACAGTCTATTTCAGCATGAACTTGTTGTGGAGCACAGGGAGCTATAGAGAAACACAATAGTCTTGTCAATGTGTTAGCAATTACAGTGTCCAAGGCCAAGGTTTGGGCAAGCTGTAACTTTATAGCTTTATAACTTCAAATCCCACCATGTGCTGCTATCTGATAGATGCCAGTACCTGTTAGAACATATCCTTTATAAATAGCAAACTAGCCGATAGGTGGCCAAAAATATGATAATTTTGACCTAATTTCTAAACCCTTTAAAAAGCATTAAACATAATGTTGAAGGCCAGACAATGTACTGTATTACAAAGCCAATATAAATAAATCCGGTAAACAAGGTGAGACTTGATGGTTCGAAATATATATCTGAGACCAAATACATAAAATTATACAATTGTGTTTTAGGTGATAAAAAAAAAATGTAAACATTAAAAAACATTTCATTTAATGCAATTTACATTGTGAATTGTCAGAGACCCTAAATTGTGGAAATATCTCCCATATTGGTATTCCTACATACCAAATTATAAACACTAGAGGCTAGATTCAGAAACAAATGCCTATCTTTAGGCGGGCGTAGCGTATCTCATATACGCTACGCTGCCGTAACTTTGAGAGGCAAGTGCCGTATTCAGAAAGAACTTGCGCCCGAAGTTGCGGCGGCGTAGCTTATATGGGCCAGCGTAAGCACGCCTAATTCAAAATAGGCTGGTAGGGGGCGTTTTGTATGCTAATTACTCGTGACCCCACGTAGTTGACGTTACTAACGAACGGCGCATGCGCCGTCCATGAAAGTATCCCAATGCGCATGCTCCAAATTACGCCGCAAATAGTCATTGCTTTAGACGTGAACGTAACTTACGCACAGCCCTATTCGCGTACGACTTACGCAAACGACGTAAACGACCCAAATTTGACGCTGGCCTGACGTCCATACTTAACATTGGCTACGCCTCATATAGCAGGGGTAACTTTACGCCGGAAAAAGCCTTACGTAAATGACGTAAATCAATGCGCCGGGCAGACGTACGTTTCTGAATCGGTGTATCTATCTCATTTGCATATTCTACGTCTAAATCTATGAAAGCGCACCTAGCGGTCAGCGTAAATATGCACCCTAAGATACGACGGCGTAGGAGAGTTACGCCGCTCGTATCTAGGCAACATTGAGGCGTATCTGATTCTATGAATCAGGCGCCGAGATGCGACGGCCCGCATTCGGAGTTACGACGGCGTATCTGGAGATACGCCGACGTAACTCCTTTCTGAATCCGGGCCTATATAGATTGAGTGTTGTTAACTCCAAAGCTCACTTCCTATATACACATAATAGGTGACTCTGTTTAATGTAATTTGGTATCTGCTTCTTCAAGAGATTGATGTAATACTGTAGGTATACAGTATAAGGCAAAGAAGAATTGTATAGCCCAATGGGACCTAGGTGCTGCATTTATGTGGTTACATCGATGCTCCTTGTGTGGGGACTGTCAAGTGGGGGTGAAAAAAAGCATTCAAACCAGCCTCAGAAATCATTTAGTCATCTAAATTACCATTTAAATATGACCTCCAGTTTTTTTCTAATGCTGTGAGGGAATACACTTGTTTCCAACCCAGTATATTAATACCCAATTGTTCCCATGAGATCACAGTACATAGAAGTACTATGAGTGAATCCCCAGTTGTAACCTCCAGCAGGTGTCCAGTGTTACCAGTATAGAGCGAGAAGAGTGCATTTAATATGCCAACATGGGAAGGGGCCAGGAGCGCAAGTGAGGGACCCAAGAAGAGGAGGTTGCGGGCTGCTCTGTGCAATTTCATTGCACAGACCAGGTAAATATAGTGTTCTTTTTTATGTTTCTTTTATAATCACTTTAATACAGGGGTCTCAAACTGGCGGCCCTCCAGATGTTGCGAAACTACAAGTCCCATGAGGCATTGCAAGGCTGACAGTTACAAGCATGACTCCCACAGGCAGAGGCATGATGGGACTTGTAGTTTCGCAACAGCTGGAGGGCCGCCAGTTTGAGACCCCTGCTTTAATATATGAGTTGTGACAATTTAATTACTGGAATGCCCACTGAGTGGTGGTTAGTCTCACAGCCATTTGCACTCTAGAGCGTTCTGATATGTTCTAACTTGTACTCGCATGGGTCACATTTTAGTAGCTTTTAGGAGCATAAGGCATTTTGCTCACTGCAGCTTGAAAAAGCTCAGTACAGCTTTCTTTTTACCAAGCTAAATACAGCTCATTAATTGTAAACAAATGCTGTGCATTCTTCAGTAAAAATAAAAATAGAAAAATCTGTGCAAATTCCCATTTATATATTGTGCAAAACAAGAAAGTGAGAATACATTTGCGTATGGAAATGCGCGTAAATACGCGCAAATACATAAAAAAATAAAACGTCTGGAAAAAGTAGATGCTCAAACAGGTGTATCATGTACAAGAGGCCTTAGCTTTTTTTTAGGCATTTTTGCAGTACATGAGAAAAAAAAGCTAAAAAAAAGCTAGCATTTTAGTAGCAGATGGGATCAGTAGTGTAACAACCGGAGGGGCGCCGGTGTGTCTTCCCCAGGCGCTGAGCTGAGGGGGGGCGCCGGCACCCCCCCGGTTACTATACCGGGATGAGGCGGGTCTCTGTTGCTGCGGTCTGGACTCCGGTCAGACTCGGACTCTCTCTGCTCCGTGACTGCCCCTGCGTATGTGCGGCCGCCGGGCCGCTTGTAGTGTCGCTCCCCTCACGCAGGCAGCAGGCTTCTCCCACAGTGAGTCGGCGGTTTCAGAACGGGGTCTGTCTGCTCTGTGTTGTGTCCTGACTCCTAGGTATAGCCGGCCCACCCGGTGGTGACAGTCACAGGTGTGGCACTGCCTGGTCAGGTCAGTGATATCATATGTATGCTGTGCTGTCAGATAGTATCAGGTGTTGGGGATGGCCGGGTGACCGTGATGGGTCTCGATCTCATGTGGGTTAGTTTAACTTAGTTAGTGAAGGTAGGGGCCCAGTCCCAGTTGTAGTTCACAATTAATACAATGCCATTATAGAACATAGAAATTCTGTGGTTCACTGTAACTAATATGAGGCTGTATTAAAGTACTAGAAATACAATGCCTTTATAATGTATAATGTTGCCTTTATAATATATGTTTCTATTGTTTTTTCATAAAAGTGTTTTTTCATAAAAAATGTATTGCTACGTACCACCATTAAAAATGTAATGCCCTTTACATGTGTTTAATTATCCTTATAACCAGATGTTCATATAAGGGGGGGACAGAAAAAAAAATTCTGCCCTGGGCGCCCATAAATCTGGTTACGCCACTGGATGGGAGCAGCCAGGAGCAGTTAGGAGCAAGCATTCAGCATATTTTTCTGCTGCAAAAATGCTCCAAGAAACTCTACAAAAACATATTTTTGTTCTGCTCCTAGAAGCTGAAGCTCAAAAAATGCTAATAGCCTTAAAGCGGGGGTTCACCCTTAGAGGGCACTTTTTCCCCTTAGATTCCTGCTCGTTTTCTCTAGGGGAATCGGCTATTTGTTTTAAAATATGTGCAGTACTTACCCGTTTACGAGATGCATCCTCTCCGTGGCTTCCGGGTATGGGCTGCGGGAATGGGCGTTCCTTCTTGATTGACAGTCTTCCGAGAGGCTTCCGACGGTCGCATCCATCGCGTCACGATTTTCCGAAAGAAGCCGAACGTCGGTGCGCAGGCGCAGTATAGAGCCGCACCGACGTTCGGCTTCTTTCGGCTACGAGTGACGCGATGGATGCGACCGTCGGAAGCCTGTCGGAAGACTGTCAATCAAGAAGGAACGCCCGCTCCCGAAGACCCATACCCGGAAGCGACGGAAGAAGATGCATCTCGAAAACGGGTAAGTACTGCTCATATTTTAATACAAATAGCCGATTCCCCTAGACCGAACGAGCAGGAATCTAAGGGGAGAAAAAAAAAATTTAATAAATGGGTGAACTCCCGCTTTAAGTAGTATGCATGGACACTATTTAGCTTGTAGGAGCAGAACAAAATGCTAATAACAGCTTCGAGGAGCCTAAAAAAACACTAGTGTGCATGGAGCCTCCATTTGGTGTTTGCTATATCAGGGTTTTATTTCATCAAATGTGAATTTAAGAGAAATTATAAATATTGGTTGTATGTTATGTGTCCTCAGTACTTTTTAACGTCACTGTAATAAAAAAAATGATAAAAAGGTAATACTTACAACCATAACATACCTGTGATTACCTGTATATCATTACTACTTTGTCCTTGACACTGATCATTGAAAGCTGTAATGGTGACATTGTAAGTATGGCCACAGGGGAGATTAGCGATGGCACAGGAGGTAGATGTAGTGTGACATGTGTGCACCTCTGCATCTGTTGTAACCACCAGTGCTGTATAATTTTCAGATCCAAGAGCACTGCTCCAATTAAAGATTGCATTGTTCAGTTGACAGTCAATGTATGCAAAGAGGTTTTGGGGAACACAGGGCTCTAGAAGATGACAAAAAAAAACATTTCACTGGTTATAATAATACAGAGCTTTTAACAACATACAATAATAACATGTATCTGTACAGCAGTGGGCGGTGCGTCCATAGAGGGCACAAGAGCACCACCCCCTCTCTCTCCTGCACCGCCACTGAATACAATACACAGATTCATGCACTGCATGAATCTATGTATTGTTGCTGCCGCCCACTATTCAGATGGCCGCCCCCCTGGTGAGCGCCCGCCATCTGAATTATGGCAGCTGGTTGGCTTTGGAAGTGCCTATCAGCTGTAATCGGCTTCCAAATAGTTAGCCAGGGGACGCACAGGGGGTCCGTTCCCTGGTTAACACTGACAGGCGTCTCAGCCAATCAGGTTCACCGGTTCTGGTTACCGGTAACCTGATTGGCTAAAGCGTCATCGAGGGTGGAGAAGATATCAAGGGACCGTGGAAGGAGGATGGCTGACCAAAGAAAGGTAAGTCCCGGGCAGGGGGGGGGGGGCATTCTGACTGGCAGCATTTTACAAGGCACAGTGGCCACAATTGATGTGGGCCCAGTGGCTACAATTGATGTGGGCACAGTGCGGACAATTGATGTGGGCACAGTGGGGACAATTGATGTGGGCACAGTGGCGACAACTGATGTGGGCACAGTGGTAACAATTGATGTGGGCACACAGTGGTAACAATTGATGGCATGGCACAGTGGCTGCGTTTGATGGCACAGTGGCTGCGTTAGGCATGGCTCAGTGGTGACAATTGATGGGCACAGTGTTGACAATTGATGTGCACAGTGGTGACAATTGATGTGCACAGTAGTGACAATTGATGGGCACAGTAGTGACAATTGATGGGCACAGTGGCGATATTTGATGGCACAATGGCTGCGTTTGATGGCATGGCACAGTGGTTGCGTTTGATGGCACAGTGGCTGCGTTTTGGCATGGCAGTGGCGACAATTGATGGCACAGTGGCGACAATTGATGGGACAGTGGCGACAATTGATGGGACAGTGGCGACAATTGATGGAATGGCATAGTGGCTGCATTTGATGGGCACAGTGGCTGCATTTGATGGGCACAGCACCTGTCTTTGATGGGCACAGTGAGGCTGCAATTGTCTTTTTATTTTGAGCACCAGCCGCCACTGCTGTACAGTAAGGTTACCCGATTTTCAAAATGACATGTGGGGGCACCCTACTGGCAACCTCTACAAAACCACACCCTTATTTGTAATTGCCACAGCCACAAAATCATGCCCTCATTAGTTCAGATGTTAGGATTAGGTAACATACAAAGTTAAGGGGTCAGGATTAAGTGACACAGATTTCAGGGGTCATGATTAAGTATCATCTATGATTCGAGTAGAAGTTTTATGTAAGCATAATCTCCCTTTTCAGCAAGTATTTGAATTGCATAAATGTAATTCACTTAGTGATATGTGTGAACATTTGATATGTCATACTAATTAGTTGATTGTTTCATAGGCAACATTTAACTTAAAAAGACTTTATAACATATTGAATGACCTCAATGTGGTTAACCCAGCTAGATTTGAGGTTATTCTTATGGGACAATCTTTGTGCTCAATAATTTACTCTGGCAACACAATTTATAGGGAAAAAGAAAAATCGCGCTAACCACACTGTAAACAAAATAAATGAATATGTGAAAAGGCAGCAAAAAAACGTGACAAAGCACAAGTATATAAGGAAAAGAAAAATTTTGCGCCACTAATTAATAACATTCAAGTCCATTGTGAACAACACAAATAAATGAATAAAAAATGATGAATAAAAAAGTCCAAAAAATTAATGAAGTTCTTGTGACAAACAACACCCGGTGCACCAATATTGATAGTGAGCCACCACCACACGGACAGAGGCTTACCAGATGGTAGATAAATGTAAGCGTTGTAATACAATCCACAGCAGGATATCCAGATAGCATGAACACACACAGGTTGGGATCAGGGATACAGCTCATCCACGGAGGGATGCGGTTGAATCAGCATAGACAAAAACCTCTAAGACCTTTCCAGGGAACTCAGCAGCATATCATGTAAAAAGGAAAGCCGCACATGGTGTAATACGTCCAACGTAGTTTATTTAAAAACAGATTAAAATCTAGTTACATCCATAAAATGTAATAGCAGCATAAAAGAGATGCCGGCCGGCATGAATAGGAGCCCTTCCTCCTCGTAGACACGCGATGACGTCACTGCACGCCGTACCCAGACGCGTTTCGTTATACAATAACTTTTTCAATGGGAAGGGGCTCTGCAGTGATGCATCGCATTAAATAGCCAGGCCTCGCTTTGATCGCCAGGAACCGGAAGTGGCGAAAACGCCATTTTAGAAATGGGAAACTGTATTGTAACAGCGATTGAGACTGGAGGTCTCAAAGTGGCAGCAGGGAAAAATATATCAATACGGAAAAAACATGTGAATATTCCATAGAATTATTTAAATTGCAGATGTGCATATCAAAAAAATAAAATTAAATCTTAATGTGACTTATCGCAAATAACATTAAAAATTTAGTGCGGCCAAAAATGTAGATATATGTCTGTAACGATAACAGACAAAAGGCAGTCACTCCCCCTTCTGGAGAAAGCGGAGAACACATGCCAAAAACAATGTTTTTGGCATGTGTTCTCCGCTTTCTCCAGAAGGGGGAGTGACTGCCTTTTGTCTGTTATCGTTACAGACATATATCTACATTTTTGGCCGCACTAAATTTTTAATGTTATTTGCGATAAGTCACATTAAGATTTAATTTTATTTTTTTGATATGCACATCTGCAATTTAAATAATTCTATGGAATATTCACATGTTTTTTCCGTATTGATATATTTTTCCCTGCTGCCACTTTGAGACCTCCAGTCTCAATCGCTGTTACAATACAGTTTCCCATTTCTAAAATGGCGTTTTCGCCACTTCCGGTTCCTGGCGATCAAAGCGAGGCCTGGCTATTTAATGCGATGCATCACTGCAGAGCCCCTTCCCATTGAAAAAGTTATTGTATAACGAAACGCGTCTGGGTACGGCGTGCAGTGACGTCATCGCGTGTCTACGAGGAGGAAGGGCTCCTATTCATGCCGGCCGGCATCTCTTTTATGCTGCTATTACATTTTATGGATGTAAGTAGATTTTAATCTGTTTTTAAATAAACTACGTTGGACGTATTACACCATGTGCGGCTTTCCTTTTTACATGATATGCTGCTGAGTTCCCTGGAAAGGTCTTAGAGGTTTTTGTCTATGCTGATTCAACCGCATCCCTCCGTGGATGAGCTGTATCCCTGATCCCAACCTGTGTGTGTTCATGCTATCTGGATATCCTGCTGTGGATTGTATTACAACGCTTACATTTATCTACCATCTGGTAAGCCTCTGTCCGTGTGGTGGTGGCTCACTATCAATATTGGTGCACCGGGTGTTGTTTGTCACAAGAACTTCATTAATTTTTTGGACTTTTTTATTCATCATTTTTTATTCATTTATTTGTGTTGTTCACAATGGACTTGAATGTTATTAATTAGTGGCGCAAAATTTTTCTTTTCCTAACACAATTTATAGAACTGGCTCTGAACCTCTTAGATTTTGGACTCAGAGCCATTTGGTTGAAGGTCTCGGCAAACCACCAGGATGTAGGCATGTATGTATGCACATGTTTAACCTAGATGCATTTTTCAAAAGTGTTTTGTTATATAAAACTGAATTTTATCTGTATCTATCCACTAGAGAAGAATATCCACCCATGTTCCTGAGGAACCCATAAGGGGAAACATGTAAAACATAAGTGTGGAAATATTGCATAGAGGAAATGTTTTTATCTCTCTATACGTGGAAGCCTTGTGTATATTTTCCAGTGGTTTTTTCAACTTTGTAATAAAACATATTTTTATACTATATGAGTTGTGACTTGGTTTCACCATTAAGTAGCACCTTTAAAATCCCATACTCCCCAATTGGGTTTTTCTCTAAGAATCATACAGAGTTCAGGGGTCATGATTAAGGTTCATACAGAGTTCAGAGGTCAGGATTATCAAGTAGCACGCAAAGTTCAGGGGTCAGGAGAAAGTAACATGCAGAGTTCAGGGGTCAGGGTTAAGTAAGGCACAGAGTTCAGGGGTTAGTGTTAAGTAATGTCCATAGTTCAAGGGTAAGAATTAGGTAACATACAGAGTTCAGGCATTAGGATTAGACACCATACAGAGTTAAGGGGTCAGGATTAAGTAACACACAAATTTCAGTGGTCAGGGTTACGTAACACACAGAGTTAAGGGGTCAGAATTAAGTAACACACGAAATTACGGGGTCAGGATTAAGTAACGCACAGAGCTCAGGAGTTAGTGCTAAGTAACACACAGAGTTCAAGGGTCGGGATTAAGACTTAATCCAGACCCCTGAACTTTTCCTAATCCTGATTCCTGAACTTTGTCATTACCTAATCCTGACCCCTGAATTATGTGTGTTACTTAATCATTAAGTAACATACAGAGTTCAGGGATCAGAAATAGGTAACACCTGTTCTGAGGTCAAGAGTAACATTTCAGGGATCAGACCAGCAAGCTGCAGTTATTCACAGTTTGGAGCACAGTCGATGCATACACTATTTCTATCAAATAGTCATTGTACATTTAATCTAATTTAATAAATATTAGATATTAAATTGTATTGGGCAAGGGATAGGCCTTGAAACATGTCCTTATCACCACCTTATTACTGCAGTAAGAGTGAATGGTGGGTAAACCAGGATACGGGCAGTCGTGTGCATATGACCATTGGAAAATATTCACTGTAACATCAAAAATGTTTGTAAGCATCTCCACGGCCCTGGTAAGCTAAAAACTGATTGTCTAGTATAGGCATTTAAACTTTTAGCAGAGCACATTGCTCACATTTAGTTTTTTTACAGAAAAAAGGGTTTGCATGTAAAAGGACAAATTGCCCTTATCGTAGTGTCTACAATTTACTGGTTGCATCATAAGTATAGAAGAAACCTTAACTTCAATGTCAGGTAGGTGGGTGATTCAGATTAAATATAAATGTTTTGTTAATAAAATCATTTTGTGCCCATGTTCTGGAACGTATCTCTATGTGCAGCATGGTGGGTTAATGGGGAAGGGGAGTATGGAAAGGATGAGAAGGGAATCAGATTTCCCATTTTGAGCAATTTATTTGATTGGTATATCTGATTTCAGTTTATATAAAATAAAATAAAATATATCACCTTGGACAAAAAGAATTCTGAGCTCCATTGTTTTTAATATAGGCAATTAAAGACATTAGTAATCTACCCCCAATGTATTAGGTATGGATTATTTATCAGGTCAAAAACACAAGTAATACCTTGATATAAGTTTTTGTTAACTTTTACAAGGACCAGCTTACGGCTTACGTAGCACACTGTTACATTACTTTATAACTACTAACACGGCTATACTGAATAAATCTGAGAGTAGCTTTAGCTATATTACACAAATGCTAGAAGATAAACTTACCTGTCTGAATCACTTTTGGTGAGACAGCTCTGCTGTTGCAGATCACACCAAAGGATTCCACATTTACAGTATAGATTTGTCCACATTGCAAGGAACCCACTGTACATGTGGTGTCTGTTGTACTGCAGTTACTACTCTCTCCATCTTGTGTGGTGGCAATAGCTGTATATCTTATTCCTCCAGATACTGCCCCCCAGGAAATCATGGCATCTTCTGAACCACACTGATACTGTGATTCTAAGTCTGTTGCAACACAGGGCACTGAAAAAAATATCAATAGTTAAATCCATCATGCAGTATATTTATTTTGGGTCAGAACATGAAATGTTACAGATTTTTTTTTAACATCTTTTAAGGTAAAAAGTGACAATACAGATATGTTTCCCCTCTTATGAGTGGCAGTTGAGTTGATTGTATTGGTTATTATCATGCAAGTAGATAGTTGCATCAGATAAACCAGTAAAATAGCTGCATAACATAAAGGTAAGTAAAATAAAGGTTCTGTATTTGCTGGCATATAAGACTACATTTTACACTTAAAAAAAAACTGGCCAAAAAGCAAGGGTCGTCTTATACGCCCAGGTCAGCTGCTCGGATGCCTGCTGGATGTGCGGTAATACTGTATGTAGCTTCGGCTACATACAGTATATACCGCTTAGCCAATCCCGGTGAGTGATGTATTCAAATTAATACAGAACCTGCTCGGATTGGAGTAACAACCTCTGCCAATCCGAGCAGGCTTCATACCGTAGCCTGCTCGGATTGGCTTTGAGAGTCAGAGAGGCGTAGGCTGATGATGTTACAGCCTCTGCCAATCCAAGCAGGCTTTGTATTCATAAATAGAATACATCGCTCGCCGTGATTGGCTCCAGCTCCAGCAAGAAGGAAGAAGAATATGGCTCCAGCTCCAGTAGGAATAAAGAAGAATATGGCTCCAGAAGGAACATATATGAAGTGTCGGAGCCTCCAAAGGGGGGTCGTCTTATACGGTGAGTACAGGCAAAGAATCTTAAAAAACTGTAAAATTAGGGGGTCGTCTTAAACGCCCGGTCGCCTTATACACTGGCAAATACGGGTAAAATATCCTATATACAGTATTTCAAGCATTTAAGCATCTAGCAGCTCTTTAGGTAAAGGTTTGAATATTTTTGCTTCTCACCACATACATCTTTATGTTATGGAGTAATCCCAATCTCTCCCACCTGCACAGTATCTTAACCTCCCTGGCGGTATGATTATGTCTGGAATTACGTACCAAAAGCGGTACAATTTTTTTCATGGAAATTTGGTGATATGTATTATAGGCCTGCAATTCTTAGTAATTACTTACTTAAACCTGACCAAAAAAAGACTCTAGTAGACATTCCAGATGTGATACATTTTAAACACAAACACATGAATTATAATCTAATCAATAATATAATTTTATTCAACAAAGCAATGAAAAATAAAGAAATTAGTCAAAGAAAGAAATTCAATACACATCCATAGTGTGAAACAGTTTGAAACATGGAACGAGACAAAGTCCGACATTGCAATCTGGGCAATAGTACCTCGTTTCTTTTCAGACTTTTTTCCCATTTTCATCCCTCTTGGAGCAGCAAACGACGCACATCCTGATAGGCGCTAACTTTCCTGCGGTTGGCGGTACAAATTCTACAAAATGACGACCTGTCAGGCGCTCTGGATTCCCAACGTCATTGGCTGGTGTTTATGGCTGGTGTTTATGGCATTTGTTCCCGCCCACCCCCGACATCATGAGTCATCACAACTCAGCTGCGATGTTGGGGTGGGCGGGACTGAGTAAGCACTGATTGTAGTGCGAAACGTCAGCGAAACGTCGGCTGTATGCCCCTGTCTTTGCTGTGATGTGTGGTGTTTGAATACTTTTACCAATAAAAGGCAACCGAGAAGGTTTTTCCAGAGTGCGGCTGTCCAAACATTTCTTTCTACAATTGCATCGTGCATTTCCGGCACCTGGGTTTCTCTGAGAGGATACGGATTCATCCACATACCTTATTGGAGCAATGACTATCTTCTCTCCTAGCTAAGCTGTCTGTGGAGAAGCGCTGATTTAACAAGTGATCATACTAGCTGCACAGACCGAGGTCTAATGGAGGTATGCCAATGTGTAAGGCGGTGCTTAAAACAGAACATAGACTACAGTATAAACACAACTATAGACATCTTTAAATAAAGCATAATTAAGCTTAATATTTGTTATAAAAAAAGGCCTAATTACTACCTTAGTTTGTCTTTATATTAACCTCCTAAAATATTCTCTATCAAAGGTTTCTGGGAAGTTGGAGTATCAGCATAAGACAATCATGTCCTACTGCATTCACTTGCGATTTTTCACTGTGTTTTGCCGCAACTGCCCTGTAATACTGGCATGCGACAATCGCACCAGGTTTGGAGTGCAATTAAAGAATAATGGCACCCAAATGCACATTGTGTGTTCTGCTGCAATTTGGAATCGTGGGCAGAATCACATCTGTGCAATAAACATGCTGTCTAATCAGCATCATGATATGCCATACCTGTAAGGTGGATGGATTATCTCAGCAAAGGAGAAGTGCTCACTAACACAGATTTAGACAGATTTGTGAACAATATTTTAATGAAATAGGCCTTTTGTGTACATAGAAAAAGTCATAGATCTTTGAATTCAGCTCATGATAAATAGGGGCAAACATAAAAGTGTTGCGTTTATAATTGTGTTCAGTGTGTATATATATATATATATATATATATATATATATATACACACAGTATATATACAGACCTCAAATTTTCCACTCGCCTACTCGCATTCTGCGAGTGGAAAATGAGGTCTGGCGAGGAGCTGGGCTGCCTGGGAGTGGGGGGGGGCTAGCACTGCCGGCGGTCGGGGTTGATCGGGAGCTGTTCTCCCAGTGATTGCCCCGATGGCAGAGAGCATGGAGGAGGAGGAGGGCCGTGCGATTGCAGAGCGGTATAGCCTGGGAGTCCTGGACTGGTAGCGGCGGGAGCAATAAAAGTGAGAGCCTGAGAGGGGAAAGAGCTCTCTGACCACCAGAGAGGTAAGAAATGACAGCCGCAACCCAGATGCGGCTGCGCCACCCAGAGGCTGTATTCCCCCAGCCTCCTCTCCAAGCTCCAACAGTGGCCCAGAGGACAGGCAGATCAGGGGCCCTGGAGGACCAGCAGAAGGTGCATGCAGCCAGGGACTGCTACCCTGCTCTCCCCTCCGATCCAAGCTCTGACAGCGGCCCAGGGATAGGTGGATCGGGGACCCCCAAGGGACTGCTACCCAGGACGGTCTAAGAAGTATCTGCTGGAAGGAGCAGAGCACCCACATCCCCATCACCCAGAAGGAGAAGGGTCTTGCCTGCTGCTGGCAAGCGTTAACGTCCTAAGGAGGTACCATGCAGCATACACATCAATACACAGACTGTGACAGGGGGTGCACAGAAGGGACTGCAGCCAGGGCCCCTCTCTCTCATCCCCTCTCTCTCATCCCCAATCCCCTCTCTCTCATCCCCAATCCCCTCTCTCTCATCCCCAATCCCCTCTCTCTCATCTACAATCCCCTCTCACATCCCCAATCCCCTCTCTCTCTCTTTCTCTCATCCCCAATCCCCTCTCTCTCATCCCCAATCCCCTCTCTCATCCCCAATCCCCTCTCTCTCTCTTTCTCTCATCCCCAATCCCCTCTCTCTCATCCCCAATCCCCTCTCTCTCATCCCCAATCACCTCTCTCTCATCCCCAATCCCCTCTCTATCATCCCCAATCCCCTCTCTCCCTCTCTCTCACCCCCTCCCTCCCTCTCTCATCCCCCTCTCGCTCCCTCTCTCTCCCTCTGAAAGACAAAACCACTGCTACCGATCACATCACCCCACGCACTACCACTCATCCAATCCCTACCAACACTGTCTTCACTCATCCCACCACCCCCCCCTCCCAGCACTGCCTTTGATCCCACCCAGCACTGTCACTGATCCCATCAACCCCCCAGCACTTTCACTGATCACACCCTCCAATCTCCCGCCTGCCACTGATACCATTCCACCCCTCACCACCACCACTGCTCATACCACCTCTAGCCCCAGCAACCAATGGGTGAGCGCTAAGGATGTGCAGTAACCTCTAACAACCAAAACCAATCAGCAAGCAGAAATTACCAATTACAATTGCTGCCTGAACTGCTGCACACAACTGATTTGGAGGTTAGCTGCTATTTACTGTATGTTTCAAAGCAGGTGGAGAGCAAAATTGCATTGGGGGGGGGGGGCAAAAAAAATGTTTGCCCAGGGTCCAATCAATATTAAAGACTGCCCTGCCGCTGTTACAACTTACATGAAATTTCCTCCACTCTGCTCGGTCACACAGCCCCGCCTCCTCCTGACCCCGTGCCTGTGATAGACAGAATGTGGGTCTAATGTTGGGATGTGTTGTCTTTTACAGGCGCGGGTTCAGGAGGAGGTGGGGCTGTGTGACCAGAGCGGAGGAAATTTCAATGTAAGTTGTAACAGCGTGATATATCGCTCTGTGATCCCGTGGCTTTCCTCTTCCTCCTCTTATGATCTGGCTGTAATGGGGGCACAGTGAGTCAGCAATGAGTTTATTTACACTAAGATCCAAGGTTTTAAGAGGGGAAGCCCACAGGCTTTCAAAACTTTTGATTGTAACATCTCCAAGGAGATTTCCAGAAATATTTAGGCTCACCAGTTCTGTTAGACCTGCAAATGCTCCTTTGCTAATGTTACTAATTTTGCTGGAAGACAGATCAAGGGATACTAGCTTGGTAAAAGCAGAAAAGACACCAGGGGTAAGCTGTGAAACAAAACTATGGGACAAATCAAGAATTTGGCACAGTGAGTCCGCAATGGGGTGCACGGTGAGGCTGCAATGGGGTGGCACGGAGAGGCTGCAATGGGGGGGCATGGAGAGGCTGAAATGGGGGGGCACGGTGAGGCTGCAATGGTGGGCACGGTGAGGCTGTGCCGAAGGGAACTGATAAAGTTGTTAATGTTTATTTTTGTAACTTAATTCTGCATAAAACATTTAAGTGTCATTTCACAAGATAATTTATGAGGGCGTGATTAGCGGCAGAATTAGGCGTGGAGCAGGGTAGTGGTTGGGTGGGGCAACTGGTGGCGAGTAACCCTTGAGGCCTGGCTAGTGGTTTAAGACTTGAAATTTTGAGCCCTGTGTATATATATATATATATGTAGCGCCTGTGTACTTTATGGTACCGGTTGGATTTAAGGGTAGACCAGAGTGTAGTTAGACTCTGCTCCAGATTGTTGGGTGCAGAACAGGGTCTCTGTCTCTGCTTGGCTGTGATGTGGGCTTATTCTGCTGTACTGGGGTGTTTTTCCAGCCCCGGTGCTGTGGGTGGCGGCGGTGGAGTCGAGGTTTGGGTGCTTTTTCCCAGCGGCCAATCGGGAGGGTTTTTGCCTTGCTGTGCATGCTGGGGAAGGGTATTTGTGGGGCAGACGCCATTAGTTCTGGGTCTTCTTCGTCCAGTGTGGTGCCAACCTTTGGGGTGGCCACGTCGCGGCGCCCCGGCGTTGTGGCCTGCCTGGCTGGGGCGTGCGTGCCGCGTGGTGTTCCTGGATCCGGAGCCATGCTGGCCCGGGGCATCTGGGCAGTGGCGGGGACCCAGTGGGTGACTGGGTTCCCACCTTTGAGGATCCCAGGCTGTGCTGCTGTTCGGTGGGGAGTCGGTCTAGGGAGAGCTGTTGAGGGGCTGGCGGTCCAGGGGGGCCTGGGCGGGCCGCCGGGGATCGAGGTGGCCAGACGCTGGGGGTATGGTCACCTGTCGGTCGGTGCCTGGGCGACAAGTTGAGGGAGATCCAGGCGTAACTCATCTAAGTTGGGATTACTCCAATAATTTAATCCAGAGAGGGCCTGTGGCAGAGGTATCTTTCTGAGGCTCACCGAGGAGGGTCTGTGGCAGAGACTTTTTCCTCAAGTTCAAGTTCACCAAGGAGGGTCTGTGGGGGAGACTTCATCCTACAATTGTCCGAGTGATGCTCCGGCTGCCGGGTCGGTGAGAGAGGCCTGTCCGGGTGCACTAGACCCACTCCGGCGGGGGTGGCGTAGAGAGGTGTTGCGCTTGGGAGCAGGACTGTTTCCCTATCATCACGCCTGAATCTGCTGTTCTCCCTTCTTCCTCACCTCTACTTTCCTCACCACAAGTTTACTGTTTTTACCCGGCTGGGTACAGCAAAGAGCACCTGTCGTGGACATTCCTTTACTTCTACTATTTGCAATACGCATCATTCGCCCCTAGGAATTCGGAGGAGCCATGAGGTAGTGTGCCGGACCAGCAGCTCCTCCGGGGCTAATGCTATCTATATATATATATATATATATATATATATATATATATATATATATATATATATATATATATATATATATATGTGTGTGTGTGTATTTTCAACTACATATTTTTTATAAGGTTTCCAGATGCATTTGAGAAGAAAACATAAATATTTTAGACCTAACTGAACTGGAGATGTTTTGGAAGGAGGAATGGTCCAAAATACATTCATCCAGAATCCAGACACTCATTACAGGCTATAGGAAGCGTCTAGAGCAGGGATCCTCAAACTACGGCCCTCCAGCTGTTGTAGAACTACACATCCTATGAGGCATTGTAACACACTGACATTCACAGACATGACTAGGCATGATGGTAATTGTAGTTCCTGAACAAATGGAGGGCCGTAGTTGGAAGACCCCTGGTCTAGAGGCTGTTATTTCAGCTCTACTAAATATTGATGCGATTTTTCTGTTGGGGTGCCCAAATTTATGCACCTGTCTAATTTTGTTTTGATGCATATTGCGCATTTTCTGTTAATCCAATAAACCTCATTTCACTACTGAAATCCTACTGTGACCTTCAAAATGAAATTGCTGATCCAAACACCCAAATATTTATAAATGATAATCTTGGAAATTGTCAGGGGTTCCTAAACTTTTGCATACGACTGTATAAGCTATAAGGAAGAGAGAGTACAAATGTGGCTTTATAAGGCATAGGACAGCCCTACCTCTACTGTATAATATGTTTATATAATAATAGCCCTTCTCTAAAAGTGATAATATATTTATAATCAAATAAATGTCATTTTTATCTTAGATATATTACATATTAAAGTATGCGTTACTAGAATATCAATGAATAAATAAAATAAAGCCTTTTCAGTTAACAGAATGTAAACAATAAACACGTGTATCACTTTAATATCCAACTGTCATTACATGTACTGTATGTAAATGCATTACATACCTGTGTGGAAGGTAGTGACAGGACTAATGTCGCTGCTACACATCTTTCCCACTGCAACAACCGTAGCTTCATACACTAAGCCACAAGAGAGCTGTGTAAAACTGCAGGACAAATTGACTGTACTACAGCCATGCTCCTCTCCATTATCTCCAATTATTTTTGCAGTGTAGTTGTCAGCTCCCATAGATGAGGTCCAGGACACAGTTGCAAAGTTAGACTCACATTTGACCTGTGCTTGTAGCTCAGTGGGTACACAGGGCACTGTAATAAAAAGTCTGTTGTTAGATTTATTGTACTTGAAGTTTTACAAGTGACAACACTAACAGCCAATTTAAAATATAATGCACTGTAACATTCTTCTTACACGCCAATACTGCATTAATGTCAATGCACATCTAAAAAGGTACTGGCTGCTTGTTTAAAGTAAATCTAAAGCCTTGGATAAAGTGTGGGGGTGTAAATCCCCACATTTTGTCATGTTACAACAAAAAATGTAAATGTATTTTATTGGGATTTTATGTGATAGACCAACACAAAGTGGCACATTATTTGTGAAGTGGAAGAAAAATTATAAATGGTTTTCCAATACATATGTGAAAAGTATGACGTGCATTTGTATTAAGCCCCCTTTAGAGTCGG
This sequence comes from Rana temporaria, assembly GCF_905171775.1. NCBI lineage: Eukaryota > Metazoa > Chordata > Amphibia > Anura > Ranidae > Rana > Rana temporaria. Next base: position 113,299,062 of record NC_053495.1, read on the forward strand.
TTCACACTGGGGCGGCACGACTTCGGGGGCGACTCGGCCAGGCGACCTGAAGACGACTTCTAAGGCGACTTGCAAAATGACTTCTGTATAGAAGTTAATGCAAATCGCCCGAGTCGCCCCCGAAGTAGTACAAGAACCTTTTTCTAAGTCGGAGCGACTTGCGTCGCTCCTATTAGAACGGTTCTATTGACTACAATGGGACTCGACTTGTCAGGCGGCTGTGTCGCCTGACGAGTCGCCCCAGTGTGAACCGGGTCTTACTCTGATAACCCTAACTAAAATCTAGTGGAACTAATTGCCTTCAGAAGTCACCTAATTAGTAAATAGAGTCCACCTGTGTGTAATTGAATCTCAGTATAAATGCAGCTGCTGTTCTGTGAAGCCTTCATAGGTTTGCAAGTGTATCTTAGTGAACAAACAGTGTCATGAAGGCCACGGAACACACCAGACAGGTCAGAGATAAAGTTGTGGAGAAATTTAAAGCATGGTTAGGTTATAAAAAAATATCCCAAGCTTTAACCACTTAACCCCTCGGACCATATTACTGGTCAAAGACCAGAGCACTTTTTGCGATTCGGCACTGCGTCGCTTTAACTGACAATTGCGCGGTCGTGCGACATGGCTCCCAAACAAAATTGGCGTCCTTTTTTCCCCCACAAATAGAGCTTTATTTTAGTGGTATTTGATCACCTCTGTGGTTTTTAGTTTTTGCGCTATAAACAAAAATAGAGCGTCAATTTTGAAAAAAAAGAATATTTTTAACTTTTTGCTATAATAAATATCCCCAAAAATATATAAAAAAAACGTTTTTTTTCTCAGTTTAGGCCGATACGTATTTTTTACATATTTTTCGTATAAAAAAATCGCAATAAGCGTCTATTGATTGGTTTGCGCAAAAGTTATAGCGTTTACAAAATAGGGTTTTTTTTTGGGGCATTTTTATTAATATTTTTTTTTTACTAGTAATGGCAGTGATCAGCGATTTTTTTTCAGTACTGTGACATTATGGTTCATTAAGGGCTGACTGACGGTTGAGGTATACCTACACCGGAGGCATCTACAAGTGTGTTATATAGCAGGAATTATCACTTTTCAGTTTATGCTACTCCAGTACATGTTAAACCATTGGATTACAAACGCTGCAGAATAATAGTTAGCAGAAGAAAGAAGACCAGAGTCTACACTTCTCACTGGGAGGGTTTGTGCTTTGGATACAGAAAGACAAAAGGCTGCCATATACCTCAGGGAAAGCTTTTGAGAAATTGTATTGTGCTGTGTTGATATCCTTGCATTAGTATGTTTTGATGCGGTTGTACTGGAAGTGGGAAGGTAGCCAGTGTCAAGGCATTGTCACTCTGAGCACTAGTCCCACTTGGAGACGTGCCGCAGTAGAGGTTCAAGGGATCTTTACGTGTTAATAATTTGTGTACACTCATTGCACTATTTTAGTAAATTTGTATGTTGATACAGTTATTATAACTACTGTTTTTATACCAGTCTTAGTAAACTTACATTCTGGTTGATCATAATTGGTGCGAGGCTTGTTCATTACTCTCACAGGTGGAACAGCGGATGCCCAGAGAACGGTAAAGGTACACTATATACACATTGTTACGATGGTATTGTTCCTTGTAGTGAAAGTTTTACATCAACACTGTTACACAGCTGTGTCAAGCGGACTGAGACAAGTTATTTGGGTGTAGGAGAGCAGAGTACAGGCCCAATCAATTACCAGCAGCTCCTTCGGGGGTAAGTGCTACACTACAATTGGCACCCAATGAAGGAGGAATATTCAAATGAAGCTGCCCCTTGAAGGTAAACAAGTCACAAAAAAGTTGGAAAAAATATATAAAAGGTGGCGCTAAGCATATATAATTGAATATACAGTATATATCATGAATCAAAATCATGAACATATATCACTGCATATCAAACATATAGCACCGTGGTGTATAGTAACAGAGTTGGGAATTATGGTAGTTGTGGCATTGTTGGAGAACTCAGCCCACTATGCTCCTTCCATATCATTCTTTACATGGACTGATTCTTTGCTATGGTTGGTCACAAAAGTTGGAGCCTGAATGAAGGAATATCATCGCTCAAATGAGCCTCAAGGCACTACAAACACCACCTTTGTCATTAATCTGAACTGTTTCTAAGGAATTTTAACCATTTTAGTAATCTCCATTTCACACCAAGGGATGCAAAACTGCAGAATTAATGAGGTAGATAGCCTTATATTTATCTAGGTTCCCATTAAATCTATCTGACATGAGTACAATTTAGATCTAGTTACCTGTGTAAAGTTCAGTTTCAGAGCTTGGTATACTCCGACAGTCATTATTGAAAGCTGTCACTGTCATATTGTAGCTTTGTCCACAATGCAATCCAGGGATTTCACAGGCTGGCTCAGTACTATTACACACAAGCGGCTCCTCACCAAATCCTGTTAGAATGGACATGTATCTCAGAGCTCCCGGTGCTTCATTCCAGCTCAAAAGTGTTGAAGAATTATAACAGTTCATTTTTGCCATCACATTCTGGGGCTGACAGGGAACTATAATGATAAACCATATTAGACATAAAATGTATTTATCAGAGCAGTAATAGCACAGCATAGAAACAACTTACCGGTAGTAAGCATAGATGGAGCAGATATGGGACTTAAGCATTGACTATTGATGGCTGTAACTGTCACACTGTAGAGCCGTCCACACTTCAGATCACTAATAGTGCAGCCTGTATCCTCAGTAGTACAAGAGAGAGTATCTACTGCTGGACTGGTAATACTGGCGGTAAAATTGACTGCACCTAATGTTTTTTCCCAGGACAATAAAACCGAGTTGTCATAGCAGTTGATCTGCAATGGTTTCAGTACCGGAATACAGGGGGCTGTAAAGGCAAAACATCACAATTTACAGTAACAAGACTATTCAATGGCCTATAGCACCACATATAATAGCAGATAGACTTTATCTCTAGTGTCCGATTTCTAATACTGAATACTTATCCACCACAATGGAACAAAGCACACACATCTTACATTATAAAAAGGCTATGCATTAGTTTACATTTAACTAGGCAGTGAAAATTCAAGTTTCTCTATATGATAGAGTATTGATCAGTATTGAGAGTTTAATGTGTAGGGTTTTTTGTGTTTTTTGAGTGCTGCTTTCAATTGTAAAATATATTTTACATTTTCAAAGAACTATGGTGCTCAGGAAAAGGTAGTGCAGTGTTTTGTTTCTCTGGCATTTTTTTTAAAATTGTGTATGTGTAATTTACTTGTATTTAACAATAATATACTGTATGTACAGCTGTCTGAGATATGTAGGAGTCTTAAAGCATGGAGCAAAGGTTTTTGCCATGGTGGCTTTATTTGCAAGACAATCTCTAGGCAGCAACCTTAATCAATTTTTGAACGGCTAATGCCGCGTACAGACGGTCGTTTTTTGCGATGAAAAAAAAACGACGTTTGATGTGATGAAAAAAACGACGTTTTTGAAACTTCATTTTCAAAAACGATGTAGCATACAGACCATCGTTTTTTGCAAAATCTCTAGCAATGCGCGCTGACGTCCATCACGTACGACGGGACTATAAAGGGTAATTTGCATGCGGAAGACGCCCTCTTTTGCTGATATCGTGTTGCTGCGTGTTAGTAAAAGTTTGGTGAGAGACGATTCGTGCTTTTCAGTGGTTGTGCTTAAAATTTCGTTTTCTGTCGTACAGTTTGTGTATTTGTAGTCGGATCTGTGATACAGTGCTTGTATTTAGGACGTATTTGTTTTGCAAGTGCGTTCTTGTGTGCACGTTGCTGTTTTGCAGGTCGTTCTTCAGAGGCCTTTCTGTACTTCAGGGCAGAATTTTTAGTCCGATCTGATTTGACGACCGTTTTCTAGCCATGTTGCGGGTACGTTCTCGTCGCCGAGATCGTGCTGTGCATGTTGTTATGATGTGTGCTGCATCCCGGCTCCGGTCCTTGAGGAGGAGGAGAAGGACTTTGTGGGCCAAGAACTGGTTTCTTTGCAGGGACCAGTTCTCTCATATGCCTCTGCTGCGGGAGATCCAAGAAAATAACCCTGATGATTTCAGGAATTTTCTTCGGATGTCTGACCCCGTATTCCAGCAGCTTTTGGCTTCGGTGTCGCCATATATCACCAGGCAGGACACCAATATGCGGGAAGCCATAACTGCTGAGCAGCGGCTAGTTGCTACGTTGCGATACCTTGCAACAGGGAGAAGTCTGCAGGACTTGAAGTTCTCGACGGGCATCTCCCCCCAGTCTCTGGGCGTCATAATCCCGGAGACGTGTTCTGCCATAATCCAGGTTTTGCAGGAGGACTATATTAAGGTAAGTTCTGTCCTTTAAATGCATAGACTATGTTTCTTCTTTTGTTTTTTAAACAGTCCCTAATTAACCTTTTTTTAATAATATGCTGGTAATGTTACCTTTGTCTCCATGCATGTATATTTTTTTTTTTTTTGGGTCCTACATGCATTTTTTATCTAGCCCACATGTCCATTTTGGGTTATTTTGTTAGTGGCAAACCCACCTAGCTTAGTCCCTATATCCCCCTTGATTTTTTTTCTCCATTGTAGTGCACGACCAACCCCCCCCCCCCCCCAATGTTATTTTTGTAACTGTCTATTTGTATTAATTTGATGTTAAACCATCATTTTTTGGAGGTCACAAACTGATCTTGGGGGGGGGGCCCCCATCACACTTTTATGTTAATTTTTCTTACCATGAGAGGGTGTGATTAATCTGCTTAGTGATCCCTTAATATTGTTGTTTTTACAATAATACCTGAACTAATATTTTTTATTTTTAGGATCCAATAATCTTTGCTGATATTCTGTTAGTAATGTACTATCTTAAAAAAAAAATTCTGCTTTATTTACAGTTCCCCACAACACCACAGGAATGGCAGACTGTGGCAGCGGACTTCTCTCAGCGATGGAATTTTCCAAACTGTGGAGGAGCTATTGATGGCAAGCACGTCCGCATCGTGCCACCACCCCATTCTGGATCCCATTATTTCAACTACAAAGGGTTCCACAGTGTCGTACTGATGGCGGTGGTGTCTGCCAATTATGACTTTCTCTATGTTGATGTGGGGAAAAATGGGCGGATGTCAGACGGCGGGGTCTTTGCCGAGACCGAGTTTGCCCAACGGCTTCAGGCGGAGGACCTTGCATTGCCACGTGCGGAGGATAATGAAGAGGGGCTGCCCTTTGTTTTTATTGGTGATGAGGCATTTGCCTTGGGTCCCCACCTCATGAGGCCATTTCCCCAACGTGCCCTCACCCATGAGAGGAGGGTCTTTAATTATAGGCTGGCCAGAGCCCGAAGAGTGGTGGAAAATGCGTTTGGCATTATGGTCAGTCGATTTCGCTTGTTTTTAACCGCCATAAACATGGCAGAATATAAGTGGAACAATATTATTTTATGTTGTTGTATATTACATAACTTTCTACGAAGACATTCTTCAAATTATTTGACATTATTGCCTGATGAGGGAGTTGATGTCCCAGAGGCGGCCCATGAGGCAGGCCATCCAGGCTTGGCCCCCCGAAACGCACGTGCAGTGCGCCAGGCATATGTTGACTATTTTATGGGTAGGGGGGCCATTCCAATGCCTGATCTTTGGTGAATGAACATAATAAATATTTTATGCAAGAAACATTGTATTTTTTGTTCTTATTGTTTTGAATGTTTGTGTATTTTCTTTGTCTCCTAGGTTATCATAGTTGCATGTGTTTTGGATGGACTAAATATCCTTCCTCGTTCTATGTTCCCAGCCTAAATTTCACTTTTTTTTAGGTTTAATGTCATCATTGATCTAAAATAACAAGCCACAAATATATTGATCTGCATAATTTTTATTTTACATATTTTGTGAAACCAAATTTTCAGTCTCACATGTGTTTTTTGGTTGGTCGAACAAGTAAAATCACATATTATTTATTTATTTTTTTTTTTATTTTTTTGATCAGTAAACATAGAAAATCTTTTTTTTTCATTTTTTTGTATTTTTTTGATCAATCAACATATATAAAATCTTTTTTTTCCTTTTTTTTTTTTTTTTTGATCAATCAACATATATAAAATTTTTTTTTTTTTTTTTTTTGTATTTTTTTGATCAATCAACATATATAAAATCTTTTTTTTTTTTTTTTTTTTTTTTTTTTGATCAATCAACATATATAAAATCTTTTTTTTCATTTTTTTTTTTTTTTTGATCAATCAACATATATAAAATCTTTTTTTTCATTTTTTTGTATTTTTTTGATCAATCAACATATATAAAATCTTTTTTTTTATTTTTTTGTATTTTTTTGTAATTCAAGAATGAGATGAAATAATTTTTTTTTTTTTTTTTTTTGGTTTTTTTCACACCCTACCCAAAACATCCAGTAAATTTTTCAACTGGACCTCAACACTTTTAGCATTTTTGATTATTTTCCGGGCTGCTATCTGTAGTTCTTCATTTTTTTCCCGGCAGGACCAAATTTCGGCAATGAGGAGCTGGGCAGTGTCCCTGTCAATTGAGGAGCCAGCACGAGTTGCTCCTGAAATGTGCAAGCAAACCATGTATTACAAATATGTTTCTCCTACATCTACATTACCTGGGTATCTTTTGAATATGATACTTTACCAGATGTGGTGGCAGGTTCACATTCATCAAGATCCCTCGGGGGTGTGGCTTGTGAACTTGCGTCCTGCCTTGATGCTTCCTTTCGCCCTACGAGATTGAAGAAAGGGAAAACACAATGGAAAAATTTTAGATGAAACTTTAGCTCACAATTTTCAAACAAATAAATCCCTATGTGTATAAATCCTCTGCTGAGTACACTGTCCTTTTTGTGCATATTTTATATCGAAATTATTAAGATCTAATTAGGTAAACATGTACATAAATGTTTACAAATTGATGTCACATTAAACCCAATAAATTTATTGTAACTGGAATATTTGGGAACACAGGAAATGGTCGTATGAGTCGTCGTTCGTTATAACATAAATCAGACAAATACGTTTTTATTTGTGGCTGATACAGTGATTGCACTACAATTTGTCCATGTGAAATAGGCATGTTGCAAATTATCGGGAATCTCGTCGTTTTATATTAGTTAAATTAACGAATGAACGACAACACATACGACAATTTTTAGTGCCCACACAAATACATTTCAACCTGAATGGAAAAGCACATGGCACAAAGAACAAACACCTAAAATTAGGGAACATAAAATTCACTTACTTTTTGCTCGAATCAATCTTTTTATTGCCCGAAGTTGCTCTGGCTCTCTTTTTTTCAGGTCTGACCACCTCTTTCTTATTTGTTCTCTTGACCTGCGTTCACCAAATTTCAGCCGGAGCCTTCTGATTACTTTATCAGTAATGTCCGCCTTAACCTTATTGGGGTGCAGGTAAGGCCCGTGCTTCCCATCATAATCTTCATTAGTGAAGATGGTGACCATCTCTACCATCTCCTGGAATGCCATGTTTTTGGCCTTGTACCTCCGCCTGGATCTTCCTGTTGCCTGGGCCTGGCCTACCTCATGTCTTGAGCCTGACATTTTTTGCTGCTTGTCTTCCAACACCATAAATCACACCCACAAAAAAAGAACGAGAAAGGGGCGTGTAAAGGACGAGACGGAACGTCAGGGGCGGGGTATCGTGCGTTGCGTCACACGTGCGCAGTGTTTAAAGGGATCCGACGTCATTGAAAGCGACGTATACAGTCTGAAGAAAAAGGCGGAAGTAAACGATCGTGAAATACGACGGTACGTAACTCTATTTTTGACATTTCTATTACTGAAGAGTGGATCAGTTTGTGGGCTAGATGATATGGTGTAAAACAGGGAAATGCAATTCTCGGACCTCCAGCTGGTGCGGAACTACAAGTCCCATGATGCATAGTGAAACTCTGACAGCCACAAGCATGACACCCAGAGACAGAGGCATGATGGGACTTGTAGTTTTGCAACAGCTGTAGGTCCACTAATTGCAGATCCCTGGGGTAAAAGCTTGTTGTAGTAGTAGTGGCTTTACTGACACTTTGTTTTTTATTTAATTTTTACATACAGAAATTATGGACCCCTTCAAGGAGCCAGAATTTTTCACGGAGTTTATACAACGCTGGAAAGAACTTCCTGTGCTCTGGCAAACAAAAAGCAAAATCAACAAAAACAAAGATGCCAGGAAGCAAGCACTGGAGACCCTGCTTGCATTTGTTAGCCCAAGGCTCCCACACGCAACTACTGACACGGTCAAAAACAAAATTAATTCGATTAGGGGCACCTACAGGACCCAACGGTCACAAGTCCTGGCCTCTATGAGATCTGGAGCTGCAGCTGACAGCATCTACAAACCCAACCTGTGGTACTATGGTCAGATGCAGTTCATTGATGACCAGCTCGAAACACGGGCATCCGTGTCTACCCTTCCCCCAAGGAATCAGTCCAGTCTTCCCGGCAGCCAAGAGCAGGCTACATCTGATGAAGATCTAGACTTCATGGAGGACACAGATTGTGACCCATCGAGCCAGGTATTGCATTTTAATACTAATTAATGAAATGCAAAGTATAATAATGATTAGAAATGTAGGTTAGAAGTGGTGTAAAATTTAGCTGAGTTGTCAAAACATTGGTAAAATAGCAATAGCCAATACGGCCAAAACAGAATGGGGACAAGATACATAAATGCAGAGGTCATAATGATTGTGGGTAATTTTATGTTACGCCATTAGGGGGGTAAACGCTAGACACCTGGAAGGGGTCACAGATATCTAACAAACTTTGTGTTCATTAACATTTTTTCTACTTTTTTTTAACTAAACAGACATTCCTAGCTTTGAGAAACGCACCCTACTTAGCAGGTTCAGTCAGCATCAACCCCCCCCCCCCCACACAACTCCAGGGGGCAAATATCTGAAGCTGGGTAAGGGGCAACATAATTAGGGATGGCGGGCCTCATTTAAATCTATTTCCGCATTCACTTCGCATATGTCATGATTTGTAAAATGTGTGTGATTAATGAAGCCAAAAAATTAAATAATATCCTTTTTTTTGTAGACACACACAGAGCAAAGCCAGGAGGAGGCAGGCCCCACAGGGAGCCAGGGTGAGGCAGAGGCCACTCGGAGCCAGGAGGTGGCAGGCCCAACAAGGAGACAGGGTGAGGCAGAGGCCACTCGGAGCCAGGAGGTGGCAGGCCCCAGTGGGATACAGGAGTCACGCAGGCGGGATTGCATCTCCCAGATCCCTCCTTTTCGCGCTCCAGGAAAAAGAACAAGGAGACTGATGCAAATGGAGGAGGAGACCCAGGCCATTCTCCGTCAAGCAGCTGCGGCCATCAGAGAACAACCATCTGAGGAAGAGGGATTCGCAGCGCTCATCGCAGCCAAGCTACAAAATCTAGAGCGGGCCCAGCGTGTGCGCTGCGAATATATCATATTCAAGGCCATAAGCATGGCCTCACTGGGCAACCTACATGAGAATATAGATCTTGGGCTGATTCCCACTCCTGTGCTTTCTGCTCTTCCTGCTCATTCTCCTGCTCCTGATCCTTCTCCTGCTCCTTCTCCTACTCCTGCTCCTTCTCCTACTCCTGCTCCTTCTCCTGCTCCTGATCCTTCTCCTCCTCTTCCTGAGCCTGCTCTGGTTCCTGCCACAAACTTGGCTCATGAAACCCAGCCCCCGAGGAGGCAGACTGCAGGGAAGGCTGCAGGGAAGGCTGCAGGGAAGGCTGCAGGGAAGGCTGCAGGGAAGGCTGCAGGGAAGGCTGCAGGGAAGCCTGCAGGGAAGCCTCAACCAAAGAGGAAGAAGTGAGGAGATGGTGCCCCTAATCCCAAAACATTGGCATTGCCAGCCTGGATTATTTGCTTGCTGGACCCTTGCCTTGCAAAATCCAAGCAGGGTCTTCTTTACTTTATTCCGGGCTTTTTTTTTTTTTTGTTTATATGTTTTGGTTTGACAGATGTGTTTAAGTTTATTTTATTTATTTTATACATGAATAAATGTATTTGTTTGTTTCTGAAAAAAGTTCACATGTGTTTTTTTGAAACATATATAGAGATCATTAGTGAGGAGGCAAACACATTTCACCAAAAAAATAAAAAAAAAAAAATTAACAAGGGACAACAACCTCCTTGTGGGTAATTTGCATAATAAGATATTATGTTGTTGTGGTGACTTCACACACTCCAAAATAACAAACATTAAACATGGTATTCATTTGCTCAAATACATTAAACAACCCAAAATAAAAAAGGGACATGGAGATGTGCATAAACCAAAAAAAAAAAAAAATTAACAAAAATAATTCAAAAACAAAAAAGGTTGTCAGAACTATGTAACAAGATGAGCCACAACAAACTAGGGTTTTAGTGTAGCATTTAAATGCATTGTGTCAAATGCTGCGCAGTCTTTTCTTCATTACTATTAAAACGAACGAATGTGCTGAAGCCATTCTGGACAGTAGATTTACCACAACAAGCGCTCCCGTCTCAGAAATTGCTTCTGAGCAGGCGCGGGTTTAAAACGTCGTTTTCAACGTCGTTTTGCCCACACACTATCATTTTAATTGACACAGAAAACGACGTTTTGAAAAACGACACAAAAAATTCGAGCATGTTCGAATTTTTTTTTGGTCGTTTTTCTCAAGACATAAATCGACGTTTTCCCCACACACGGTCATTTGAAATGACGTTTTTCAAAACGTCGTTTTTTTTCATCGCAAAAAACGACCGTCTGTACGCGGCATAAGACTATTTGGGAATCAAACCAGATTTTGGGAAACTATGGGTTCTATTTACAAAAAATCTGCTTAGCAAATGTCTCATCATTTTCACAAGAGTAACGGTTATTACCTCTAATGTTTGTAATATATGTATAATGTCATTTTTTATTTGTTACCTTTCACTGAGCAAATGAATCAGTCCCTAACGCTCGAACCCAAGAAAAAATAGCCTTAAGAATATTCAGCTATAGAAGTTAAAGAACATTCACCAAAATAAATAATAGCTTGACACTATAGGCTAAAAACATCTGACCAGCAGGGGAACTAATATGAGGGAGACCTAAGCACTGTGTACACAGTCTATAGAGACAAAAATGACACTTCATTCATATCACAGTACAGCAGCAGGGTTTGCTGCGCCGCTGTACAGTGACATGTGATCCAGCCCGGAAAACATTGTGATAAAATGTAGCATGTCTGGATTTTATTGCAGATAACTGCATCGCACCTCCGGGCTGCGTTGCAGTGTGAATAGGACACATAGGAAAAAAGTTGTTTTCTGTGTGTCCTAGTGGTGACTGGCGTTCTTCTGATGTGGAAAAAACACCAGTTACCACAGCATATGTGAACTGGCCCTATGGTAAAAAACTCTCCACTATCTGTCCAACTCTGTGTCCCTAAACTCTTACCTGGCTTTATGTCAGCACTATCTCTAGCACCACTCCCTTTTACAGGAGAAACTAAGGGGAACAGAGCCATAGGCTCCAGCTGCTGTCAGTCAAATGCCTGTATGGAGGGCGCAGGAGTGGGGGCGTGGCTTACTGCCGCTGTGTGTGTCTATGCACACAGCCCAGCCTAGGAGTGCGCACGTACTGGTGCCTCCTTAGCATTCGGCTTGCTACAAGAGGTATCCATCTGTAGGAGGGAGAAGTGTCGGTGGCTGAGGTTGAGCACTTTGGCATTGCTGCATCTGTGCAGGGTGTGCCGACTTTGATTCGATTTGCCCAATTTTTTTAAACAGAGAAATAGACTTACCTGTTATGAAGCTTACAGGAAGACTCAGATTACTGCTACTTGCTTCATTTATTGCTTTGACAGTTACTTCATAAGATATGCCACATGTTAAGTTAGTAAAGCCACATGACGTAGCCGTGGAATTACAAATATGATATTCTCCATTTGTCCCAACAGCTTTAGAGGTGTAATTCTCAGCTCCCAGACTAGAATTCCATGAAACTGTTGCAGAATTGGCCACACAATCCACATATATGAGTATATTTTGGGGTGTACATGGAGCTGTAGAACAAATACAAAAATGTCAACAATCTAACATTTCTTGGACACAATTCTTGATCTGGATAAAAATAACTTTCCCAATGCATGAAAATAATGTATGTGTGCTGGTCTATAATAAATAAAGTACATTTAAAAAAAAAAATAATAATACTGTTAGCATGCTAACACAGCAGAAAATGCATATGCATGAGAAAAAAATTGCCCTTTTCAGCGCACTATGAACTATGGCTCCCCTGTCATCAAAGTGTTTGCAATAAAAGTGTGGTTACTGACCCACAACAGCCAATCCGCTTCCACTTTAGAAGGTTTGGATAACAGAGTTTGAATATGAGCTTTGTTGGGCAGTAAAGATGATTAAAAATGTTTACTTTAAAAAATGAAGGCAGATATGGTTACTCACTAGTGAATGCATCCAATAAACCAAATAAAATACACTTTGTACTAATTTGGCTTCAGTAAAGTGACTTGTGAGTGCCTGGTATAAGTTATTGCAGTCTGCACGTTGTTCTTTATTCTGTACACAATTTATACTTGATCTCATGCTTCTGGGATGCACCTTCTGACTAATTTCCAAATTGAAATTAATGTTGTCTGTTGCTTACCTGTTTTGAATTGATGTGTATGACTGACTTTACTACTTAATTCTTCTCCATTGGCTGTCAGTAACACAGAGTACTGGTAGCCACACATCAGAGTGGCCATTACACATGAAGTATTTGTTGAATTGCATGTGTAGGTCTCTCCATCAACTCCAATTATCTCTGCAGTGTAGTTAATAGCACCAGGAGCTTCTCCCCAAGAGAGGACTACTGAATCAGAAGTAACATGGACTTCCAGATTCTCTGGAGAACACGGGACTGAAAAATAAGGTACAAAATGTATTATTTAATAATTATCAGCTGTAATATACTGAATAGTGTCAAATGTCATCTGAATAGTGTGAAATATAATTACGTGTTATTTTGCTTTATAATGTAGATGTATTTAGAATCACAAATGCCTTACAAGAAATTAAGGGCCAGATTCACAAAAGGGTAACGACGGCGTATCTGCTGATACGCCGTCGTATCCCTGTTTCTATCTATGCGGCTGATTCACAGAATCAGTTACGCATAGATATCCCTAAGATCCGGCAGGTGTAATAGTTTTACACTGTCGGATCTTAGGATGTAGTACCGCGGCTGCCGCTGGGGGCATTTCTCGTCGTAAACCAGCGTCGGGTATGCAAATTAGCACTTCCCTTCGTGAAGTCGCCGTAAGTGTTAGTTTGCCGTCGCAAAGATAGGGTACTTTTTACAAAGTGTAAAGTTAGTACACCATGTAAAAGTATACCCGTCTTTCCCGCGTCGCTGTCAAATTTTTTTACAAATTTTTATTTTTCCCACCGCAACTCTTTTTTACCCGTCACGATTCACAAAACCTTGGCGCAACGTAACTTCGCGCAAAGCACGTCGGGAAAATGGCTTCGGGAGCATGCGCAGTACGTCTGGCGCGCAAGCGCGCCTAATTTAAATGGGACTCGCCCCATTTGAATTGGCCAGCCTTGCGCCGGACTGATTTAGGATACACCGCCGCAAATTTCCAGGTAAGTGCTTTGTGGATCGGGCATTAACTTGGGCAATTTGCGGTGGTGTAACTTAAATCGGAAAACTTACGTTGCGCCCGCTGGTTGTGAATCTGGCCCTGTAAGTGTATTTATAGTCATTTTTTTGCTATGGAGAGTTTACAGAAGGGTTAAAGCCTCTGACAGTACATTTTTCTATGTTTGTCCTATTGTGGAGATTTACACTCAATTTGTGTCCTGAAGACACACCAGGAAGTGAGAGGAATCACCATTCTTCAATAGTTATCCCCAACTGTAAAATGTTGGATTCCCCATCACCTTTTGTCTATTGACAATAATCCCTCGGGCAGATAGAGAAGGTGAATCCCTCCAGCAAGGACACCAATGGCAATAAAAGCTTAAAAACGTGGTTCTAACCCCTGCACAGTTAAAAAAAAAAAGTTCAGTTTACGTAAACTTTATAAAAAATACTCCTGGGTTGCTGCTGAGAGTCCATGGTGGACTGGCAGTGCAATAGTGTTACATAAATTGGGAAAATATAAGAATAGAAAGTGTATCTATATAATCTGATGTATTCATTTATAGTTTCAATTATACCTCAGACAGGAGGCTCATATCTTATGCATTAATCCTTCTTTATTAATGCTCACAGCAGAAGTGTAAAAACATCTAACGTATGTAAAAAAGAAAAAACTGGTAGAACCACACCTCCCAGCAGTCCCATGGCCTAAACCACTCCCATACTAGTCTCTATAAATGGACTGCTCTCATCTAAGATCTTCCTCTTTCTTTCTGCTCACGGCGGAGCAAGTTAAGTATCACCAAATGATTTGATATATTGATATTGATATTGAGAATATGTTATTTGTCATTATATATATATATCTTTCATAGTACGGTTTACAGATAACCTTGCCTGCCACCCAAGGCTTCATTCACCACATAATTCCGTTTGTAACCTCTTTTACCGTTCTTTCTCTCACCTGTCTAACTCCTTTCTGTACTGTACTATACTACTCCTGTTCCGCTGGGACCGCGATCGTCAGCGGTCACCAGCGGCCATACGCACCCTCTCTCTCTCTACCTGCTTCTCCCATGCGGCGCGCCATCTTGGGCATGTTCACTTTCCTCTCCCCCCTGTAAAACGAGCGTGCGTCGCCAAGGAGGCGGATCCACCGCCTCACTCTATCTCCACAGAGCCGCCCCCGCCGTCCTATCACTTCTGTGCTGGACTCGGGAGGCGGGTCCCCCTCGATCTTTTCGACCAATGGACGCCTGGGAGCCGTAGTCTCGCGAGACTTCGCCCCCAGAGCGCAATCGATCACAGGCTCTCCTCCCGTCGCATGCCAGTCGGCGCTGGTGACCGGAGGGAGAGCCTGGTATAGTTCTAGTCCGCAAATCGCTGCCATTATTTTGTCCTGGGAATTTTATTCCCACCCCTGTGCCCACAGTTCTCAAACTTCCTATTAGAACCCCTAAATACTACAGAGCCATCGCTCTATATTTATATATATTTTTTACACAACCGCAGCTGTCCCTCTCTAACATGACTGAGGAAGGTTCCCCCTCCCCATTAGAACAGGACCTGGTTCTAGAACCAACTCATCTCCTTAGTTCAACCCAATTACAGGACATCATTAATCAATCGGTTCAAGCAGCACTGGCAATAACTGCCGCTTCCGGACCACCCCAATCCACTCATTCCTCTGTGCCCGTACCCCTCGGCACAGAACCGACCACAAAGAAAGGAAAATCTTCTTATAAAAGGAAGAATGTGGTGACGGTTTATGACTCCCCGGCAGGGGAAGCTAATAATATGCGGCGAGCAGATCCTTCCACGGACTGCCACCCCACGCATCCTACAGATCCCTTTCAACCTCTGAGCCTCAGAGAGTCAACAAAAAGGCACGGTTTAGCTAAGAGAGCCAAACCAGACTCATACGTTTTAGAGTCGGACGACGATTCATCCGCAGAGTCGGATAAATCAGATGTCTCAGGATCTGATTACTATGAGGAAGAAGATGCGGGGGCTTCGGCAATCCTCCCGGATGCCAACCCTGACGAACAGGGCAAAGACGTCTTAGACGCCATGGGGGAACCCCTATTTAACCCGGACACTATCTCCCATCCTCGCTCTGGGGACTGGTCCCCTCTGCCCCACGTGTCCCAATATGTAGAACTCTGGGCACGCAAAACTTTAGATAAGTCCAATCGCAATAAGCTTAGATCGGAGTGCCCCCGTCCGCATATACCCATGAAAGCGGTTGCCACGCCTACGGTAGACCCCATTTTAATGAAATACCTGCTGAAAACAGGTAAAATGCCTAAGAAAGGGATAGACCGGTCCTTTACTAGTATCCAAGACCGCATCCTGGACCTGTTCGGGCCTTTGACCAAAATCCTGAACTTAGCGGAACAATCCGCGACAACAGGCCAAGGGGTTGACCTAACACAACTGCGCGGTTGGGCCCAAAGAGCCATTTGCCTTACGGGCAATGCCAACACCGCCTGTTCAGTTGAACGCAGGCGCTCCATACTCATGCGCCTCGACCCACAGCTAGCCCATCTAGCGGAGTCAGAGCCAGGCCCCTCAGCAGGGGGCATGCTTTTTGGCGAGTCCTTAATAAAGGACATTAATAAATTTGTCGGTATGTTCAACAGCCTAGATAAGGCACAAACGTCCCTGAAAAAACCCAACAATGCCAGAGTTTTTCCTCGGGCCGGCAGATACAGGGGCCGCTCTGCCGGCCGATACAACTCGGGCAGACCCTTCCAGAGGTCTTCCGCTCAAACACAATATACTCAGGCTCCCACCCACTATACCACCACCGCGCAACCGGCACCATTCTTCCCTCCCCGTGGGAGACCCTGGAGGGGACGCGGCCAGAGAGGATACCCTCGTTCACGCCCGTATTCCGGTGAGTACAACAGCCATTACCTTTCCCCTCCTACCGGTAGGAGGCCGCCTAAAGTTTTTTACGCTCGCCTGGTCTGCGATTACGGCAGACTCCTGGGTTCTGAATACAGTAACAGGTTTCCAAATAGACCTTGTGTCCCCACCAACTCTGGGGATATTGCCACCCCCTATCCATTTTTCAGAAGAAAATGTGACCCTCATAGACACCGAACTTCGGGAATTAATAGCCAAACATGCGGTCACCGAGGTCACCGCCCCATCACCGGGTTTTCTTCAGCAACCTCTTCCTAGTCAAGAAGAAGGGGGGGGGTTATCGCCCGATCATAAATCTCCGGGACTTGAACCAACATGTCGCCTATCGACATTTCAAAATGGAAGGCATTCACTGCCTCCGAGACCTACTCACCCCCGGGGACTGGTTAGTGAAGGTGGACCTAAAGGACGCCTACCTCACAGTTCCCATGCACCCGGACTCCCAACATCTCCTCCGTTTCAGATGGTGGGGTCGCATCTGGCAGTTTACGTGCCTACCGTTCGGCCTGTCCTCAGCCCCATGGTGTTTCACCAAGCTGCTGAAACCGGTCGTGGCAGCGTTGAGGAGCAGGGGAGTGCGTCTGATCATCTATCTAGACGACCTCCTCATACTAACCCACTCCAAGCACATGGCCTATCGCCATATGAATTGGACCATCGACCTGTTACAAACCCTGGGCTTTATTATCAACCGAGAGAAATCGGTTCTTGTCCCGGCTCAGGAGATGGAATTTCTGGGTTTCTCGATAGACACCCAACTCGCTATCCTTCGAATGCCCAGCGCAAAGCTGGCCCTAATCCGGAAGGAGATCAGGGCGGTTTTGCGCAAAGGTTTCCTATCCCTACGCGTCCTGGCACGCATAGTGGGCCTATTGGCTGCGTCCATTCAAGCCATCTTTCCGGCTCCCTTACATTACCGAGCCCTTCAGAGGTTAAAAATCCTACACCTGCGCCAGGGCCTTCGCTACGCAGACGAGGTGTCCCTATCCCCAGAAGCTCGGGCCGAACTGCGCTGGTGGCTCCGTCACGCCACCGACTGGAACGGCCGGACGATTTTCAACGCACGCCCAGACGTAGTCATAGAATCGGACGCGAGCCGACGGGGCTGGGGAGCCCGCTTGGGGACGAGGTCCACGGGGGGGATCTGGTCCAGGGAGGAATCCCTGTTGCATATCAACGCTTTGGAACTCTCAGCGGCTCTCTTCGCCATTCAGAGTTTCTTGGCAACACAGACCAATTGTTGCGTGTTATTACGCATGGACAATATTGCGGCGGTTCAATACATCAACCGCCTGGGAGGTACCAGATCCAAGATTCTAGCGGACATCTCCGCGGAGATTTGGCATTTCTGTCTGTCTCGAGACATCTCTCTTATAGCGGAGTACATCCCGGGAGTCTCCAATACAGTAGCAGACTGGAACTCTCGATATCTGGTAGATTCCAGCGACTGGGGCTTAGACCGTTCGGTTTTCAACCAAATAAAATTACTTTGGGGCCCCTTGGGCATAGATCTTTTCGCCTCTCGCCTCAACCACCAACTGCCCCGCTTCTTCAGCTGGAGACCGGACCCGGGGTCCTCGGCTGTGGACGCTTTCCGCCACTCTTGGACAGGAGGTACGCACTATGCGTTTCCCCCTTTCTCAATGATCCCCAGGGTCCTTCTACAAATTACCAATCAGGGAGCTACGGTGGTTCTGATCACACCGTGGTGGCCAGCTCAACCCTGGTTTCCCCTGCTATTGGATTCGATCATCGACCACCCCAGACTCCTTCCCCGATTCCCTCTTATCCTGTCTCACCCAACCAAGGGCATTCATCCCCTGGTGGAGGAAGGTACTCTGACGCTCCTGGCGTGGCTGGTATCCGGGTGCCGGACCCGGGTGACGGCCTTTCAAGCTCGGCTAGAGACCTCCTCGCCATGGCCTGGGCCCCCGGGACTCGGTCGGCATACCGATCAGCCTGGCAATTCTGGGTACGTTGGTGCGACCAACGGCAAGTTGATCCCTTGCGTGCCCCTGTAAACGTCATTGCAAACTACTTGGCAGACTCTTTCTCCTCTGGCAAGGCTTATAGTTCCATCAATGTCTACAGGTCAGCCATTTCGGCCTACCACTACCCAGTGGATTCCATGCCTGTAGGCAAACACCCACTGATTTGCAAACTTCTGCGGGGCATCAGGTTCAAACGACCCCCGCGGCCTAAGTATCAGTCCACCTGGGACGTTTCTAGGGTCCTTACCATGCTCTCGGGCTGGGGAGACAACGATTCGCTGTCTCTTAAAATGTTGTCCTTCAAGCTCACTATTTTGCTTTGCCTGGTTTCTATAAAACGCGTTTCTGACGTTAGAGCCTTGGACGTTTCTAGACGCCAATTTTCACCCCAGGGTGTCAAATTCACGATAGTCCGCAGGACAAAGACCAGTCTGCACTCGGTCTTCTATCCCTTTTTCCCTTCACACCCACGACTCTGTGTGGTCAAATGTCTACAGGCATACGAAGCGCACACTGCGGACCTCCGTAGTCCAAACTCCTCTCAATTATTAGTTTCTTACGTCAGACCCCATCACCCAGTCACAACCGCCACCCTGGCACGCTGGGTTAGATCCACCATGGCTCTGGCTGGTATAGACATCACCCGGTTTGGAGCACACTCCTCCAGAGGGGCCATGGCTACCAAGGTGATGGCGACCGGAGGCTCTCTCTCTGATCTGCTAAGGGCGGCCGATTGGTCCTCTGAATCAGTCTTTCGTCTTTTTTATTTCAGACCAGAACATCATGTTGCTATGTCTGTTTTATGATGCTGATTGTTATGTACTGTCTTGTTTTTAATTTTGGAATATACATATATCTATGCTATGTTAGCTTTGAACTTGCATAAGATATGAGCCTCCTGTCTGAGGTATAATTCGAGATTTTCCTAGCTTGTGACGGAAAATATTGATTATATGAAGACAGGAGGCGAGTATCTTCCCTCCCTTCCCAACCCTTTCACGCTTTGTGTTTTGTTTCAGGTTATTGACATATCCGTTACCTGGAATTTCGTTTCAATTTATGGTTAGGGTGATGTTCCCCTGTTCAGTTCATTCAGCAAGTCGACGCGACATCGTGACCCAACACAGTCGGGACCTACAGCCTATTCT
This sequence comes from Rana temporaria, assembly GCF_905171775.1. Lineage (NCBI taxonomy): Eukaryota > Metazoa > Chordata > Amphibia > Anura > Ranidae > Rana > Rana temporaria. The sequence continues at coordinate 113,318,761 of NC_053495.1, forward strand.
TCTTTAGAAGTCTTCGGTTACGGATTAGGGGCCGACTGGTCGAAGAGTTGATAATCACAGGCTAGAAACCACACCTCGCATTCACGCAAAGAAAGAGGAAGATCTTAGATGAGAGCAGTCCATTTATAGAGACTAGTATGGGAGTGGTTTAGGCCATGGGACTGCTGGGAGGTGTGGTTCTACCAGTTTTTTCTTTTTTACATACGTTAGATGTTTTTACACTTCTGCTGTGAGCATTAATAAAGAAGGATTAATGCATAAGATACTCGCCTCCTGTCTTCATATAATCAATATTTTCCGTCACAAGCTAGGAAAATCTCGAATTATAGACTACATTGTTCTATTGTATTGTGCATACTTTTTTTTTTTTTTAATGCCTCGTCTTGTATTTACTGCCCTACTGCAATGCCTTATGCTATTGTACTGTGGGCCAGTTAAGTTGTACAAGGTGTATGTATGTAGTTTGTGCATCCAGGGAGGGTAGAGTTAATGCTGCCTAGTTTCCTGGGTGTTCATGGTGCCATGCCCTATCGGCGGCAGATAAATACATGGGAAGAGAAGCTTCCTGTGCCAAGAGTTGCTTTGTGTATGGGAAGCACATAAGATATTATGTCGCTATGCCTAGGTTCACACTGGGTATGATTTGGTACGATTTGAGATGCGATTTCACATGTCAAATCGCATCTCAAATCGGCGGCATTTGCTGGCAATTGTCGGCAATGGCACCGTCCTAATCGGTGCGACGCCGCATCTGCGGCGCTGCATCGATTTCAAAAAGTAGTTCCTGTACTACTTTTTGCGATTTCGGGCCGCGATTTACATTGAACCCTGCACAGATGTCTCTTAAATCGTGGCCGAAATCGCGGCAAAATCGTGGGCGCGATTTTACCGCGATTTTGAATTCGCAGCAGTGTAAACCTAGTGATTGAACCTTTCCTAATTGTTCTCCCCTCACCCATTCGGGGGTTCCCAGGACATGGACAGGACATGGACATTATGGACATTTCTGTCGAGGTATGAGTAATTATGGGGCAGGGGCTACCAGGAGGTACCAGGAGTTAGAGAGTTTGAGAGAGACTGTAAACCATGCTATAAAACAGTGGTTCTCAAGTACCCCCAACAGGCCATGTTTTGGGATTTTTTTTTGATAAAGAAGCTATCCAAAATACCAAACATTGCCTCTGATTTAAAGCACCTGTGCAAGATAAAGGAAAGCCTGATAACATGGCCTGTTGGGGGAACTTGAGGACTGAGGTTGCGAACCACTGCTGTAAGATATGCAGTGTTCTTTGAGCTGTAATAGATGAAGTTTCTACAAAGTAAAGAGAAATTCTGTTGCCATTGACAACGGCTTGGTCTGAATTTATTTCAACATACGTAAAGGGATGTAAGCATAGCGTATCACATAACATGGGCACATTAGGGGCCAGTGGAAGATATTATACAGTACCAGTGTCCTAAGAAGTGATCAAGTTAACCCTTTGGGGTTGGTCTGTCATCGCCAGTACTAGTGTCTAAGCACATTAGAGCAGCCAGTTGGGAAGCTGAAGTGACTTGGCGTAGATGACGGATGTCCCCGATAGTGGAGGACCCTGTGTTCTTGTTTTTTTTCCTAGTGATCTGTACCCAAACTTAGGTCTGATTGCAGTACAGGCCAACCTAGGGACCTGGCCTTGCAGTCATGGAAGATGTAGTGAGGCCTCAGAGTCTAAAGCACAGATAAAGAATGGTATAGCATTTCCTGGGATACAAATATAAGGGAGGAGATGAGGAGTTATACATGTGTATTAGTGTCACTGGGAAAATGTGACAGGTTGCTGAGCTGCTGGACACTGGTGCATGCTACAAGGCACTGGCTCTGAAAAAAGCTGCATGGGAGGAGAGGTGAATTAATGAACTGTTAGCTGTGATGCTCAGTTGAGGAAAGGAGTGTGCCACACCACAATATACAAGGGTTAATCAAATGTCTGCTCAGTAGTGTTGCTCAAAACAGAGAGTGTTGCTTAACACCATACCCCGTGTTTCGGCATATAGCCCTGCCAGTCTGCAAGGGAACAAGCGCTCCTCCTCTCCTCAGTAAACCCTACCCACAAATCCACGTTATAGATCCTGGACAACAGGCATCAAATATATATACCCTAATTGAACTGTATTATTTTTATAAAATTTCGAGAAAACCAAAAGCATTTGTATGAAAAAATAAACCTTTTTGTAGTGTTTCCAAGCTTTTAGCAGTTTGGGATGCATGGGGGAAAGTGCCTTCTTTCCTGTCTATTATGGCATAGCTAAGGAGGTCTGAAATTCCCAGGGAAAAATAAGTAAAAATTCTTCATGTTTGTGGTTTCATGTTTGTTTTGGTTATGCTCATATTAGCGATCTTCCGAGCTATTATTTATTTAGTAAAATAAAAGCTTTCCCTTCTTTTATCCATTATAAGCTTAAAGCGGTAATAAACCCCAAAACCAAAAATATAATTTTTAGCATTTTACCAATCATTATATATGGTGGTTGCATTGTCATGGGCGTTGCACTGTGCCTGCTGGGAGAACACAATGACTATTGCTAGCGACATCCGGATTGACTTGGGTACAATCAGCCTGCCCAATGATGGATCGAATCTGGCTGAACCGGCTGAGATTCAAACTACCTATGGCCGGCTTTAGTGGATGCTTGAAAGCTGATGGAAAGCTTACAGAATTGTTTTAAATTGCTTGATTATGGCTTAATCTTGTTACCTTACCTGATTTGAATTCAGTAGCAGTGCTTTCACTACTGTTGCACATGCTGTTGTATGCAGTGACCATTGTGGTGTACACCTTTCCACATGTCAACTCTTGTACCTGACATGATGTATTCTCAGTGCTGCAGTTATGTCTGTCTCCATTGATACCGATCACTGATGATGTATAATTAATGGCCCCAGGGGACATACTCCAGGTTAGGAGCACTGAGTTTTCTATTCTATTAACGGAGGTCTTTACATCCAGGGGAATACAGGGTGCTAAAGAAAAAAGTGAGAAAAAAATGAAAGTATGTTATTTTGTACTGAGCATCAGAAGATGACACTAGGTACATTCAGTAAAGGACAATTTAGACCTATGAATGTGTGTAGAGGTGCATTTTTTGGTACTATTAGGCAGGTGCATTGTCTACCATCAATGTGTTTTCTTTGTGCATTAACATGCTTTATTGAATTGCGTGGACACACATTTCCAGTGTTTTCGAAGTGAGGATTTGGACTGGATATAGTTAGTGGAACTGAATGCATTTTTTAACAGAATGTAAACAGGCAGGCTCAGGACTGCTGTTAGAAACCATAGGGCACTATACAGGCAACCTGACATAGAGCCCCATACAACCAATGCTTTAGTTATGAATGAATAGAGTGAGTAATCACTACTGATCACTCATTGTGTTCTATCAGGAAAGGGCTGGTAAATATGACATTTACCAGACCCTTGCCCCACTCTCCATCTTGAAGCAGTGATGGCTGGTGCTCAATATTTGGGGGGGCTGCAAACCAAAGACACCCCCCCCCTGCGGGAGACGGACGGGAAGGCGACGATCAGAGGCTTCCTTACCTTAGGAGGCAAATAACAGGGGTCTGGGGTAGGGCTGCTTCTCCTCGCTCAAGCTACTTCTCACTCCAGCTACTCCTCACTCCTGGGCTGTTGCTTCTACTCCCGGCCGAACAGGAAGTGGGTCCTGAGACCTGATTGGCTGGGAGGAGAATCAGGAAGACAATAGGCGAATTAATTGCCCCACAACTGGGTGGGCTCAGGGTGCAGTGTTCTGTGCCCTGAGCCTACCATTTTTTTTATGCCAATTAGAGCCCCAAGTCTCTAATCATGTGTTTCGGGAAAAAAACATTGAGATCCTTGCGTCTGGTGCCCAATATTTAGATTAGGGGAAGGACGCATGGATTGGGGGGCGTCGCCTCTGCAACCCTATTGTGAACCTATTGTGTGCTTGCAGTTGTCGGCAGGAAAGCGAGGAGGTATTCAGGCAGAACTGTGGAAGTAGGGTGGCACACAGAGGGGTCTGAGCAGCAGGGGGAAACGTATGGGGCACAGGGAGGGTGATCGGTGTGGCAGGAGAGGGGGAGGGGGAATTACTGAAACTGATTACCTGTATAGCTCTATAGATAAAAAAAAACGTACCACGCTGTGTATACCTTTGTGCAAATATTAATATCCAGTGTGCCAATACATAAAGTGCAAATGGCAAATAAAAAGATATATAAAGTGACTGTGAATATACTGTCTGTATTACCGTATTTATCGGCATATACCGCACACTTTTTTGCCCTGAAAATCAGGGCAAAATCGTGGGTGCACGGTATATGCCGATACCCGCTTTCCCGCGCCGAGTTTGAATACTGCGCCGACATATACCGAGCGCAGTACACTCGTGTATTGTCGGGCAGTCTCGGCTCCTCCTGCGCTGACGTTCTGGACGTACAGGACGTCAGCGCGAGAGTAGCCGAGCATTGCCGACAATACACAAGTGTACTGCGCTCTGTATATGTCGGCGCAGTATTCAAACTCGGCGCGGGAAACGAGCAGGGAGGACGCCGCAGAAGGACGCTGGACCCGACGAAGAGGACACCCGAAGCCGCAGACGGACGCCGGACCCGACGAGGCCGCCGATGGACGCCGCGCAAGACACCAAAACTGTTAGTACAAAAAAACTTTTTTTCCACAGGATTCGGGGCAACTTTAGGGGTGCGGGCTATACGCGGGAGCGCACTATACCCCGATAAATACGGTATATATAATTCTCTCTATGGCAACCTATATGTTATTAAAAGTGCAAATGCTAAACCAGACAAGTGTCTATGCACCCATATATAAATGATTGAATACTGTATATTGCAAATATTGAAAAAACAATTCACATCAAACGATCTTATCTTGTGTATTATTTTTTCAATATTTGCAATATATTCAATCATATAGGTGCATAGACACTTGTCTGGTTTAGCATTTGTACTTTTGATAACATAAAGGTTGTCATAGAGAGAAATATATATAATACAGACAGTATATTCACAGTCACTTTATATATTTTTTTATTTGGCATTTGCACTTTATGTATTGGCGCATTGGATATTAATATTTGCACAAAAGGTATACACAGCGCGTCACAGGTATATTTTATTTATCTTTTTCAACCCAGTTTAGATAAGGGTGTCTGGTGCTAGCAGCTGAAAGTAATCAAGACTCCTTCTCACACATGAGGGTTGTGTTGCTTAATAAAACTATAATTTAAGATTTAATATCTCAAAGATATGATAAGAGTTAATTAAGAGTTCTTTTGACCAGAAGTGAAAGCTTCAATATAATAAATCTTTTATTAGAGCTTATACAAAGTCTAATCTAACACACAGATCTATCTATATAGTCTCAAACAAGCAAACTCAATTAGGTAGATTCAGGTACAATGGTGTAAACTTGCAGCGATTCTCAAAGTACTTGCCTGCTAAGTTACGGCAGCGTAGCCTAAAGCGGGCAGGCGTAAGGGCGCCTAATTCAAATTTGTCTGAGGGGCGTGTTTAATGGTAATGAGGCTTGACCCGACGTGATTGACGTTTTTTTTCAACTGCGCATGCGCTGGGTGCCTACATTTCCCAGTGTGCATTGCGGCTAAGTACGCCGCACGGGCCTATTGATTTCGACGAGGACGTAAACAACGTAAATCCCTATTCACGGACGACTTACGCAAACAACGTAAACATTTCGAATTTCGAAGCTGGAACGGCGGCCATACTTTAACATTACTATTCCATCTATTAGATGGAATAACTTTAGGCCTGATAATGTCTTACGGAAACAGCGTAAATGTACTGCGGCAGCCGGCCTTACGTTCGTGAATCGGCGTATCTACTAATTTACATATTCTACGCCGACCGCAATGGAAGCGCCACCTAGCGTCCAGCCACAGTATTGCAACATAAGATAGGACGGCGCAAGCCGTCGTATCTTAGATATGTTTAAGCGTATCTCTGTTTGAGAATACACTTAAACATAAGTCGGCGTCGATTCTGAGTTAGGTCGGCTTATCTACTGATAAGACGGCCTAACTCTTTCTGAATCTACCTAAATAGGTTAAAATGCAAACATTTACATGGAGGAATATAGAGCATATTTCTCTAAAATATTACAAGTACAAGCGTGTGCAGTTGTTACACCTGACCTATACCATAGTTACCCTTTTAGACCCATTCTTCAGACCATGCTTCCATAAAAAGAGCACCCCTTTCCTCTCCTCTTGCCTATATCTCACTATGCTGACGTCTCATTGGTTGGCCTAGCTAGGATCAGGATTGGAGGCCTGACTACATAAGTCGTTTCATGCAAATTACAGGTGGGGCTATCTTCATTGCACATCCCAGCATGGGGTCAATCACATAAAGTGGTTTAACTCAATGACTCCGACTTGTCTAGTAAGAACAATGGACTTTCCTCTGTGCTAAATGACATATATTAGCAAGCTAAATGAACTATATATATTCCTACATACATAAATATTTTCAGCCCCTAAATGAAATATATTCATAATTACAATATATATATTCTATACCGTCGTATTTACCGCCGCTAGTGGTGCGGTTTTAACCCCCGCTAGTGGCCAAAAAGGTAAATACTAGTATTACTGCGGTTTCCCATTAATTTTAATGGGAAGGAGCTGTATAGGAGCAGTAAACACCCCGCTCCTATACCGCTCCAAAGATGCATCTAGCAGGACTTTTGGAGCGGTCCTGCTAGAACACTGCTTCAGTGTGAAAGCCTTCAGGCTTTCACATTGAAGACTGCAGGGCACGATTTTCTCAGGCGGTATAGCAGAGCTATTTTTAGTGCTAAATGGTCTGAAAAATGTGTCAGTGTGAAAGGGGCCTTAGTGGATCCTTTTTAGTTGATTAAGCTCCCTGTCTAGCTCTCTCTGCAGCAGCTGAAAGCCAATGGGTGGGAGAGGAGACAAAGCCAATTTTCAGCTGCTACAGAGAGAGCCCATCCTAATCTTTATGTATACCTCCTATTGTATGAAGTACAAAAATAAAACTTTGATGAGAAATATCTAACAGTAATGTGACTCTATAGCCAGCAAAAAAAGTATGTCTGTCTTTTTTTTAGGTTTGCAATTATTTTCTCCTTTTTCAAAAAACAAATGTGTAATAAATAAATCAAATTTTAGCTTACCAGAGTAGATCTTTACAGACCGGCTCAATGGTCCTTCACATTGTTTGTTAACAGCATACACAAATCCATCATATTCATATCCACATGGTAGGCCAGAAAAAGTACAGTTCTCTCCAGTGGAGTTACATGTTCTAGTGACACCGTCAGATCCAACAAGATATGATGTAAAACCTTCAATACCAGCCATTGCTGACCAAGACAAAGCTACAGAAGCAGCATCACAGTCTATTTCTCCCAGGACATTCACAGGTGTACATGGGGCTGAGGAGAGACACGCAAATACATTTGTTAAAACTGATGAAAAAGAAGCATGCCTAGCTACTTCCCTATGGCCTCTTGTCAAAGTCTTACTAAAATCTTGAATTGAATTGATACATTTGCTAACAGGACTAATTGGATAATAGCTAAAAATAGTGGATAGATATAAGTGTAGCACTTAAACGATTGAAAAAACAAATACTTTAGATACTAATAAAGGGATGTGCACCCTAAAAGTGATGTGCTCACTGTGCCGATATTATAGTGACAATAAATATAATAGCAACATAAATTCACAAAAAAGGTTATTTTTTTACAAAAATTCAAATAACAAGAGAAGAATGCCACATTGCGTAATTCCATTTAAAATGTACAGTAAGGCCCCGTACACACGTCCGAGAAACTCGACGGGCAAAACACATCGTTTTGCTCGTCGAGTTCCTTGTAAAGCCGCCGAGGATCTCGGCGAGCCAAGTTTCCTCATTGACTAACGAGGAAATAGAGAACATGTTCTCTATTTGGCCCGACGAGATCCTCGTCGGTTTCCTCGGCCTAAAGTGTACAGACGACCGGGTTTCTCGGTAGAATACGGCTCCGATCGAGTTTCTGGCTGAATCCTGCCGAGAAACTCGGTCGTGTGTACGGGGCCTAACAATTTATTTGCAGCTGATAAACTTACATTTAGCAGGCAGTACAAGCGCTTTTACTGCCTGCTAAATGTAAGTTTATCAGCTGAAAATAAATTGTTACTGTACACAGGGCTGTCTTAATGAGAGGGCACACCTGGGCACTTCCCAGGGGCCCCAGCTGCATGGGGGGCCCCTGCACTTTCCCCAAAGCAGCTGGTCTTTGAGCCCACTCTGCCCCGAAATTGGGGGCCACATGATGGCACTGAGAGTGATAGATACACAGGGGAGGCAGTCTGCTGCATACCACATACCTACTTGATGTCTGTTTACCTGCACGTCATTATAGGGGCCCCAGAGCATTACTTTGCCCAGGGGCCCATGATGCTATTAAGACGGCCCTGCCTGTACATTTTAAACAGAATTACACAATGTGGCCTTCTTCTCTTGTTTCCCTGAACCATTAACACATCATTGGTGTGAGCCTTCCATCACGCACCAGTTATCCATTCCTCCCTTTGGATTATATGGATCCTACCTTCATGAATGTTTGAGTGTCATTAGATACTACCATTGAGGATTCTTCAGTCTTCATTCTGCTGGTTCCCAACAGCATATGCCTTTGTGACTTGAATTTTTTGTAAAAAATAACCTTTTTTGTGAATTTATGTTGCTATTATATTTATTGTCACTATAATAGCGCCACAGTGAGCACATTACCTTTAGGGTGCACATCCCTTTATTAGTATTTAACCAATTTGATTTTTCAACCGTTTAAGCGCTACACTTATAGAATTTGGTGCATTGACTTAGAAATTCAGTTTGGGAACTGTGCAATATCATAAATAGCTAGAACTATTGAATAATTTAAAAAAACAAGGGATGAAACTTCCCAAAATAAATAAAACAAATTAGGAAGGAATGGTATCTAATTGATCAGATTCAAGATTTTATATATTGTAGCTTTAAGGTTAAAGTGGTTGTAAACCCTTTACAACCACCTTATGCTACAGGTAAGCCTATAATAAGGCTTACCTGTAGATACCCAGGATATCTCCTAAACCTGCACGGTTTAGGAGATATCCCCTATCCCCTGCATGTGCCAATGTCATTGGCACATGCGCGCCAAAGCAAACTGAAGCAACGGCACGTGTGTTCACGTATGTGTTTTAGTCAGTGTGCCGTTACTGGCGGCTCCCGTGCGCCTTCCCCTGACCAATCGCAGCGCCGGAACCCACGATACCCAGAAGTCATGAGAGATGTCGCTGGCTGGAGGGGGGGTACAAGGACGGCTGTGGGGGCTTTGATCTAAGGTAAGTAATTCATAATGAGCTAGTATGCTATGCATACTAGCTCATTGTGCCTTTGTCTTGCAGTTTTTTTTTTAATAGGGTTTACAACCACTTTGTGCAGGGTGGGGGGGGGGGGGTAACTCGCAGAAAATAGAAATGTATTTGATGCGGTATGAGGACAACTAAATGAACTGAAATAAAAATGATCTAATCAACCTTTTTTCAGTCAAGGCATTCTTTAAAATTATGGAAATTCTCGAGGCACCCCATTCTAAGGCCCCGTACACACGATAGAATCCATCCGCTGAAAAATCCCAGCAAATGGGTTTCAGCGGATAGATCCTATGGTGTGTACACTCCAGCGGATCTGTTTCCGCCGATATTTCTCCCCTGGGATGGATTCCAGCAGATCGAATATTTGCTGACATGCCAAACAAATCCATCTGCTGGAATCCATCCCAACGGATGGATTTGCTGGTCTGTATAGACTCACCGGATCCATCCGTCCGAAGGGATCCCCCGCATGCGTCGTAATGATTCAACGCATGCGTGGAATTCCTTATATGACAGCGTCACGCACGTCGCCGCGTCATAATCGCGGCGACGGCGCGACACGTCATCGCCAGAGGATTTCGGCGCGGATTTCAATGCGATGGTGTGTACACGCCATCGCATAGAAATACGCGGAAATCCTCCAGAGGATTTATCCGTGGAAACGGTCCGCTGGACCGTATCCGCGGATAGAACCTCTCGTGTGTATGGGGCCTAAAGCATAAAAAACTATTCTAATAGCTTTACACAATGCAACAACATCCACATGTAGGACACCCAATTTTAGACGCAATTTATTCTTCCAAAGCAAATACACTTTTGCACACTGGTACTGGCTAGGATTGTAATGTTTCTCTTCTCTCTCGATTTCTCCCCATCACTCTGCTAATGGCACCCCAGTGCTGAGGGAGAGGGGCACAGGAGGGTCAAACAAGGATGCAGTGGAGGCAACAGACAAACTCCTTATCAACTGATGACGTCATTGGTTGTTAGGGTGCCAGTGTCTAGAAAGTCGTAATGGTACATAATGAAAACCTGTGGCTTTGTGTAACTAATCGGCAGGCTTGATCCACCTGCTGGCTTGTATACACTTTTTCATAAATTTTTATGCAATTTGCCAAGCCACCCCTGAAGAAAGCTCAAGGCACCCTGATTGAAAAAGGCTGATCTAAACTATTATTTTTTTTACATTCAAATAAACTATTATTTTTAGGCGCATTGGGAAGAGTACTAATAAAAAGTGACAATACCTATCCATGATGTATAGCAAAAGTGGACCCAGCAAATAGAGAAGAGATCAGGAACATTCCCAAGGATACAGTCTTGAACTCTTAAGCCTCGTACACACGACCGAGGAACTCGACGGGCGAAACACATCGTTTTCCTCGTCGAGTTCCTTGTTAGGCTGTCGAGGAACTCGACAAGGCAAGTTTCTCCATTCCTGTCGAGGAAAAAGAAGACATGCTCTCTTTTTGGCTCGATGGGATACTTGACAGTTTCCTTGTCGAAAAATGTACACACGACCGGTTTCCTCGGCAAAAAAATAAAAATCCCAAGTACGAGGCCTTAAACTCATGGACTCTCACAATGCAAATAATAACTAGATTCAAAATACCTTATTGATGTAAGTATTTATGTTTGTATGTTTGTACCTGTAATAAATTCTGTGGGGTCACTGCTTAGTCCTTGACATTGGCCATTGTATCCTGTGACAGTAAGGTAGTAGGTGAGGCCGCAGCTCAGATGTGTGATGTTACAAGAAGTGGATGTTGTGTTACAAGCGTGTTCTCCATCTGGTCCTATCACCAGGGCTGTGTAATTAAAAGCCCCGGGTGTTTTGCTCCAGGTCAGGGCAGCTTCATTAGTAAGGCAGTTGACATGTGCAGTGACATTCTGAGGTATACATGGAGCTTAAAAGAAAATGATATTGAAATTAGAGCATGACTAATTAAATATTGGCAGATAATTAACAATGCAGTTTTAAGTCCTGATGTACATTTTAGTAAGGCATCCTCAAAAGGTTTGATTATTAAATTATTGTATAAGTCCCAAAATCCCTATATAGTATCTCCAGATTTTTATATCAGTGACTTCAGACACTGAACACACTTTCATAGAAAATATAGTATAATGCAATGTAGTGACATCTGATGGTATGAGATTGCTTTTAAAGTGGTATTAAACCCAAATGCAAACATTTACTATATCACAGCTTACCAGTTCTTGGATGAGATGGCGGAGTTCACTTTTTTTTAAGGCTTCCTTTCCTTTATTTTCACCTGGTGATCTTGCCACTAAGTCTGTGTTTTTTTTTTTTTTTTTTCAAAACAAGCTCTCTTGCAGATGTGCCAATTACAGAGGTGACAGAGGTGGTTACAGTGAATAGATTTTATTTATTCATGTAAAGCCTTTATCCCAAAAGGAACAAAACTGTTGCTGTGATGCCGCGTACACGCGATCATTTTTCAGCATGAAAAAAAATGTCGTTTTTAAAAAAAACGTCATTTTAAAAGGTTCTGAAAAACGATAAAAAAAAATCGAACATGCTGCATTTTTAAACGTCGTTTTAAACGATGTCGTTTTTTTCGGGTTGTAAAAAATTATCGTGTGTGGGCTAAAACGACGAAAAAAACCTGCGCATGCTCAGAAGCAAGTTATGAGACGGGAGCGCTCGTTCTGGTAAAACTACCGTTCATCACGCTGTAACAGACAAAAAAGCGCGAATCGTCTTTACTAACACGGAATCAGCTAAAGCAGCCCAAAGACGACTGGAACTTCCCTTTTAACCTCCCTGGCGGTATGATTCTGTCTGGAATTACGTACCAAAAGCGGTACAATTATTTGCAAGGAAATTTGGCATTTAATACTATAGGCCTGTAATTCTTAGGAATAACTCACTTAAATCTGACCAAACAAGAGTCTAGTAGTCATACCGGGTATGACATTTTTTTAAAAACAAAATTATAAATTATAATATAATAAATAATTATAAATAATTATAACAAATAATAATATAATTCTAATAAAAATTATTCAATAATGTAATCAAATCAAAATCACTGAAATTTTCTCAGTTGCAAAATTGTCGCTGTCATTATTTTTTTTTTTTATGACGAATTTCCCCACAAATGGCTATCGCACAATTCTGCAAGTGATTATAATTTATTATCGCTGTTTTCTAGCTGATCTAAACCCATTTTTGACATAAAGGGACACTTTTGGTTGCTATGGACAATCTACAGTTTGCAGAAAGAAAGAACCGTTTTTATTATATAAAATAACATGTAGGGCACTGGGCAGACCACTAGGGACAAGGGGGGTGTGTATTTTTTACATACAGTACTGTAATCTATAAGATTACAGTATACTGTATGTATAGTGTTTGTTTGCGTTTTTGAATTTGGCGCCGATCTCCGCTCCCGTGCGTCGTAACGTCGCAGGGAACGGAGATCGGCGGCACAGGAGGACGCTATGTGAATCGAGCGAGGTCCCGCTCGCTCACACAGCGCGGTGGCATCGCTGGATCCAGGACAAGGTAAGCCAGCGCACGCTGCAGGCTCTGCATATCTACCCCGAGCGTGACTCGGGGATACCGATTATAGCAGAAAAAATCCACCCCGAGTCACACTCGGGGATACCGCCAGGAGGGTTAAAGTGCCGTCGTACGTGTTGTACGTCACCGCGATTTGCTAGATCATTTTTTAAAAACGATGGTGTGTGGGTAACGTCGTTTTTAATGATGAAGTTGGGAAAACTTCGTTTTTTAGACATGCTGAAAAACAACGTTTTCTTTCATGCTGAAAAATGATCGTGTGTATGCGGCATTACTGTTTGTGTAACTGCAGTATGAACTGGATTTCGGCTTCAGTTTGTTAGCGTATGTAAATCTACTAGTGCATATAACACTCCCCCCCTGTGACCCATGATTTGTTAGAGTGCCGCTCAGGTTCGATCACTATGGGGAGTAGTGTGGGTGATACCCCATCCACTGCAGGAGTGCCAGCAAGGGATGGAGATTGACCCAGCTAATATAGTCACTCGAAGAAAGAGAGGAAGGATCCCTGGAGCCACACATCTACGGTGTCCTGTGATGGTTATGGATGAGACAACCTCAGCCTGGGCTCCTGCCGGGCCACAGACCCAACGCATTCCATTCTGCCCCTCGGAGCTTGGTCGTGGGGATTTTCTCCCCCAGATTTACAATGCTGCTGTCCTCTTTGCTCCTAGAGTAGTGGCAGGCTAATACAGAAGGTGTGTTACTGGCAAGATCACCTGGTGAAAAAAGGGGGAAATGTCTAAAAAGAAAATATTAATGCAGCAACCACATTTAATGATTAGTAAGCTGCAATATATTGGATTTTTGGTTTCATAAAGCTTTAATTATAATTTACCTGTGTGAAATTTTTCTGAAGCACTGGCTATGCTGCTGCAACTTGATCCAAAGGTTTCCACAGTCAAGTTATATATCTGGCCACATTTTAATGTATAAAGTGTACAGCTGAGTCCTAATGAGCTGCATTCACTTCTTTGCCCATCTTCTGCAGTGATTGCAGCTGTATATGAGACTGCCCCGAGGGCTGCTTCCCAGTCGATCACTGCAAATGCAATGCTACAATCGAAAGTCATGGTAGGATTTCTTGCTTTACAAGGAACTAAAAAGAATAACCAATAGTAACATTTAAATTTCAAAAAACAACAGAACAAAAACAGTATTACAAGTTCACACACACTAATGCTCATCTTAACCCTCCAACTTTTAGCAGCCATTTTGCCCGCTGTAGAAATATTAAAGAACACAAATGTCACTCTGCTACCTACTTATTTCTACAATTGCTCAAAAGTAAACATCCAGGGTGTGTTCTGAAATGATAGAAGGGTGTGCAGGGTGGTTATTAAGGTATTGGTGACATGCAAATTAAAGCTAAACTCCAGGCAAACAGTTGGGTATATAGAAGAAATGCATTTAGGGAAGTTTACTTACCAAAGGATTTATATATCAGTCTATTCAACTGTGAGTTATACATAGCTCTGTAACTCTCATAATTGGATGGCCTATCTGACAGAGCAGCAGAACTGATTTAAGCAGTAGTTAAAGTGGTTGTAACCCTAAAAAAAAAATAAGATCCTGTTCCATTAAGGCATGCTGTATAGCTAATTTTTCCCTTCCTATCTTATAAAAAACCTGGTTGATCCTGCCAGTTCCTGTGTCCCCCTCTGTGTGCTGACCACGATAATCATGGCTGCTGAGCCCTGATTACCGTAGTCAGTTTACGTGCCTCCGTCATCCGCTGCTGTGCTCTAACAGTTTCTCCCGCCCCTATTCAGCTGCATAATGCAACACATTTACAAGCATCACCTTCAGATTAGGCTGGATTTCACCACAGTAAATTAATTTTTTTTATTATTAAAAGACTAAATACCTTTTGTCACAGCGCAGCTGTGCAGTCATGTGATCCCCCTGTGCTGACTGGTCCCGATCTATGGAGAGAAGCGGGAGGGGCCGAGACTCCCCTGTGCTGGTCAGCTGATGTCGCAGGGAAATCTTGGCCCCTCCCGCTTTTCTCCATAGATTGGGATTGGCCAACACAGGGGGATCAAAAGGTATTTAGCCTTTTCATTTTTAATTAAAAAATCCACTGTAGTGAATGGCAGCATGCCCCAGAGGGGATACATGTAAAGTCACATAGTGACTTTACAATCACTTTAAGTAACACAGGCTTTGTCCCTCCCTTGCTACACTCCCTATTTCTGTTTGCATGTTTCTTATTGTCCTTGTGCTGCTTCTCCTTCAGCTAGTCTGAGGTCTGCTGTGCAGGGGTTTGTAAGAGAGTAAGACCAAGTCAACTGTAGGTACTTATACTGCTTGCATTTAAAAAATAAGTTTAATTGTGTATTAATGAATATAATGCTGTATTAACTTGTGTCTTTTTATCTGCATGGAGTTCAGCTTGAACCACTTGCCCACTGGGCACTTAAACCCCCTTCCTAACCAGAGCAATTTTCAGCTTTCGGTGCTCTCACATTTTGAATGGCAATTACTCAGTCATGCAACATTGTACCCATATGAAATGTTTTTCTGTGTTTTCATTCAAATAGTGCATTCTTTTGGTGGTATTTCATCACCTCTGGGTTTTTACTTTTGTGCTATAAATGAAAAAAGACTGTCAATTTTGTAAAAAATAAAAAAATGTCTTTGTTTCTGTTATAAAATTTAGCAAATTTGTAATTTTTCTTCATAAATTTGGCTAAGATTTATGCTGCTACATATCTTTGGTAAAAAATAACCCAAATCAGTGTAAATTATTTGGTCTTTGTGAATGTTATAGAGTCTACAAGCTATGGTGTCAATCATTGAAAATTGATCACACCTGATGTACTGATGGCCTAACTCATTTCTTGAGACCCTAACAAGCCAGAAAAGTACAAATACCCCCCAAATGGCCCCTTTTTAAGTAGACCATCCAAGGTATTTAGTAAGAGGCATGGTGAGTTTCTTTAAATCATATTTTTCCTCACAATTCTTTCCAAAATTAAAATACAATTATTTAATTTTTTTCTTCACAAAATTGTCATATTAACAGGTCATTTCTCTAACACAGCATATGCATACCACGAATTAAAACACATTCTGCTACTCCTCCTAAGTATGGTGATACCACATGTCTGAGAATTTTACACAGCCTGGCAACATACAGAGGCCCGACATGCAGGGAGCACCGTCAAGCATTCTAGGAGCACAAATTACACATCTAATTTCTAGACTACCTCTTATACTTTTGAAGGTCCTGAGCACCAGGACAACGGAAACACCCAAAAAATTACCCCATTTTGGAAAGTAAACCCCCCAACGTATAATCTATGAGGCATTGAGTCTTTTAAAAATGTCATTATTTTCCACATGTTTTTGGAAAATGTGGAAAGAAAATGAAATCGCATTTTTGGCACGGATGATCACTGATGTGGCACGGATGTGTCAGAGATGATCACTGATGTGGCATGGATGTGGTATAGATGATCACTGATGTGGCACGGATGAGCATAAATGAGCCATGGATGGGGATGGATGAGCCATAAATGTGAATGGATGAGCCATGGATGGAGCACGGATGAGCCATGGAAGCAGCACGAATGAGCCATGGATGGAGCATGGATGAGCCATGGAAAGAGCACGAATGAGCCATGAATTGAGAACGGATGAGCCATGGATGGAGCGAGGATGAATGAGCAATGGGTGGACCACCCATGGAGAACAGTTGGAGCATGGATGGAACACAGGTGGATCATGGTTGGATGGATGAGCCATGGATAGAGCACACATGGATGGAGCATGGATGGATGGATGAGCCACGGATGGATGGATAAGCAATGGATGGAGCATGGATGGATGGCTGAGACATGTATGAGCCATGGATGGATGGATGAGACATGTATGAGCCATAGATGGAGCATGGATGAGACATGTATGAACCATGGATGGATGGAAAAACCATGACTGGGCACAGATCAGCGCTGTGGAAACTTCAGATCTAGCCCACAGCGCTGCTGCATCCAGCTCTCCCTCTCCTCACATACTGTACCAATCAACGTGAGGAGAGGGGTAGAGCTGAACCGGATCAGCTCTGGTTTGTTTACAAGTAATCACTCCGTCATTGGACGGTGTGATCACGTGGTAAAGGGCCGCTGTCACTGGCCCTTTACCCCAATCTGTGACAGGCCGGGTCTGGGAGACCCAATGATCACAGAGATTCCCAGGTACGCAATTCTGGGAGGACATCATATGATGGCCTCCCAGAGTTATCCGTCTGCGCTGTAGCCTTCATTCAGCTATGGCCCGATCAGCAAGTGGTTAAAGGGTTTGTTCACCTATGCAGATAAGGGGCGTCTGTAGATAAAAACAAACTGTGCAGATTTGACCAGAGTGGAATATTGCCCTTCCTATAGGTGTAGACTATTTACGTGCCCTGTGAAGTGTGAGTGAAAAACTCCTAGGATGTTGCTAAGAGATGTCTAGGTGTTGCTGTTCACCTTCACCATCACATGGGAGAGAAAGGACACGTGAGAAGGTTGGAATCAAAGACAGAGCTCACTCCTGTGATGGTGAAGGTGAACAGTAATAGCTTGGCATCTCGGAAGCATTGTCTTTAGCCACATCCTTTAACTTGTACAGTCAAGCTTCATGATGTATCTAAATGGCCTACACCATGGCTGCATTCTTGATGCATTTTTGGCACATTTTCTGGACCCCTGTGAAACTTGAACTTGACTCAAAAAACACACCAAAAATGCACAGTAGGTGTATTTTTAATGCATTTTCGGTGCATTCTCTATAGAATTTAGTGGGAAATGCATTAATAGTAAAGTAAAAAAACACCAAATCACGTGCAAGAAAAAAAAAACTATAATTGTGCTTGCACATGATTGAATGATGGAAGTCAGCAGATCTTTATCACATTCAATAAGCTCTGAGGATAATTCCCTTGTAGAGTGCAACCTCCTTACAAAGTAGATCCCCCCCATATACATATGTTTGTAATATGCATGACAAAAATCAAATGAACATACCTGTATTAAATGCCGTGGATGTGCTGATATCGCTGACACAAGTATTTCCCACAGCAACAACTGTAGTATTAAATTCTAGACCACAAGAAAGTTGGGGGAAACTGCATGATGTATTGCTTGTTTGGCAATAATACTTCCCCTGGGGCCCTGTGGCAATTGCTGTATAATTCACGGCTCCAGTGGTTTCAGCCCACATTGCAGAGACCACACTGGACTCACAATTAATGATAGTCTGCACTGCAGTTGGTACACAGGGAACTGTAAAAAAAAAGTGGACAGTTAGTTACAGTAATATATATATTACCATGATGCTAGCCCCAAAAGAAAAACATAACTATGCTATATAGTATATAGCTGTCCACCTCTATTAAAGAGGAAGTAAACCCTCTCTTAAAAAAAAAAACCCTGCAAGACAACGACATAATGAGCTAGTATGCATAACATACTAGCTCATTATGAATTACTTTCCTGAGAACGAAGCCCCCGCAGCAGCCCTCGGACACCACCTCCGTCGCCGCCATGATACTCGGAGTGACTTCCGGGTATTGCTGTTTCAGGACTGTGACTGGCCGGAGCAGCGATGACATCACTCCTGCACATGCGCGCGGGAGCCGCCACTAACGGCATGATACCGTTAGTAGCGGCACACTCATTGCGCCTGCACGCTGTTGTTTATCGGTGCTGTCTTTATTAGAAATATCTCCTTAACCGTGTAGGTTAAGGAGATATTTCGTAGACCTACAGGTAAGCCTTAATCTAGGCTTGTTCTGTAGGTCAAAGTGGTCTGTAAGGGTTTACAACCACTTTAAAGTATAAGTAAAGGCAATTTTTTTTATTTTGGATAGAGTGGAAAGGGAACACCTGTTAGATTGCTGTCTGTGCCCCCCGTTACGAAGATTCACCCTCTCTACTTGTCCTGTTTACCA
The DNA here is from genome assembly GCF_905171775.1 of Rana temporaria. Taxonomy (NCBI): domain Eukaryota; kingdom Metazoa; phylum Chordata; class Amphibia; order Anura; family Ranidae; genus Rana; species Rana temporaria. Next base: position 113,337,675 of record NC_053495.1, read on the forward strand.
TTATCAATGAAAATAAAAATAAAATCACACATTTTGGGTTGTTCCCAGAACAGGAAAAGAGGGGACCCTGATGACAACCTGGGATTACCTCATTTGGAGGGATTTCCTGTCACTTTCTGTTTTAGGTTTCTGACAGGAAGTGGGGCACAGATAGCAAAAAACTGCTTATTTACACTAGTTTTCACTAGTGTCTCTCTTTGAAAATGTATCTGCAGTGGCCTACGCACCACCTGTTTTAACTCCTAAAAGCCTGCACCAATGCACAATGGGATGGTTGCGGAATGGTTGTAGCACAGCCCCAATAACTTCAGCAGGATGGGGCGATAATTTTTGCTGCACTTCTATGCAAAGCATCAGGGCAGCAACATACACATACCCTGGTATATCTGCCTTTGCAGCTTGGGGGAGGCTGTAAAGATGTGGCTGAACCATCTGTTTTTACCACCCTCTAACCTTAAGTGTAATCTAGGTTACTAGGTTACTCTACCCCCCCCCCCCCCCCAAAAATGCCTTTAGTTCCACTTTAAGCTTTTATATATGAAGGCTGAGCAACCACATAAATAAATGCATGCATTGCTGTTCAATAACTGAGATTAAAGGCAGGTTTCGCTGCATACAATTTGCATAGCAGGAGATTTTGACCGGCTCTCTATGGAGCCGCTTGACATATCTCTGCGGTGCGAATTGCACAGGAGCCCGTTTTTTTGATCCGTTTCAGGTACAAATTCAGCCCAACATTTGGGCTGAAATCGGACCTGAAACGGTAAATGGAGACGGTGGAAACGGTGAATGGAGATGTGCCACTGTGTTCTCAAGCCTGAACCCAGCCTAAATATCCAAGGAGCAAGAGAAGCTACAAGTCCTTACTTTTTCACAGACTTTTCAGTTCCTAAAAGCTGCAGGGGAATGCGTTCAATTTATTAAACCTTTGCATGTAAAAAAAAAAAATTATTTCGACTATGCGCATGTAACATAGGTGCCTGATTGACATAGGAGACACCAAAACTTGCATTTTCTTACTCTGATATAGTTTTGTAAACATTTTCTTAGGCCTCGTACACACGACCGAGGAACTCGGCGGGCGAAACACATCGTTTTCCTCGTCGAGTTCTTGTTAGGCTTGTCGAGGAACTCGACGAGCCAATTTTTTCCATTCCCGTCGAGGAAAAAGAGAACATGCTCTCTTTTTGGCTCGACGAGTTCCTCGACAGTTTGTTCAATGAAAAATGTACACACGACCAGTTTCCTCAGCAAAAAAACTCTCCCACCAAGTTTCTTGATGGATTCTGCCGAGGAAACTGGTCGTGTGTACGAGGCCTTAGGCTAACTGGCCTGTCTGCCAACACTATTGCAAGCATGAAAAGACACAAAGTCAATTGATGATAGTAAATTGATTATATGGTGGAGAGTGTTCCTGGCCGTTTATTGATGCAGGTATACCGCATTAACTACCAATTTAGTGAAACAGTATAAAGGAGAATGGCATTTGAAAACTCAGTGATAATGGGAAAAATTATAATAAACATGAAAAAATCTATAAAAAAAGTTAATATTTTGCATATAATAAGGTATGACATATGTCTGTGCTACAATGTCCACCCAGTTCAGCTTGCACTACATGAATTAATGCAATTTGTAAAAACATATATAAGTAAGTTACGCTTATTTTTATGAGAATATCAAACAATACTATAGCAAACTTGCGTTGAAAAAAAAACAGGGAAAAGTTACCGTTCTGCCCCACTTTAATGTAATTTTTTTGTGTTCTATTGAACTGCATCAGATTAATAATATTTTGTAATATGTTGACATCTAGTGGCGGTTTTAAGCCACTACAACTTGTTGACTATGTGATTTAGTTTCTTCTTCTACCCTCCCTACCAGTTTAGTGCTGGTTAGCTCAGTTCTAGCTAGACACTCTATCTTTCTTCCATATTCCCTCAGTCAGTGTTCATATTTCACCGAGACAGGGCTTAGAAAAGTCATGAGGGGGATTTACTAAAACTGGTGCACACAAAATCTGATGCAGCTGTGCATAGTAACCAATCAGCTTCTAAGTTCAGTTTAATCAGTTAAGCTTAGACTATAAAACCTAGAAGCTGATTGGTTACTATGCACAGCTTCTGTGTGCACCGATTTTAGTAAATCTCCTGCATTGTCTTCTTAAGACTAATAAGTCTTATTAGAAGTCTTAAGACTTCTAATAAGACTTCAAAAAGCTAGAGAACATCCTCTATAAATTAGCTGAAGTAAATTTGTGTTGGATTCAGCTTCCGTGTCTTATTAAAAAGTTAAACTGCCTTTGGATGGTGCCAAGTCAGTGGGTGACCATACTGTCCAGGCAGACTGGGTCTGAAGCCTCGTACACACGACCGAGTTTCTCGTCAAAAAACAGCAAAAAATGTTTTATTTTTTTTGCTGTGGAAACCGGTCGTGTGTACACTTTTAGATGAGAAAAACTGTCGAGGATCTCGTCGAGCCAAAAAGAGAGCATGTCTTCTTTTTCCTCAACGGCAATGGAGAAATTTGCTTCGCCGAGATCCTCGACAGCCTAACAAGGAACTCGACGAGCAAAACGATGTGTTTCGCCCGTTGAGTTCCTTGGTCGTGTGTATGAGGCCTAAGAAGCAATGCAAATGCATAAAGTTGCATCTGAAATGGAAACTTTACCAACAATCTAAAGTCTCATTAAACTTCCATGATTCCATCTTGCTTTTAGCAGGTGAAACTGGGCTGTTCCAGTTATAATCCTAAGCCACACTTTCACACATTTAACTCATCCATGAATCAGCCACAAAATGCACATGGTGCAAGTGTGAACTTTTAAATGGTGGTCTTTAATACGCAAGCAAAAATCACATCTATTGGAGTTGATATACTAGAGGCAATCAGGGTGTTCACTTTGCAAGATCAATTTCCCTAAAGCTAAGTGAATGTAGTGAAATTTCACTTTACAAAAAATACCTAATAATGTGTAAGGAAAATAAAAAACAGTATTTTTGCTTGCACATGATTGGATGATGGAAGTCAGCAGAGCTTCACCTCATTTACAAAACGTGGGATAAATTTCCTTACAAAGTGCAAATTTTATTGCAATTTAAATGCCTATTTGCAATTAGTAAATCAACCCAATGACTCCAAAGCAGAACATCTTAGTGAATTAGGTTCAATGGGGAAAAAGCTAGCATGTGTAGATGAGATAAGAAATGAAAACCTTAGACCAAATATCTAACATTATTAGGGTTGATTTACTAAAGGCACTTTGAAAATGTACTTGTTCCAGAGGTTAGTAATGGAGGTAAAGCTTCACTTTGCAAAGAATACCCAATCACGTGCAAAGAAAAAAAAATGTTTTGGCTTGCACATGATTGGATGATAAAAGTCAGTAAAGCTTCTGCGCATTTACTAAGCTCTGGCGCAACTTCAGTTGTGTACAGTCTATTTGCCTTTAGAAAATCATCCCCACTGTCAAACATGGTGTATTTAAAAAGCTGTGAATGATCAGTTTGCCTAACATTGCCCCATGTTTTTCTGGCAAATACCCATTGAAAGGATTATTGCATTAATTATTCAGATTTGTCATTTGTGTTAATCATTCTATTCAACCAGTTGAACAATATTTCTCATCAACATTCTTCTATGAAAAATCCAACTCTTGGTAACCTTCACCATAGTCATGATAAAACCAATGTTATATTTTGTACGAATTACAATATTCAGCCCAGGTTCACACTGGGTACGATTCACATATTAAATCGCATCTCAAATCGGCGGCAATTGTCGGCAATGGCACCGTCCTAATCGGTGCTGCACCGATTTCAAAAAGTAGTTCCTGTACTACTTTTTGCGATTTCAGGCCGCGATTTACATTGAACCCTGCACAGATGTCTCTTAAATCACGGCCGAAATCGCGGCAAAAACGCAGCCGCGAAATCGCGATTTTACCGCAATTTTGAATTCGCAGCAGTGTGAACCTAGCCTCACTGATGAATAAATCAATTTACAAATCAACTGGTAAATTAGCAAATTTTTAATTTATGGTTTTGCCTGAATAGATGCATGAAAATGTGTTCAATCTTACATTTGCACATGAATCACATCAGAAATGTCATAATTATACAGCTATGAATAAACATGTATATACCCAATAATGTAATAGGTTTCTATAGAAAATTGCAATGATAATAGGCTGCAAACACCCCACTTACAAGCTACTGAAGGTGTGATGGTTCACCATCAACTTTTGTTTTACAATGAATAATCTTTAGGAGAGTCACAGTACATTGAGATGGCCATTAATCCAATTCTTCTTCCATCTTGTTGTTTTTTGTCACTCTTTGCTTCTGAGACTCAGGCCTCGTACACACGGCCGAGGAACTCGACGTGCCAAACACATCGAGTTCCTCGGCCAGTTCAGCACTGAAGCCGCCGAGGAGCTCGGCGGGACGAGAGCTCCCATAGAACAATGAGGAAATAGAGAACATGTTCTCTATTTCCTCGTCGAGCTCCTCGTCGGCTTCCTCGGCCGAAAGTGTACACACGGCCAGTTTCCTCGGCAGAATTCAGCCAGAAACTCGGTCGGAAGCTGAATTCTGCCGAGGAAACTGGTCGTGTGTACGGGGCCTCAGTTTACACCATGCAGGTGCAATGAATGGAGTGTCCCTGCCATTTTTGCATGTTTCTGCACATCACGTATATGGCAGCCCATTTTTTTTAAATGGGCTGTCCTAAGCGTGAGAAACACTGAAGTCCTTGACCCTTTTGCCAAAATGCATGGTGCTGCAGCAAGAATTAATGGCACCAACGCAGGTCTGCAAAAGGGCAGTTTCTTTCTGCACATTCTGGGAAAGCATACCATTTTACACACATTCCTGCAATATACAAATGTGAACTTAGCCTAAATTATTTTTTGTTTTGGATTGTCAACACTGCTTATATTTTAAAGTTAAATTATGCAAAGCTAGCATCTTATCTAACTATGCTACAGAGAGACTTATGAATCTATCAGGACTCATTGCATTTATAAATTATGTTATAAAAGGCAGCTCTTCCTAATGCTCTGAAAAATATTTTACTAAACAATATGTTTTATCATTGAAATTATCACGATGCATTCATTGGATATTTGTGTCGCCAAGGTTTGCTACTGTAGTTATCATTAAGAGACAGTTTGTTGTTTTTATGTATAGGTTTGGCTCCCTCTAGTGCATGCTGGACTCTATGAGTGGTTCTTTTTCCTCCCGTGAGAATGACCAGAGCAATGCATCATGGAACATGTAGTCTGGGGCAAGGAAGTGACACTGTTGGCCGGGCCAATCCTGACCACGGGACCCAGAATGCATTGAGCACAGAACAGCCTGCTGGGAGAGGAAATTAAAACGTGGGTGCGGCCGGATTTCAGAGGAGGTCTGTGTGACAGGGAGTGAGAGTCTGTGGCCTACACAGTGGAGAGCTGAATCGCCAGCCTCAGAGAGACCACAGAGGACAGCACCACTATTCCAGCAAAGGCCGTTCTGCGCTCCGGATCATCGGGATACACCTGCATTCCAGTTCACCGGGAGTTGCAGCGCGGCACAGCGGTGCCATTTCCACAGGACACAGACACCAGGGAATTCCCTCCATCCATCTGATGTCCATAGTGGTGAGCGGGCACAGACCATCCTTATAGTGATAACGGTATTGCTGAGTAGTTCTTTTACAGACTGGCTGGGGATACTTGTAGTTCCACGGATATGAATCTACTTCTTCACAGACCTCACATAACAGGCGCTTGGGGCCTATTGTTCCCCACTGCACTCTAAAGTCAGTACTGTAATTAACTCCTTAATACAATTAAAGAGGAACATACATGTAACACTACTTCTTCAGACAAAGCATCAATTAGTCCATATTGCTCTTTTCCTTTTGTGTCTCTTCCTTACTTTGGATTACAAATTACACTGCAGTATAAACAACAGGTTAGCAGAAGAAATCCGGAATTGAAAGGACATTTATCATTTCCTCTTTGGTATGTACCACAGTTTTGCATCCTATTGCTAAATCATTGAACGACAACCTAGGGCAGGGGTGTCAAACTCAATTTCATCGTGGGCCGCATCAGCATTATGATTGTCCTCAAAAGGGCCAGTTGTATCTGTAAGATTAGATGTCCAGCGCATCCCCTCCCCTTACATTAGATGTCAAGAGCCACCCCAACATAAGTTGAGTCCCCTACTCTCCCTTACATCGCAGTGCACCCCCTTTCCTTATGCTGCTGCTGGGAAGAAGCTGGATGCATTGCTTGAAAGCCGAAAGTACAGGGTCTGGAAGAGGACCAGAGGAGGGCTAGATCTCTCCTGCAGCTGCAGGAGAGGTGCGAGAGCCAAATGAAATGACCTGGAGTGCCAGATCCGGCCCGTGGGCCTTGTGTTTGACACCTGTGACCTAGGGGGAACCAATCTGTAGGATATTGCCCAAGTTACATTGTGGTTATTGTATGCATATGTCTATCACTGATTGCTGTTCTGTGTGCTGAGGCCTCAGAGGAAAGGTATCCAATACATATGTTAAGGGTGTTGGATATTTTTTTATGCATATCTGTTCACAGGTCTTGTAGAGGATTTATGTTAAACACCTTTGTATATGAGTTATGAGAAATGCTCTCTGTCAAACTCAAGCTGTGTTTTACTCATGCCATTCTTTGTGTTCATCTTTATCTCAGTAAACATATCTGAGTGGTTCAGTGATTCTGTGTGAGTTTCTCATTACTAATGCAATATTGCAGGATGGAACCCAAGGTGTCAGAGGTAAGAGAGGATTTGCAGAGTCGAGATAACCAATGGGGTATATAGTCGATTAGCAGCCCCCACGTGGGTACCGCTACATTTGGTTATAAATGGTAAATATCACTAGTTATAAGAAAAAGTCAAGCTTACCTGTGTATAACTCAACTGGAAAGCTTGGTTTACTTGCACATTGATTGTTAGCAGATGTTATTATCACATCATACACACTTCCACATGGCAGACTGCTGATCACACAACCAATCTTTGTGCTGTTACATACAACATACTGCCGAGTATGAGTTCTCAGCACTGACAGATAACTCAAAGCTCCTGGAGCTGCTTCCCAACTCAAGAGTGCCTCTGAGTCAGAACAGTTCATCTTAGTAACCACATTCTGAGGCTGGCAGGGGGCTAAAATAAGAAGAAATACAATTATTACAAATATTGAAATTATTTTAATTACAGTAAAAATTTGATCCTGATTTAAATTATGCAATAAACATGATTTTTTTTATTTTCTAACCAAAATAATCAAATTACTTTATATCTTTGTAAAGAAACCTTACCAGTTATAAGTGCCGCTGGAGGCAGAGTTGGACCTGAACACTGAGCATTGATGGCTGTAACTGTCACATTGTACGTTTGCCCACACTTCAAATTATCAATTGTGCAACTCGTGTCCTCTGTTTGACAGAAAAGACTTTCTTCTCCTGGGCTGGTGACATTCGAGATATAACTGATTGCCCCTGAGGTTCTACTCCAAGATAGTGACACAGAATTATTGTAGCAAATGATTTGTGGCGGATCCAGCACTGGGATACAGGGAGCTGCAAAGACCAAACTTTAATTTTATATGTCATTTAGATATATGAAAATATCTAAAACATGAATATATGTTAAATACATTTAGAGAATAGTGATGTCACCAAGCCTTCATTTTTGGAAAGCCTTGAAAAAAACAATGTACAAGCATTACAGGAAATCTGTTCCGTGCCCATTCAGGGGAAAGCAGCAGATTTGCTTTAATCCCTCACCCGTTCCCAGTTTATACTTGCCTTATCTCAATTCTCTTCAATTCTTATCGCCTGATATGGGGATAAGTGGAAATGCACTTACTAATTGCTGAACTTCAAGCTGGGAGCTGTGGTCATGTGACAGTCAATATTAAGGTCTTCCAAGCTTAGACGTGCTTAGAAGTGAGCTGTAATGACACTTTTAACTCCTTGCTCTCTGTACTGACTCCATTACCTGATGACACTTGTGCACTTCAGACACTCCCAGCAGTGACTGAAATGTCAGTCTGAGGGGCCCAGGCTGTAGCAGGAGGCTGCGGGATGTATGTGGATGTGTGTTGAGAGGCCAGGAAGGAGGCAGAGTCTCGGGTGTGGAGTGTGAGCCAGACAAGGCCTTCCTCTGGAGGAATGACACTGAATTTGTACCCTGTGCATTCTGGGGGCTCCTCACTGTGCTGGACCCTTATGATCTTCCTTAATTTTTGTATTGAGAACTTTCATCTATCTATTTATGACTGCTGAGCTTTGTAGTCCCATCCATGACTCCTATGCCCATAACAACCATCACCAATATGGCCACCCCTCCGGCCTGATGAAGGAGCATGCACGCTCTGAACACGTACCACGTACAGCGCACCTGACGCTGACGTCATCTCTGCTCCCCCGGACAACCCAGGAAATGCTGTAATCGACCAGAACCAATGAGGGTTTCATCTGGCTTCACACTGTAGGAAGAGCGTGCATTGACCAACCATCCACAGCAGTGACCTTACATCTCATTGATGAGCACTCTTTTATCCATATCTTGTAAGTTGCCACTTTAATGATTCCCAGTAAAGTGCTTTAATTCTACACTCAGAAGCAGTGGCAGCTGGTGCTTTTTTTTGGGGGGGGGTGGCAAACAATGCACCCACAGCCATCTATAGCTCCCCCCAGGGGTTTGGTCAGCACCCACCTCCCCTCCCCCGTGAGTCAGTCGTTCAGTCAGTCAGCCCCACCCTTATCCCATCAAGCGGGTAGCGCTTCCCTCCATGGGACGGGCTGCAGCTTCTCGTGTGTCTCCTTGCGGCAGTAGTGCGTGTCCTCCCTCCTCTTCTCTCCTCCTCCTGGGCCAAAAGGATCACTTCTCCTTTCAGACAATCAGGAAACGGGTTTCAAGACCCGCTTCCTGATTGGCCGCTTCCTATTTTAGATTTTACACCATGATCCGGTCCATGAGGATTTTATCCAATAATTTTGTCAGCTTGTGTTTTAAGGACTAAGAATTGGATGGTACTTCCATTTCTTTCCACCAGAGCGCAGCAGTACACCTATGTTCCGAGTGCAGGCATTGCATCTACGGCACTGTCCATCCACAGCGCTGCCTGTATCCTCCAACGGCAGCTAGCATCACAGACGTGTGACGTCACCCGCCATAGAGGATCGGAGACAGCGTGCGCGTGTGTTCCTTTTTCATCTCAGCAGCGCTACAGTAATGCTATTGCACTAAGTGGCCCCAAACCTCCACTTTTGGGATCCCACATGGGCGCTCTTGGCTCCTCCTCTTCTTTGTGTGCCCTTGTGTGCCTGTCAGTTTTGAGGACTGGGAAGAGGAAAGCAGACAGGTGGGCTAGCAATTTCTGTAAGCAGTGGAACTAAGATCAGTGGCCACAGGGAAGCAGAAGGTTATGTGATATGCTGCTCACTCCTGTGTTGCTTTGCTAAGGGACTGAGAGTTCCTGCCTGTAATGGGTTGTTGCTGAACTGACAATAGACTGTTAGTTCCCTCAGAAGTGGGCCAGCAGGAGCTGCACAGAGGAACCAAGTTTGTGCAGGTGGAAAGAAGAGTCTGTAAATAGAGGGGGAGTGCCCCTGAATTGTTTTTGTTGTCACACTGGACATCCCTTAATCCCTTACCCCATCCAAGTTATCTTCTCTTAAAAAAACTATAAAAAAAAACAAGCCAAATACTGATCTCCATGTCCAGATGAAAGAAGGAAATGCTGTGTAACTGTCTGTGCAGCAGTAGAGAACTCCAATTTTGGCAACTCCTACAGGGTTAGTGCTTCATAAATAATAGGGGCTGACACAGCAGTCCACCACAATCTGATTGCAATAGCAATTCACAACTCACCAGTGTGCAGATCTACTCGGAGACTTGGTTTACTTGCGCTCTCTCCATTCGTTGCCGAAATGGTCACTAAATACATCTGTCCACATGATAACCCAGAAATATTACATGAAGTTTCAGATGAATAGCAAGTGTGATATTCTCCATCTGCACCAACTGCTAATGCAGTATAATTGTTTGCTCCCAGGCTTCTTTCCCATGTAATGCCGGCAACATTAGTCACACAATCCACTTCAGCAGTCACATTTTGTGGAACACAAGGAGCTGTAAGAAAGGAGGTTTTCAAATGTAAAATGTGTTAATGCATGTGGATAGATAGATAGATAGATAGATAGATAGATAGATAGATAGATAGATAGATAGATAGATAGATAGATAGATAGATAGATAGATAGATAGATAGACCGATAGATAGATAGACAGATAATATTATTATTATTGCCAAAGCTTAAAGTGTAAGCCTGATTCATGAAATTTGAGCTGGACACATACTGTAAATCTATAGTGTTTTCTTATCTCTCTTCAAAGCACTATGTCCCATAGTTGTATCTTGCTGATGTAGCACCCTGATGTTTAGGCAGGGTTGTTAGTATATTTACCTGCCAGGTATAGTTGCCTTGGCCAATTGTTAGGGGATCAATTGATTCCACCATAATTCTGGAATTGCTGCACTTCTCTCTTCTGTCACTAGATGGCCGGGTATCTGATGACATTAAATAAGACAAGGGCATTGCAAGGACAGATTAGGAATATATAGGGTATCTTAGCCAATGGGCAGGGATCTTCTTGGGTCCCTTGGCCTGCTGGGAGAGGCTTTTTATTTGGGTGAGGTCAGGTGATCAGGGTTCTGTGCCATCTGGACGGCTGTCTGGGTGGACATGTGTTGTGCTTCCCCGGGCTTTTAGGCCAGAGTCTGAGGCCTATCCCAGGGACATCTGGCTGCTAGGCTCTCTGAGGGTCTATCCAGAAGCAAGAGAGCAGTGTAGGGTTGGAAATGCGGCTTGTAGTCCAACCATAAGTGATGGTTCTGCCGGCCAGAGAACCTGTCGTGGTTGGAGGTAGAGGGGAAGCTGTCACCACTAAGGGACCAACCACCTTATTACCAGGGACCACAGTGAGTAGCTGAGGCAAGTACTGGAGCAGTATTCTCACCAACTGGGGACATTGAAGAATTGGGAAACTTCAGCAGGTGTGAAGCCAGGGACCCAGCCAGCAGAGGAGATGCTTGCAGAGCAGCCATGTGTATCAAGCCAGGGACCGAGCAGGCCAGTGGGGTAAAGCTTGTGGAGTATCTGGGAGTGCCAAGCTAGTGACCCAGCAGGGACACGGGGGTGACCGTTGAAGAAGAAACTCATGTAGAAAAGTTGAAAGAGCTCAGGAGATCCAGTGGAAGTGGATCAGCAAGTCTAATGAGAGAGACTGGGAGCTCAGTGGAGTGAAGATCTACAAGAAATGATTGTAGAGGAAGTACAGAAGTTCGTTACAACTTGTGTTAGAAACTGTTATAAGACTGTATCATAGGAAACAGCGTGTCTACATATGCAGATGTGATGTCCTGTTGGGTGCCTTTCCCTGCATGGCTGTCTAACTATAGAAGTCTGCTAATTAACATTGCAACCACTAAAGGGTGTCCTGGCCCTATAATATAATGAATAACTGTAAATATATATAACAAACAATAATATAATAATAATAAAATGTATTCAATATTGTAATCAAATCAAAAACACTAAAATCTGTTCAGCTGCAGAATTGTAGCTGTTATTACCTTAAGCCCTGGTTCACACTGGGTACGATTTGGAACAAATTGAGATGCGATTTGACATGTCAAATCGCATCTCAAATCGGCGGCAATTGTCGGCAATGGCACTGTCCTAATCAGTGCGACACCGCATCTGCGATTTCAAAAAGTAGTTCCTGTACTACTTTTTGCGATTTCGGGCCGCGATTTACATTAAATTGCGGCCAAAATCGCGGCAAAATCACGGCAAAATCGCAGCCGCGAAATCGCAGTAAAATCGCGCATTTTACCGCGATTTTGAATTCGCAGCAGTGTGAACCTAGGCTTAGTGTCTGATGACGAATTTCTCCACAAATCGCTATCGCTCAATTCTGCAAGTGATTCTAATTCACTATCACTGTTTTCACGCTCTAAATCCACTTTTGACATAAAGGGACACTTTTTGGTTGCCATAGACAATCTCAAGTTTCCAGGCAGAAAGAACAGTATATATAATATAAAACTACACGCAGGGCACTAGACAAAACACTAGGGACAAAAGGGATGTGAAATAATTTGATACAGTAATGTAATCTGTAAGATTACAGTGTACTGTATGTGTTTTGTTTTTTGCACTTTTTGAATTTGGTCACAGGGAATGGAGCCCAGCACATTCATAGATCGAGTGGAGTACACAGCCCACGGACACAGCATGGGGACATTGCAAGATCCTGGTGACAAGGTAAGTGTAACAGGCACTCCTTGGCGCCGTAGTGCGTTCCATGCTGGAACGCATACAGCGCCCGCGCGATGACGTCATCGCCTGGCGCCATGTGCGTTCCAGCTTGGAAAGCGGAAGTGCGCCTCACCGCCGGCTGCGCTGGATTCAGTGCTGATGCACTGCACCTGTTACTTGCCTATAAAGGCATTCAATTGAACTACAAGCATTGTTCTATTATTGTCGGCCGTAGCCGGCTAGGCTACCATCTTTCCCTGGACCTGGAGGCATCCCACTATTAAGGCTACAACGAACTACAGGTACCAACAATCATTAACCCTGGATGCCTGCCTGATTGAAGCTAATCCAGATTGCCATTGCCGGGGACAATCTTCAAGACCTTCCTTGCTGACACCCTACTCTACGGAATCCCTACTTGCTACACTGAAGCCCTGCAAACTGATAAGTAGCAATTGTGTCACTTGTAGTTCTATAGAAACATCTTCTGCATAATTTCCACCTAAAACAATTGCTGATATTTATTATGGCTTGTGGCTATTAACATGCTACTTGGGATAGACTGTTGTGCCTATGACTGTTTGCTAAGGAATATCTTAAAGGGACATCTACTCACAAATTACCTGAACTATATTGCCTCTCATATGCAATTATTAGTTGTCTCTACAACTCCTATTTACTAGGAGCTATATTGCCTGTCATATGCAACTTTTAGTTGTTTTAACAACTTCTATTTACTATGAGATATATTGCCTGTCATATGCAACTATTAGTTGTCTTAACAACTTCTATTTACTACGTGCTTGACATAAGTGTAAATTGTTTATGGGCCTTGCCCTCACTTGCTGAACATGTTCGCTCTAACCTTTCTATGCTAAGGGTTGCTGGTATTTCATACCAACTCCCTTAGTGGCCTAATACATCTCTATATGTTAAGTGATATGATGTAGAGAACCCACAAACTCCTGTTTGCTTGGAGTGACGCCTGGGGTCCCCTACTGATAATCACTTGCATATAGAGGTGTATTGGAATCCATAAAGTGTATATTATAATTTTAAACGCTAAGCTCTGGTCGCATGTTGTAATGCATCCATCTTTAGTAGCTCAATGCCTTTCTTTATGTGGGAGAGAGATGATGTAGAGAACCCCCAAACTCCTGTTTGTGTGGAGTGATACCTGGGGCCCAATACTGAAATCTCACATAAATCCTTGCTATCCGCAGTTGTGGTTCACTCCGTTCACCAGAGCCGTTACAGTAAGTAACTTTCCCAGGATACTGCAATGCAATCCCAAGTGTGGCTTGGGGTTACCGCTTTTTTTTATTGGAAAAACAAACTTCATTGAGAGGAAATGCACATATTACAACAAGTTTAGATACAGAAACACAAGTGTTTCTGGACAGCCGCACTCTGAACAAATTGTATTATTAAAAGAAGGACAGCACTACAAGTCACAGCAAAAATGAAAATAAAACCTGGCACTGACGCGTTTCACACTGGAACTAGTGCTTAGTCATATGACTAAGCACTAGTTCCAGTGCGAAACGCGTCAGTCCAGGTTTTATTTTTGCTGTGACTTGTAGTCTTGTAGTGCTGTCCTTCTTTTAATAAAGGTTACAATTTGTTCAGAGTGCGGCTGTCCAGAAACACTTTTTGTTCCTGCCTTGCTGAGTGCATTGCCTGCACCTGAGTTATCTGCTACGGTGGATCTTTATTTGGGTTCCCACCTGGAGCGGCTACTCCCTTTCTCCACATTCGTCACAGTCCCATCGATCCAATCAATTCAGGTAGGGAAAACAACACATTTCTATGGTAACATTTTTTTTGGCTCCTGGGTACCAGAACATAACCTTCCATAAAAATGGGGATGTGAAACTGTTGCCTAATGATACTTCCCTGGGGGGGTGATGTAGTCAGCATATGCACATATTTCAGTAAGTACAGGCCTCACCATCTCCCAACCCAGGGTTGTCAACCTCCCACAGCAATTTTTACTGACAAAACATGGAAAATTTACTGGCGGAGCACATTTTTTATTGGCAACCTGAGAAATTACAGAACTCCTATTGAAAACTAACACAATGAATATTAGAACAGTTTAAACAAGATATGGAAACACTGACAATGCCTATAACAAATTAATTTACTTTATTTACACTTAAAAAGTCAACACAGCATGAAATGATCAGCCCCTTATATTTACTGGCAGTTGTAAAAAAATTGCAGCTTTTTACAAATTGTCAGTAGATTTACTGGCGGTTGACAACCCTGCTACCAACCACCTATCCCACACTCTGTAATACACCCTCTATGGGTATATACTGTATCAGTTTCTTAAATGGAAGAGTATCATTGACATCCTTTTTCCATATCTGAATTGTGTGTGGGTGGAAGAAGGGGGGGGGGGGGTAATGCCTGCATCCAAGTCTGGGCCACAACCTTCCGTGCCAAAAAAGAGAGTCTCATACATAAATGTGACCAGGAATTTGTCTACCTCTGCATCCAGGAATAAGCACAGCAGACACAGTTTCAGGTCCAGGACTATATGACACCCCATTTTATTGTGTAGGAAGTGGACAACCTGAAGCCAGTATGTTTGCATATTGGGACAGTTCCATATCAGATGATAGAATGTGCCGGGGATTATGTGTATGTTGAAAACGAGCTAACCTTTGTTGTGTCAGGTAAGCTCTGAGTACAATATATAGTTGTGTTAACCCATCCGATATTTTAGGAGATGCTGTTTTAACAGCCTCAAGAACATCCTGCTCCCATGTGGTTTTAGCCTTTTGAGTCAATGCCATGATACATGGAAGTCTAATAGTAGAGTAAAGAGTGGATATGAGCTTAGAAGGCTCCGTGCCCAAAATAATATTCAGGACGGGGGAGTGTCTAGTGAGGGGGCAAGATTCATAAACTGGGTCTGTAGCACATGGCGAAGCTGTAAATATCTAAACAGTAGATGGTTTGGAAGAGAAAATGTGTCTTTAAGTGACTGAAACGTTTTAGGCCCAGAAGTAGTCATGACTTGGTGCAGGTAGATCACACCATATGAGGCCCAAATAGTAGGGTCTGGGATGATGCGCAATTCTGGCATATGGCCATTGAGCCATAAAGGAGTGTGGGATAACTGACCAATATTGTGTCTCTTTAAGGTGATTCCCCATACCCATTGATGATGCAGAAGCATCCTTTCATTATACCGGGGGATCGTTGATGTGTTTACCCCCTTCGTAGAATGGCTTGAATAGGAGTATATGCGGAGGAGGAGCTTTTTCTATTGCGTTCAGTCTGGAGACCTGAACCTATTCACCACCACAGCTCCATTTCAGCACCAGGGAGAGGACTGAGCACACTGCACAGAATATTTCCACAGGATCCTGTAGCCTGCACAACGTGACACATACTTCATTACAGGTAAGTTAGGTCACTAAAGTCATAGGAAAGAAATATTTTTTATCTAATTTTGCTTTAAATTTACTTCATTATGTATTAATGTATTAGAATGTTCTATTCCCACCTGTATGGAAGGTGTGTGTATCACTGACATTACTGTTGCAGTATTGACCAATTCCTGAAATCACCATGTTATACTGATGACCACATTGGAGATCTTCCAAGGCACAGCTTGTGTTTGACGTCTGACATACATATATCTCTCCATTGCTTCCTGTCACATTACTCATATAATTTAGAGCTCCAGTCATGTCCATCCATGATGCAACCACAAGGTCGGGACTTACTTGGGACTGTACGTCAACAGGAGAGCAGGGCACTGGAACCAAAGATAAGATAAAAGACAACCAACTCAATTATTAGAGATCAAAACAAGATTAAAATGAATAATAACTGTTATATCAGGGAATGTGTATGTACATGTTAAATCTGAAGTATGTTGTATGCATGTAATCATTTCTCCTGTCTCCCCTGATCAACATGTAATTAAAAACGTTTGATGAAGTAATTTTTTTTTTCCAAAATACCAAGATGTTTCGAGATCCAGTAACATTCTTACTGGGTGTCTCTTTTGCTCTTTGCTCTGAGTTTGGTGGGAGGGCATAGCAGGCTGCTGTAAACATGAAAGCAATCTGCCTAGGATCTTTTTTCAAAACTATTATATGAAAGAACACATCCCTGGAATCCTTTTAGATGTGAATGCTTCTACCTGCTGGCCACTGTGTGGTACACACTTTAGTTGTACTGGATGCTTGATCATGACCATCTAAAGGGATGCCATGGATGTGTTTCTTCATATGACACTCAAAAATAAAAATATTAATGGCAGAGAAAGCTAATAGCTGTGAGAGGAAGGCCAACGACTGTACGGATCCAGGGGAGCGGGGAGGAGTGATTGATAATTAGTGGGAATGCTCTCCAATCATTCCCAGTATTGTTATTCATCTTTTTAATATTCTTATTCCATACGTTTTTGGCTCTGCGTAACTTCTGCATACTTTCAGCTATTAAAATCATTCAACTTTTAAAATGTTCAGCTCTTTCAGCTGATGATAAGACTTTTTTTCTACTATTTATACTTTTTAAACTATTAACCTTTTTAACACCTTTTTAACATTGAAGTGAATGAGAGCATGCTTCAAATCTTTAAAATCTTCTTCCGCTCCCAAAAGTTTCAGCTCATTCATACTTTCACCTACTGACGCCAAACAAACTTTAAAACGTTCACAAAATATTCAGCTATCCGGTTATATCTTTTCAGTTTGATATCTTTTACAGTTTCTGTGAAAAAGCTGTTTAAGTTTAGTGACCATTTTAGAAAATGTTAGCGATTAAACAGAATGTGTATTGGGCAGCTTAGAGTGGATGATGTCATAGCTACAGCACAGAGCCTTAAAACAATTATCTTAGTTCCTTCTCTATAATTTGCTCTCACGCCCACAAGATCTACTTGTCATACACAATTTATACATAAAAACGTAGGTATTTTTGTCTAGTTTTAAATCCATTCCTACTTTTCAAACTATTCTCACTTCTTCAACTTTTTCTTACGGATTTAAGCTATTCATGCAGTTAGTTTCAGCAATTCAGCTATTCAGCATTCTCATGCATTCACTGTAGAAGGGAAGTTGCACTTTCCAAGAGCCTAGTGAATGTGGTGAAATTTCACTTTGCAAAGAATACCCAATCATGTGCAAGGAAAAAAAAAGAATTTTGGCTTGCACATGATTGGATGATGGGAGTCAGCAGAACTTCACATCATTCTCTAAGCCAGGGGTATTCAACCAGTGGCCCGAGGGCCACGTGTGGCCTGCAGAGCCCTCTGATGTGACATACGACCTCCTGCTCTGGGATGGATCAGAATAGAATAGAATACTGTTAATAAAGGTAAATTTATTACTAAAATCACAGTGTATATTTGGGCATATCTCTTCTGCAGTGGTTACTGGGCTGCTTTCAAACTGATCCACAGATGGAGAGCAGTTTACCTGCAAGTTACCTGCACTGAGCCATAGACTTCTATTACTTGCGAGTTTGGTGAGCTTTCTGAAAGTGCACCACACCTACAGTATATAATAGAAGTCTTTTGCAAAGTGCAGGAAAGTCAAAGGTACACTGCGTTGCATCCGCAGTGTGGGAAAAACTGCAGCGCATCAGTGTGAAAGCAGCCTTGGGCCCTTTTCACAGGGTCAGTCTGACGCAATTCGACCCTCCAAGCACCTCCAAGGAGTGGCAGATGTAAACCAACTTGTGTCTTACCTCCAATCTGATCTGCTAAAAAAAAAAAAAAAAGAGTATAGTGAGCTGTGTATGTGTCCACAGACATCCTGTCCACCCGCTCCGCTCATTGTGACCTGCGACCGGTTACCAAGTCGCTTAAGTGGCCCTTACTCCTCAAAAAGTTGGGCACCCCTGCTCTAAGCTCTGGGTATAATTCCCTAGCAAAGTGAATAGGCTATTTGCCTTTGGTAAATCAATTGCTATGAAACACATGGCATCCTATATACATCAGCCTAGGATGATCACTGAGTATATTCCTGACACATTTTTTTAGCTTTCTAAGATACTTGACATATACTGTACATAACTGCAAGTGTTAATATTTAAAATGCTTTATATTACATGTTGATTCAGTCTTTGACAAACTTACCAGGATCCACATATAATTCACTGGAGGAACTCTGACAATCACTGCTCACAGCTATCACCGATGCATTGTAGATTTTTCCACATTTGATACCTCCAAGAACACATTGGTTTGTTGTGGAATGACACATCAAATTCTGTCCATCCTGTGTCTGCATTGCAGCTATGTACATTTCTGTGCCAACTCCTAAACTTTTTGTCCATGATATCACTGTGCTGTCATTAGCACAGACACTTTGGGCTGATATGTCTGTTGGCTTGCAAGGAACTAAAAGTATATAAAGAAAATTGTGAATACCTACTGAGAATGATATGTACTGACAACTCAACCAAATTTGTATTCTGAACACCAACAAAAGTCATGATAATTATAACTACATTACTATAAAAAAAAGTGGTAAAAAAACTAAATAAAACTTGCTTATGGTGACTTCTGTATATATTTTATAGAACAGTTGTACACACATGATTACTTGGGTTTGAAATTAGGTACTGTATTTATTGGCGTATAACACTCACTTTTTTACCCTGAAAATTTTTTTCCTGAAACTTCCCTCTTAAAGTTAGGGTGCGTGTTATACGCCTGTGCGTGTTATATGCTGATAAATACAGTAATTTGATTATACAAACAGCAAATACTTTTAAAATACACCCATAACAATGAATACAAAAAAAAAACTATTTTAATTCCTTTATTTCCTTTCTCTCTTACTTATTTCTCTTTTTTTCCCACCCTGATTATTTTTGATCCTGAAGAGAGTAAATGGAACTTAATAAAAGGGTGAATGTAATGCCCTCGTACACACGATCGGAATTTCCGATGAAAAAAGTCTGCCAGAATTTTTTCATCGGATGTTCCGACGTGTGTGTGCCCCATCTGAGTTTTTCCTGCAGAAATTCCGACGGACTTAGAAAGAAAACATGTTTTCTTTTTTTCAGATGGAAAAAATTTCTATCGGAAATTCCGTTCGTCTGTATGGAACTCCGACGGAGAAAAAAAACATGCATGCTCAGAATCAAGTCGACGCATGCTCGGAAGCATTGAACTTAATTTTTCTCGGCTCGTCGTAGTGTTGTACGTCACCGCGTTCTTGACGGTCGGAATTTGGTGTGACAGTGTGTATGCAAAACAGCTTATACAGAATTCCATCTGAAAAATCTGTCAGAGTTTATCCCGATGGAAATTCCGATCGTATGTACAAGGCATCAGGGGAAACAGCGGGGGCAGCCAAAGAGCAGCAAAATGGATGAATGCACTTAAAAAAAGTACCCCAAAAAAGTACCCAATGATTTCTTAAAAAGGAGAGGGTAAAAGCCTAGTCACCTAAACATAGAAACAAAGAAAAGTGATGGCAGAAAAATTACCAAGTGGCCCATCAACGTTTTTATTTTTACCTGTTTTGTATTTTTTTTTCATCAACTTTTTTGTATAGCGTATGATAGAGATCTATGTTTATCCCAAGCATGTTTGAAGCCACGTACTATTGATTGACTCACTGCCGCTGCTGGGAGTCTATTCCAAGCCTTTCAGTAAAAAATGTTTTTCTAAGATTCGTTTAGAACTTTCGTCCAGTTTGAGGTTATGTCCCTATGTTCTTGATCTTGTTTTAATAATAGAAACCCTTATTATACCCTTGGTTTCCCCTTTAGAAACCCTTAAACCCTGTACACACGATCAGAATTTTCGATGGTAAAAGTCAGACAGACTTTTTCCATAGGAAATTCCAACCGTGTGTATGCCCCATCGGAAATTCCGATGAATTCCATCAGAGTTTAAATATAGAACATGTTCTATTTTACTCAGATGGAATTCCGTCGGAATTCTGATGTGCTTTTGGCCAGACAAAAGCCTGATCGTGTGTACAAGGCATTACACTTATTGCCTATGTGCTCCTGGCAGCTGATCGTTTCCATTGCTGTTTTTACAATGTCTTGCTCTGCACTGTGTCTCCTTAACCACTTAAGACCCAGGTCTTTATGCAGCTAAAGGACCTGGCCAGTTTTTGCGATTTGGCACTGCGTCACTTTAACTGACAATTGCGCGGACGTGCGATGTGGCTCCCAAACAAAATTGGCATCCTTTTTTTCCCACAAATAGAGCTTTATTTTGGTGGTATTTGATCACCTCTGCGGTTTTTATTTTTTGCGCTATAAACAAAAATATAGCGACAATTTTGAAAAAAATGCAATATTTTTTACTTTTGCTATAATAAATATCCCCCAAAAAGATATAAAAAACATTTTTCCTCAGTTTAGGCCGATACGTATTATTCGACCTATTTTTGGTAAAAAAAATCGCAATAAGCGTTTATCGATTGGTTTGCGCAAAATTTATAGCGTTTACAAAATAGGAGATAGTTTTATTGCATTTTTATAATTTTTTTTTTTTTACTACTTATGGCGGCGATCAGCGATTTTTTTTCATGACTGCGACATTATGGCGGACACATTGGACAATTTTGACACATTTTTGGGACCATTGTCATTTTCACAGCAAAAAATGCTATAAAAATGCATTGTTTACTGTGAAAATGACAATTGCAGTTTGGGAGTTAACCACTAGGGGGCACTGTAGGGGTTACGTGTGACGTCATATGTTTTTTCTAACTGTAGGGGGGCGGGGCTGGAGGTGTGACGTCATTGATTGTGTTTCCCTATATTAGGGAACACACGATCAATGAAGCTGCCACTGTGAACAACGGGGAAGCTGTGTTTACACACAGCTCTCCCCGTTCTTCAGCTCCGGGGACCGATCGCAGGACTCCGGCAGCGATCGGGTCCACGGGTCCCGCGGTCACGGAGCTTCGGACCGGGTGGGAACTTAAAGAGGACGTACAGGTACGTGCTTGTGCCCAGCCGTGCCATTCTGCCGACGTATATCTGCAGGAGGTGGTCCTTAAGGCCCCGTACACACGAGAGGATCCATCCGCTGAAATTGATCCGCGGACCGGCTCCAGCGGATAGATCCCCTGGTGTGTACAATCCAGCGGATCTGTTTCCGTGGATTTTTATCCCCTGGGATGGATTTCCAGCGGATACAAATTTGAAGACATGCTTTCAAATCTATCCGCTTGAATCCATCCCAACGGTCTGTACAGACTCACCGGATCAATCCGTCCGAATGAATCCCCCGCATGCGTCGTAATGATTCGACGCATGCGTGGAATTCCTTATATGACAGCGTCGCGCACGTCACCGCGTCATCATCGCGGCGACGGCCGACACGTCATCGCGATGGGATTTCGGCGCGGATTTCGATCCGATGGTGAGTACACTCCATCGGATCAAAATCCTCGCAAATCCTCGAGAGGATTTATCCGCGGAAACGGTCCGGTGGACCGTATCCGCGGATAAATCCTCTCGTGTGTACGGGGCCTAAGTGGTTAATAGCAGTCATTGTAATGCCACCCATATTCTTGTTCTTTTAACAGGGTGAAAATGACCTGACACCTGTGCAGCATAGATGTCATCTGATTGTCACCATGTTAAAAGGACAGGAATATGGGTGACATTACAATGACTCTTATTAGGCAAGGTTCACTCAAGCCAATGCTCTAAAAAGCAATCATCAGCAGATTTGCTTTTAAGGCTGCATTCACACCTCGGCGTACTAAATCGCGGCGTTTTGTCCCGCGATTCGCGGCGACAAAACGCCGCGATTGTGAATGCAGTCTTCACCCCCTCTATGGAGATGGTTCACATCTCCTATGCCGAACGCCGAAAGACGCCTGAAAAAAAGGTCCGGGACTTTTTTTCAGGCGACAGGCGGCAGGCGTTCGGCGTTCGGCGTGGAGATGTGAATCATCTCCATAGAGGGCAATGTTACATCATCCCTCTGGCGTGTCGGGGCGGCATCGGGCGTCACACTACAGGCGACAAAATGCCTAGGTGTGAATGGGCTCTTAGAGTGAGAAGCCACTGTGAGGCGTTCAAGAGATGATCCTGCCACTGCCAGTTTTTTTCACCGTGGCGCCATTGACCCGTATGGCCAAGTCTGGCAGGTGATGACGCTTTTCAACTTGACATATCGTGTTAAATTTGACATGGTCATGGCACAAACCAACACAGTCGCAGCATGTGAACAGCCTCCTCCAGCTGTATTTTAGACTTATGGTAAGCGGTGAGGGGGCAGTAAAGCCACAGCTTGGCTGCCTGTTTTACCACCCCCTAACTTGTTACCCCTACCCTTGTTAAAGAGGCCTTAAAAGGGGCAAAATTATCTGTCTGAAAGCACTGAGATTTTAAAGACTAGTAGATAGTTTTGCATTGTATGCTTTAGGCACTCCTGACCCCTGCACTTTGTACATTATTCATTTCTAACCCCTGCATTTTGTATATTTTGCATTTCTGACCCCTGCACTTTGTGCATTATTTTAATTAAAATATGTGGTTTTGTGTGGGGGGGGGGGGTGTCTGTGGGGGGCTGTGTAAAGTAATAGGGTCCAGAGGTACATGGTGTTGTATAATGTAAAGGGGTCCAGAGGTGCAGGGTGCAGTGTAATTTGAAGCCCAGGATTGTATTACACCTATTTTGGTAAGCCAATAGCCACCATCTATCTGACACCCTTACTCTGCAAGTTAGTTTGCGTTAATTTACTTTCTACTAATATCTCTTTAAAATTTTTATTCAGTTATTCCATAGTTTCAATCTAACCAGCTACCAAAGTTTTGTAAAATGATGTACCGGGCGATGTTCGCCTAGGATGTGTGTTTGTTGTATTGTCTGTTTTGTATGTACAAAAATTTCAAAATAAAAATGTACCTTTAAAAAAAATAGTTTCAATCTAAGTGCCTTTCATGGATTGACTAGATATTTCTGGCTATCCCAGCGCCCCTTTTTCAAATGTATTCTTACTTCATTTTGGTATGCTATGTTAGCCCTACTTTTGCTACAGACATGGGCTCTATGAGGCCTTGTACAGGTGACCGGATCTATCCGCTGGGATTGATCCGCGGATCAGTTCCAGCAGATAGATCCGGTCGTGTGTACGTCCGAGCGGACATTTCCCGGCGGATAAAAATCCAGCCGACGGATTCCCAGCGGATAAAAATTTCTTAGCATGCTAAGAAATCTATCCGCTGGAATCCAGTCCAGCGGACTGATCCGGTCGTCTGTACAGACTCACCGGATCAGTCCGTCCGCTCCCCTCCCTCGCATGCGTCGTAATGATTTGACGCATGCGTGGAAGTATTTACCTTCCAGCGTCGCGCACGTCGCCCCGTCATCGTCGCGGCGACGGCGCGACACGTCACCGCGGATGTATTCCGCGCGGATTTCGATCTGATGGTGTGTACAGCCATCAGATCCAAATCCGCCAGAGGATTTATCCGCTGGAAACGGTCCGGCGGATATCCTCTCGTGTGTACGGGGCCTGAGAGTTACTTGTCTCCATTTAATATTTTTTCTTTTTCTAGTTTTTACTCGTCTCCTTTCTGCCCTCTGCAGCGACACTGCGGTAGTGTTGGCTTGCCATCCTTGGGACGTATATCTGTGTTGACCCTGCCCCTTGGGGGCGTCAGGGTAGATTGGGGGACAGTTTTGGGATAATGGGGTGTTGACTCCCACTATGTGGTGGGGGAGGGGGATTAGACCCTCAGTACCCTATCACCCCAACTATCCAGTATTGCGCACCATGTTTATAGTATATCATTTTTGTATATTACTTATACATATCTGATGTTGTGTTTTCTATTTTCCCATTTGTAGAGTTATAATTACTTTCGTCATGTTTTATATTCCTCTGAAGAAGCCAATGTCTTGGATAAACATGTAGGGAAGACCTGACCCACCAATATCATCTCGGCCAATAGTAAACCCTATGTGCTCCTTTCTTGCATGTTTAATCTTTATATGAATTTATGTATGTAATACTTGTTTAAAATACTATGTAATAAAAAATTTTTTTTTAATAATTATTCTGATTGAGTTGTTTTGGCACAGCAGTAATCACCATTCTCTTTGCCCCTTTTTTCAAACACCTTTACCAATGTTGGACATTTAAACTTAAAACACATAAAATAAATGCCCCAGAACACAAAAGTAGATGTAATATTATCATAAAAATGTTAAAACAAAGAAAAAAGATATTTGCAAAGTAACTGTACCTGAATAGAGTGATGCCGTTTCATTGGAGGACGCCAGGCACTGCCCTTTTTCTGCATCAACAGAAACTGTGTAAAGTTGTCCACAGGCTACATTAGTAATTTCACAATATCTTTCCTGGCTGGTGCAATTATAAAAGCTGGAGTCACTCTTTGCTGTGGCTTTAAAAGTCACGTTTCCATTGTCTTCTGACCATGTGACATGTATTGTGTTCTGGTCACAATTTAAGTTTGCTCCAATGTTCTTTGGGATACATGGAACTGTAGACAAAAATAATTAAATATTACAGGTTGCACTGTTAGTCTACAATTAGACTTGATTTTGTTTAGCCATTATTAACATTATTACCCAATAAGAGCAGCAGTCACAGAAATGTTCATTGTACAGTACAGTTAATAAGTAACCCCCTTTGTTTTTGTTTTTTTATTGTTTCAACAAGGCCCAATGTATGATTAGATGATGCTGATATAGCTATTAGATTGGAAGCTTTTCTGAGCATGGCCCCCTTTATTCTTTTTGTATTTTATTGTATTATAACTGTATTGTCTCCCTTTTATATTGTGATGCACCGCGCAAACTGTTGGCGCTGTATAAATCCTGTATAATAATAATATAGATTAATTTAGTATTATAATATGAACAACATTGCAAAACCAAGTTAACCTACAGGTAAGCCTAGATTAAGGCTTACCTGTAGGTTCTGGAAATATCTCCTAAACTATTTACAATAGTAAAGACATTAGTAGACAACGTCGCACTTTAGAAATGACGAACGTGGGCGTGGCTACGCAGGACATGCAGTAGGATGTGTCTGAGCTAGCTCCGTGGAAAATCCTGCTTAATCCTCCGCCATCCTGTGCTGCACTGACCCGGGACTGCCTGCATTAGCTGCCACGGCTGACCTGCTACACCTGGCTGGGTATATAGCGGCGCTGCCATGTCTAGGAGAGGAACGGGGACTAAGCTTCTTGCCCCACCACAACTGGTAATAGACAGGCTCCTTCTGTAGAGACTGCTTGTTAAAGTTTAGGTTATGCACTAGACTGTGGTTTATTCGTTGGTTGAAGAAATGTCTAATACTGCTATATTATAATGGGTCACAAGTGCTGGTTGGTGTTTTGGGTTAGGGAGGGGATGTTATAGATTACTGAAATTATATAGTCTGTATGCACTGTTCTTCTTTACTTACTGCAGTAATTGTATGTATCATATGAGCAATTTATCAATAAACAAGTTTTAATTAAAAAAAAGAAATGACGAGCGCGCCGTTTCTAAAGGGGGTCATGATGTGACTGGCGGCTCTTGCACTCACGTGTCTCTGGCCAGTCACAGAGCCAGAGTTTACGGCCCTAGAAGGAAGAAGGGTGAAGATAGACGCTCACTGCTAGTGCGGACAGCGGTGACATTGCAGGCTTTGGTTTCAGTTAAGTGACACACAATGGGCTACTGTGTGATTTATAATAGCCCATTATGCTTTACCTTTGCAGGGAAATAAAGAGGTAGTAAAACTCATCAGGGTTTACTTCCTCTATAAACCAATGTGTTTAGCTGTAAAGCAACAGAAGGATAGTGAAAGGTTCAGTCTCAAGACTGAACTTAGATGCCTTGAATCGCTTGTGGAGCTCATTGTGGAAGAGATGGAGTTGATGGCGGTGCATAGAATGGTCTATGAGGACATCTTTACCCCAGATGTCTGAATACTTAGATGCGCCTCTTTTAATCATCAACCATGCGATTTGCTAAATGTTGTACCTTCATTAAAGGATCACTAAAGGATCGTTTTTTTATTAGATCAATTGATTGCTGTAAGCAAGAGCATTTAAATATCACTTAACTCGTTTTTCCTTTTGACCTCCAAAATACAGTAATCCAGGTTTGAAAATGCCATTTCCTGTTTCTCCTCTTCTTGCTTTCCACCAGCATCTGAGCTGTTTTGCATGGTGGAAAGCAGAATGTGCTCACCCCCTCCCTATGACTACAGCCCTGCGTGAAGATGCTCTCTTATCCCTCACAGGCATGGAGGCTAAGCCTACTGGGAACTGTAGTTCCCATTAGGCCGTGATGTAGCAAGAATGAATGCGCACCGCAAACCAGGAAGTCAGTGAGAATAATGATTCTGATTGAGTGACGGAGGTGAATAAAACGGCTCGATTTCAACAGGTATCAAACTAGTTATAATGCAAAACATTACTTTTTACTTTATCAGCTACTGTCAGACTTTAATTTAAGAGGAAAATATTTTTGCCTTTACAACCCCTTTAAATGTAACCATATTGCTACACTTAGAGGCACCTCTCTTCTCTTTTATACTCAGTTGTGACATGATGTTACTCTTGTATCAAGACATCGCTTGTCTTGCAAAACGCTCTAAACCAAGTTACTCTCAATCCAAGGTTTTACTGTATAACAAACTTTAAACAGCCCTATTCCAATATGGGTTCTGAATCAGGCTGTCAATAAAGGGGCAGGATTGGAACTTTAATGGTAACTGTAAGATACTGTGGATCCATGAAGGCTGCGGGTGGGGAGCCATCTGCCAATCTTAAAGCAAATCATCAAAAGAACCACCATGAAACAGTTGTAAACTGACATGAGCATACCCAGAGTGGTTTTTTTTCTTTAATTTTCTATTCAAAAAGAGCGAAGATCTAGGAATACATTGTAAAACAAGTCCCTGTGTGGTAATGTATGGGTATGAAACCTAATTCAAATTTTAACAAAAAAAAAAAGATTCATATTACTATTTTGGTGATGTGCTAGGTGACACATTGCTGTCCATGCTATTGAGTTGGATTCTTATTTAAAGAATCACACATTCAATAGGGCTATGTGCAGAATATTTTGAATAGGCAAATAACAGTAAAACAAAAATGTTAATTTCCTTTCCTGCACTCTCTTCTTTTTACTTTATACCTGCCATTCTACTGCCCTCCTATCCCTCCACTCCAGACTTTTTCCCCCCCAACCTTATCTTTCCACTACTTTAATGCTGGGATGTCCACACAGTCCCCCTCCAGTGCTCACATACCGCTTTTTAACGACTGCTCCGTTTTTTTGCTAGACATTCTGTTGTTTCCACTATGACTACGTCTATGTTCATATCTCTCTGCACTAATGGTCTCAATATCCCTAAATAGTACACTATTGTATTGAATTAACTTTGGTGCCTTAGGACACAAGAAGCCTTTATACAGAAGACCCATCTCGAAAACTGATAAGGCTCCCAGATTCTCCAATTTTTACTTCCCCATTGATTTTCACAGCACTAACCCACACTCTTAATTGAGGTGGGGAAGTATCATGTTGTCCAGAATGGTGGGATGAAAGCTGCATTCACATAATTTACGTCAATTACATTTTTTTGAGACTTAAGAATGATTAGAATGGTCAGAGGATCACTATGGCCTCGATGTATCTACCTAAAGAGGCCTAATCTCAATCCCTCTCTAAGGGCATCCTAATTGAGGGCAAAGGTCTTAGCCTTGCCCTAAGCCCCCTCTTTGATACATCTACATACTCTGCCCAGCTATTTTATTCACAACTCAGGAATAAACCCAAAACCCAAAATACAATATACCGTACTGCAGCTTACCATTCATTAGATATAGTGTCAGGAAACAACTACAGTCCATTGCAGATATAGCCACACTCTTTAAAGATTTTTACACATCTCTATAACATTTAACCCAACATACTAACACCTTCACTTCAAAAATGTAATTTAAAATAATCCAAGACTACCTAGCCTCCTTGGGCTTCCCCCTTTTCCCTCAGCCACCACAAAATCTCTAAACATGCCACTGTTGAGTTTCCTGTTGTGATGAAATCACTAAAATCAAGTAAGGTGCCTGGCCCAGATGGTTTTGCAAGTAATTATAACAAAGCCTATGTACCTGTCTTGGCCCCTAGATTTGTAGCAGCCTATAACTCAATTCCCGATTGCTACAAATTCCCTGACAAAACTTTACTGTTGCATATATTTGTGATCCTAACAGAAGGCAATGAACCCAACCTATGTGTGAACTATCAACCAACTCTTCATAAACCTCTTCATGCAGCTGATTCCCCTCTTATAACCATTATTTGGCTCAGATACGCTTTATGCCAGCCAGAGAAGCTAAAGACAATACCACAAGAGTTCTTAATGAAATCCATCTTCCCCATGCTCAGAAGATCCCCATGCACCTGTGCTCTCTATCGATGCTGAAAAACATTAAACAGAATAGACTGGCACTTTCTGAAGGCCATTCTCCGTGATATTGGAACAGGGGACCACATGTATAAATAGCATTAGGCAATCTGTTTGACTCCCGCTGTCACAGTTACAGCCAACAAAGTTATCTCCCCTAATTTTTCCCTGACCAATGGTACAAGACAGGAATGCCCTCTTTCACCCCTCATTTATATATTTATGTTGAAGCTCTTCTTGAAGCATGTATCCCAAAATCAATTATCTATAACCTTTCTGGACATTCAAATTTCAATTGACGATGCAGGAATGATTGAGACATCTTTATTCCGCAAACCCTCGGCAGGCAATTCACTTTTGCATGCATCCAGTTCACATCCGAAATCTTTGATCTCCAATATCCCTTATGGACAATATTTGCGACTACGTCGCAACTGTAGCACAGATTCTAATTTTGAACATGAAGCAAAGATACTGCAAATCAGATTTCAAGAAAGAAGCTACAGTAAAACGGGCCTAAAAAAAGCCTATTTAAGAGCAAAACAGAACAAACGAAGTTCTTTGCTTCATGATCAAAAAACATCTAAAACTGACCCTGGCTTACGGGTAATTACGCGCTTCTCTGGTCATCACCAAAAGGTGCGCGCTATTCTTCAAAAGTACTGGTGCCTTTTGCTCAGTGATGATGCTGTGTCTAAACATATACAGGATCGTCCACAGATCACTTTTAAAAAATCAAGATCGCTGCGGGACCGTTTGGTCCGCAGCCATTATTCCGTTGGGAATATACGTCCCTGTGGACCTAGAGGATCCAGACCTTGTCACAAATGTCCCTTTTGTTGCTACATTCATGCTTCCAGCATCGTGAGGCTACCAAATGGACGTTTGTTAAAACCTACCTTCTCTGTGACATGCCAATCTATAGGTGTAGTATATCTAATGCAATGTGAATGTGGAGCTTTTTACGTAGGAAAAACCAAGCGCCCATTTTTTCATAGAATAAGGGATCACATTTCCCTTATTTCAAAGAAAAAAATGGAAACTCCCATTAGTCGCCATTCAGGCATTCACCATCAATTTAACAGTCATAAAATGAAATTTTCGGCTCTGGAATACATCACCCCTGGTGAGAGAGGGGGTGATTATGACAAGATATTACTCCAGAGAGAGGCTAAGTGGATATACTCGTTGTCCGCCTTAACTGCTCCGGGGCTCAATGAAGCTTTAAGCTTCAAACCTTTTTTATAAGGTCTTTTTCATTATATATTTTTACTCTGTATAATTTTGTTATATTTATTTCCCCTATTTTCCTTCATTTTTCAATTTTTTCATTATTTACTACTCAGTATCTATCACTTTTTGTTATTATTTTTTACACTGCTTTTCATTTTTCCACAACTATTTGTTTTCTATATTTATAGCTCATCTATTCACCTGATGTATCCCCTTTTTTCTTTTTCTTATTCTAGAAACCTTTGTTAGGATTTTTCGACTGTATAATTACTGTATATTCTTACATGAATATTTTTGTAATCATGCTTGTATGCTTTTCAATTTTCTCTTTAAGAAAATATGTATGCAGTGTTTGCCTATTCATGGATCTCATCAATACAGGGTGCCTCAGTATATTCATATATTTTTCTATATGAACATGTAAAATCAACAGTACCGCAGTATATACAGACCATTATGGGTCTTTTTCTTTCAGTATTGTTTTTGGCAATGTTTTTTTGCTGAATATCAATGATATCCAGGAGTGCTGTTATTCTGCTTCCGGTCCCGTATCCCTCTAGGACAGTGGTTCTCAACCTGGGGGTCGGGACCCCCTTGGGGGTCAAATGCTGATTTGCCAGGGGTCACCAAATCCTGGGCTGTTCCTGAAGTCCGCACCACTCTGCCAGCTTTTCTGTGGCTGCCCAGCAGGGCTGTCTCTGGAGCCGGTGGCCACCCAGCTAGGCTGTTACAGGAGCACAAGGCCGCCCACTCGGCCTCTTCAAAGCCACCCATTCAGTTCATGGCATGGCTGGGGGGCAGAGACTAGAGGTCTGCTGACTGGTGAGGATTGTGAGGTGGGAGGAGCTGTAGGAGACACTATATCCTGATTTCAGCATAGGTGTCACTGCTACGAGACACCACAAAGTCGGAGACACACTGGGTAACACTACATGTGATTATAGTTGCCATTAAAAGTACCCACTGCAGTTCTCAGATCAGCAGATGACCTTGATCAAAAGCACCTAAGTTGGCTGATTGGAACTCCCCCCAGCACTGCTACTCATCCCATCCCCCCCTCCCCCACCAAGAGAAGGAATAAAAATAGAGAATACATGGAAGGGAGAGGAAAAGAAGGGGAGGAAGAAAGAGAAAAAACAAGAAAGACTGCTAGAGAGGGATGGGGGGAAAAAACACGACGTTAGGATAGCGAGAGATAAAAGGGAGAGAAAGCAGAACAAAGAGAAAGAGTGGTACATCCTAAAATTTACCATATGAGGTTTTAAAACTGTACGAGTGGAGGGGACTCAGGGAGTGCTAAATTTCCATGGGTTAGGGGCGCAAATTACTTTTCTTGCCTTGGGCGCTGACAACGCACGCTATGAAAATAATTTTACTGTTAGGGGTCCCTACAACTTGGAAAATTGTTTTAAGGGGGTCACGGCACTAGAAAGGTTGAGAACCACTGCTCTAGGAGAACCATATGGACACGTAGGGACCTGTAAGGGTTAATAGGGTTAATCAATCCCCTTTCTATTTCTCCCTGCAGGTCCCTTTCCTTTTTTGACCTAATCTGTCAGTGCATGCCTTCCAGTTTTTTTTTTGTTTTTTTTTAGCGCTTCCTCTATCCTACGCGCTTTCTATCCATCTGTTTTCCAGTAAATTTTATACTGGCAACTTTTCCAGCATCCAAGATGGCGCGGATCGTGTTGAGGCCGCCTATCGGGTCCATCGCAATGTGGCCCCGCCTGTGCCGCCCCGCGATTCGCTACACCAGGAACAGCTGAGTGTATCAGCTGGGAGTCTGCTTTGCACTGACGCCTTGGTCACGTGTCCACATCTGCGGCGGTCTGATTGGTCAGTCACCGCCGAGGTGGCGAATTTAAAGCCCAGCGCCGTGTTAGAGCGTTCTAGCTGTCAGACCAGACACATGCCGTGTGAGGAGTGGTCATATCCCTCTCAGCGATCCAGGTGGCTAGCATTCTTCCCCTTGGACCTTTCCCAATCAGGTATCTAATCACAAGTCGGTTTGACTTGTTTATTGATTCTCTGCTATTCAGAAACAAAAATCTTTTTGATGTATGATTCTTTGTGGCATACATCTATTTTTCTTATACATTATTTACATATATACATTTCTTTTACTATATAGCTATTGTCCACTGTGACGAATACCAGATCAACTGGCTATGCTAATGCCCTTCTTCAATCTAGCTCACAATTGTGGAATATTTCGGATTGGTTCTATCCAATATAAGCTTCCCGTGTCTAAACCAGACAGGTATCCTTACAAAACTACCTCCTTCTGGATTATTACTTCTTTGTTGCATCAACATAGAGAGATATTTGGACACACGTGCATACATATGTGTCATTTATTTTTCAGATTTTCACCCTTTGAGGGCTTAGTATTCTGCTGTGGTTCTCTCGAGGTATCTTCAGGTTCTGTTTGAAGCATCAGCTATTCCTGCGTGATCTATTGTTTTTTCATGCTGATTTCTATTTTTATCTTGGTAAGTCCTTTTTGAAATTTATTAGAGTGCCCCTGTTTATCTATGATTGAGACCCCTGAGTATGCATTTTCTGCCAAAATCCATGTTACACGACCAATTGCTTTTTCCTTGTTTATATTATCGACTACAACGTGTATATCTACCGGTATGTTTTTGACATGTAAAAATTTCTTTGCTGTCATTTAATTATATGCTTTTCTTGTTTTCTGTTATCTAGCATTGTCTGTCTAAAGCTCCTGAGGAAACTCAAAGAGTGAAACATGTAGAGCTGACCTAAACAATGTTTCGTCTTGACATCACAAGATGTATATAATCAAGAATAATATATTTATGTCATATAATTGTTTATAATAAATTATTTTCTATTTTTATAAAAAATTCTGATTGTGTGAATCTCTATCTGCACCATTTCAATAGCCCCTGGGTCCTTGTGGTACCCAATTTTTGCCCTTTTTTTCTTCTCAGTATTCATTGGGGTGAGGTGCTTTTGACAATTGATATCTGTCCTCTAAAAACTTTTTCCCATGTATCCCAAAATGTGAACATGATGGGCCTTCCACTGGAAGTCAGATAACAAAAAGAGTAATCTTCTATTATTTGTAACTTCCCAAAAGACCACCCTTCCAAGTCTCCTTGGGGAATTAAAACAATGTGGTGAGCTGCCAAATTTTAAAATCATTCTCCACAAATCAGAAGCTCTCATTATCACCCTTGCGACTACTAGAATCTCACCCTTAACTTGCTCTTTCATTAAGCTACTACCCATATTACTTATCTAGCCACCAAAATCACCCCCATGATTTATAAGATCTTTAAGGCTACTCTCCCGCCCCCTTCTTCACAAATTACCTCCAGTATTGGAATAAAAATACATACACCTGGTGTGGCAGAAACACAATCCTTAAAATGAATGTTATACCCAGAGTTTTATGTCTTTTCCATTCCCTTTTTATACAGTGTCTTGAAAAAGTATTCACACCCCTTGAAGTTTTCCACATTTTGTCATGTTACAACCAAAAACGTAAATGTATTTTATTGGAATTTTATGTGATAGACCAACACAAAGTGGCACATAATTGTGAAGTGGATTGAATTTTTTATTTTTTTTTACAAATAAATATGCGAAAGTGTGGTGTGCATTTGTTTTCAGTCCCCCTGAGTCAATACTTTATAGAACCACCTTTTGATGCAATTACAGCTGAAAGTCTTTTTGGGTATGTCTCTACCAGCTTTGCACATCTAGAGAGTGACATTTTTGTGTATTCTTCTTTGTAAAATAGCTCAAGCTCTGTAAGATTGGATGGAGAGCGTCTGTGAACAGCTATTTTCAAGTCTTCCAACAGATTCTCCATTGGATTTAGATCTGGACTTTTACTGGGCCATTCTAATACAGCTTATGCTTTGATCTAATCAATTCCATTGTAGCTGTATGTTTATGGTCATTGTCCTGCTGGAAGGTGAATCTCTGCCCCATTCGCAAGTCTTTTGCAGACTCTAATGCCCTGTACACATGATTGGATTTATGAAGGAATCAAATCCGATTTTTTCGTTGGTTATCCAATGAAGCTGACATTCATCAGTCTTGCATACACACTATCAGACTAAATTCTGACCGTGCCAAAATGCGGTGATGTAAAACACTACGACGAGCCAAAAAAATGAAATGTAATGTTTCCGAGCATGCGCTGACTTGATTCTGAGCATGCGTTGGATTTTTCTCCGATGGAGTTCCACACAGACGATCAGAATTTCCTATAGTTTTTTATCCATAGGAAAAATTTAAAACATGTTCTATTTTTTTACACCGATGGAAAAAAGACCGATGGGGCCCACACACGATCGGTTTGTCCGATGAAAACAATCCATCTGTCTTTTTTCATCGGACAAACCGATCGTGTGCACGCGGCTTTACAGTTTTTTTTTTAGAATGTCCTGTATTTGACGCCATCCATCTTCCCATCAAACCTGACCAGCTTCCCTGCTGAAGAAAAGCATCCCCACATCATGATGCTGCACCACCATGTTTCACGGTGGGGATGTTGTGTTCAGGGGGATGTGCAGTGTTAATTTTCTGTTACACATAGCGTTACTCTTTTAGGCCAAAAAGTAACATTTTAGGTCTCATCTGACTAGAGCACCTTCTTCCACATGTTTGCTGTGTCCCCCACATGGCTTCTCGAAAAACTGCAAAGGGAACTTCTTATGACTTTCTTTCTTTTTTTTTTATTCTCTATTTCTTTTATTTTTAAACATGGGAGGTATACAGAGATAAAGACAAAAGGACCATACAGAGTCCAAATGACAATACAATACAAACATTATATATATATATATATATATATATATATATATATATATATATATATATATATATATATATATATATATATATATATACTTTACATCATCCTCTTCAACTCTATTGCCCTTCATATGTTAAATCAGAGGGAAATATAAATGTATCTTTAACAACTTAAGCTCTAATATATACATATACATATATATATATATATATATATATATATATATACATACATACACATATATATACATATCTCTCTTTCCCTCCCTTTTCTCTTTCTTACGCTAATTCCCTCTCCATCTCCGCAATTCCTCCTTCCCCATTTCTTTCCCCCATTTCCCTCACCCCTTCCCCTCCTCAAGACCCCTATCTTCCCCTCTCCGCGCCGTGTGCACCAATGGCGCAGAGAGAGAGAGAAAATAAATAAATTAAAAAAATAAAAAAAAACACGAAAACAGAAAACCAACAAAAACAGAAACAGATCTTTATGATTTTCAATCAAACTTCCTTTTTTCTCTCTTTTTTTCCCTCTCTATCCCCTTATCTTCCTTGTTCTTATTCCTGCTCCCCTAATAGGTTTTTACCTTCCTCAGATTGTATAAATGACTCCCATGGTGCCCATATCCTTTTTATTCGTTCTTTCTTTTCTATCGTCATTGGCAAAAGTTTCTCCATTATTCCTATTTTCCTTACTTTTTTCAGCCACATTAAGATTGGAGGTACTTTAGGATCTTTCCAATTTATTGCAATACAGCTTTTGGCTGCATTCATCAAATGACATATTACTGACTTCATATATCTTTTTGGAGGAATTTGTGTATGATGTAGCAGACAGAAAGCCGGGTCATCTGGGATCTCATATTCCGTAAATATTCGGATAATTCTCTGAACTGTTTGCCAGAATTGTCTTATTAATGGGAAGCCCCAAAATATGTGTATCATTGTCCCTTTCTCCCCACACCCTCTCCAGCATCTATCCGGGACATCTGAAAAAAATGTATTTAGACGTGCTGGTGTATAATACCACCGCGTTAATATTTTATAATTTAATTCTTGTATTTTCGTACACCTTGATGATTTTAGCGCCAGGTCTATAATATTCTGGCATTGTACTGGGGAAAATGTTTGTCCGAAGTCTCTTTCCCATTTGGTCAGGCATGTCATCTTGAAGTCATCTGGGGGTGCAGTCAACAATATATACATTTTAGAGACCATATGGTGGAGTGGTTCATCCCCTCCACAATATTCCTCGAACTTTGTTAATGCCCGATTAAAGTCTTCTGCATCCCCTAGAGTTTCCAAGAAATGTCGAACCTGCCGTGCTTGCCATATCGGTATTTCCCAGCGTCCCCCATTTTGTATTAATTCCCCTATTGTTAGCCACCCCCTTTCTCCCATAAAGTGCGAGGCTTGAAATATACCTTTCTCTCCTAATCTTTTAAATATCTGGGATTCCATGCCTTGTTTAAACTCTATATTTCCTACAATCGGATAGAGGGGGGAACTTTTAGTAGAGAACTTTGGGTTCTGACATACTTTATTGCCTGTCCATAGAGTTGGACCTATTTTAGGGTGGGTTTTAACTGTATGAGGTAGTGCATCATAGCACCATATTGCCCTATTTAACCTCCCTGGCGGTATGATTCTGTCTGGAATTACGTACCAAAAGCGGTACAATTATTTTGCAAGGAAATTTGGCGTTTTATACTGTAGGCCTGTAATTTTTAGAAATAACTCACTTAAATCTGACCAAGCAAGAGTCTTGTAGGCATCCCGGGTATGATTTTTTTTTTAAAACAAAATTATAAATTATAATATAATAAATAATTATAAATAATTATAACAAATAATAATATAATTATAATAAAAATTATTCAATAATGTAATCAACTCAAAATCACTGAAATTTGCTCAGTTGCAGAATTGTCGCTGTCATTATTTATTATCGCTGTTTTCTAGCTGATCTAAAACCATTTTTGACATAAAGGGACACTTTTGGACAATCTACAGTTTTTAGGCAGAAAGAACATTTTTTATTATATAAAAGTACATGCATGACACTGGGCAGACCACTAGGGACAAGGGGGGGGGGGTGTATTTTTTACATACAGTACTGTAATCTATAAGATTACAGTATACTGTATGTATTGTGTTTGTTTACTTTTTTTAATTTGGCGCCGTTCTCCGCTCCCGTAACGTCGCAGGGAACGGAGATCGGCGGCACACAGAGGCACTGTGAATCGAGCGAGGA
This sequence comes from Rana temporaria, assembly GCF_905171775.1. Classification (NCBI taxonomy): domain Eukaryota; kingdom Metazoa; phylum Chordata; class Amphibia; order Anura; family Ranidae; genus Rana; species Rana temporaria. Next base: position 113,374,690 of record NC_053495.1, read on the forward strand.
GGTCCCGCTCGCTCACACAGCGGGGTGGCATCGCTGGATCCAGGGACAAGGTAAGTAACTTGCCTGTGGATCCAGCGAGAAGGTAAGCCGCGCCGCTGCACACTCTGCACGTCCACCCTGAGCATGACTCGGGGATACCGATCCTAACATTGGAAACCTACCCCGAGTCACGCTCGGGTTTACCGCCAAGGGGGTTAAAGGTATGGGGCACATTTTTTGCTTCATCTCGATCCACAATTTATGATCCCCATGTCTACTCCAATCTACTATCCTCCCCAATTGGGTGGCCTGGTAATATTTTAAGATGTCGGGTGCTGATATTCCCCCCGCCCCCTTGGGTAGGGTCAATAATTTCCTGCCAATCCTTGGCCGTTTACATGCCCATATAAATTTTGTGAATATCATCCGGACTTGGTTGAAGTATGACATGGGGATCTGAACTGGAAGAGCTTGAAAAAGATATAAAATTTTTGGAACTACACTCATTTTTAAAATATTACATCTCCCAAACCATGAATGCATCCCTCTACTCCAGCCTTCTAGCAGTGTTCTAATTGTGCCCAATAATGGTTTAAAATTTAAATCTAAAATCTCCTTTAAGTCTGGGGGCCAAATAGTTCAATGCTCTAGTCGTCCATTTAAACTTAAAACTATCTACCAAGCCGCTTTTAATGAACTCCGGGAGTGCTATCCCTATCGCCTCCGATTTGCTATAATTAATTTTTAAATTCGACATCTTCCCGTAAAGTTCTACTTCTTTCATTAAATTTGGTAACGAAATTTGTGGTGTTGCTAAAGAGAAAAGCATGTCATCTGCATATGCCGATACTTTATATTCTCTTCCCCCAAGTTCAATACCAGCGATATCTTTATTTTGTCGAATCTTATTTAACAATGGTTCCAATGTCAATGCAAATAACAGAGGCGACAGGGGGCCTTACTTTAACCAAGGCCCTGGGCCCCGCATACACCCCGGCTATCCACTGTACCATCCGCTCTCCTAGTCCCATCTGTTTTAAAGTCTCCAACATAAATTTCCAATTTACTTTATCGAATGCTTTCTCTGCGTCCGTATTCAGGAAAACACTCGATATCTTTTTTTTATTTACTTGATATATCACATTTAGGACTTTAATAGTGCTATCTCCCGCTTCTCTAGTTGGTATAAACCCCACTTGATCTAGGTGGACAAGTTTGGAGAGCATGGGCTGTATGCGGGATGCCAAAATCTTTGTCATTATTTTTAGGTCAACATTCAGTAAGGATATTGGTCTATAACTGCTACATACCCCTGGGTCCTTCCCTTCTTTCGGGATGACCGTAATATGTGCCATCAGGGCCTCCGATGAAAGTATCCACGTTTGACCTACTGTATTAAATACCTTAGTCATATATGTTCCCAGTTGTGTGCTGAAACTTTTATAGTATTGTATAGTGAACCCATCTGGGCCTGGTGCCTTACCATGTTTTATTGTTTTCATTATTGTTTGCACTTCTTCCAAGGTAATTGGTTTTTCTAATTTTCTACATTCTGGAGATGTTAGTCTAGTTAAGCATGAGGAAGATATATATTTCTCGACAGTCCCAGGTGGGTTCACTATTTCTTGAAGATTATATAAAGAAGCATAGTATTTCCTAAATTCTTGCGCTATTTCTTTAGAAAGATAAAGTTTCTGATCCGCTTTTGTTTTAATAAATGGGACATATGACCGTGTCTGTAGTTTTTTTAATTTTCTTGCCAGTAACTCCCCACATTTATCTCCTGAATTATACGACATCCTTTCTGAGTATTGTAGAACTGCTTCAGCCTTGTATCGTAGGAGGTCTGCTACTTGTCTTCTTAAATGTGTTAATTCCGTTCCCCAACCTACTTCTGTTTTTTTTTATGCTGTATCTCTAATCTCTGTATTTTTTCTTTCAACAATGGCTTTCTTATTGCCACTCTTCTATAAAGGCAAGATATGTGGAGTGCACGACTAAAGCCCCAAACACACTATCAGTTTTCCTGCAGGTTTTTCTCTTCAGGTTTACCAAAACCATCTAATATGAGGTCAAACCTTAAGAGTTTCAATTCGTATGCAATCAGGCAGGCCCTTGCACTATATGGTTTTGGCAAACCTGAAGAGAAAAACCTGCAGTAAAACTGATAGTGTGTATGGGGCTTAATAGTTGTCCTGTGGACAGATTCTCTCACCTGAGCTGTGGATATCTGCAGCTTCTCCAGAGTTACCATGGGCCTCTTAGCTGCTTCTCTAATTAGTTTGCTCCTTGCCTGGCCTGTCAGTTTAGGAGAACAGCCATGTCTTGGTGGGTTTGCAGTTGTGCCATACTATTTCCATTTTCAGATGATGGATTGAACAGTAATCCGTGAGATGTTTAAAGCTTTGGATATTTTTCTTTAACCTAACCCTGCTTTAAACTTCTCCACCTCTTTATACCCGATCTGTGTGGTGTGTTACTTGGCCTTCATGAAGCTGTTTGTTCACTTAGGTGACATTTATAGGCAATTGGTTCCACTGGATTTTAGAATAAAGGTGGCTGCACGTCACACTTTTCAGATATTTATTTGTAAAAAAAAATTGAAAACCATTTATCATTTTCATTTCACTTCACAATTATGTTCCACTTTGTGTTGGTCTATCACATAAAATACCAATAAATTACATTTACGTTTTTGGTTATAAGGTGACAAAATTTAGAAAATGTCAAGGGGTATGAATACTTTTTCAAGGCACTGTAATTGTTGCACAGGGAATTTAAACAATATATCTGGGACCACACCTATTCAAGAACCCCATACAACCATCTTACCCTTCATTAGAAACATGAGAAAATGGCTTTCCCAGACCTTCTAAAATGCTGTCAAACAACTCATATAGCCAGGGTGTTGGCCTGGTGTAGATAATATGACCACAATGGAGCACCTTAAAACAGATAATTGTAGCTTCCTCTGTTGGGTAAATATGAAACAAAATAAAAAACTTAAGAACCACCTGGCTTTCATCTCAAAGCATTTTGACAATGGGGGACCAGATACCAGACCCTTACAAAGCCATCACTCCCAAGACCTCTTTCCTAGGTAATCCCAATTTTGCCCCTGGTCTGGCAGATAGATACAAACAACAACAAAACCTAATTTAAATGTATTCAATTTTATCTAAGACACAAGACTTAAAGATGAGGCAGAAGTTCAGTAAATGATAGACCCCCCCAAAAGACAACTGGCCACTTTAGCGAATTCTTTACTTTCGCTCTACTACTTTCAAACAAGGGGCCTCATGAAAGCGACTGATGCCATTCGATAGATTGTGCTCTGAGTCTGGCCCTTCCACTCACTCAGGCTCACTAACACAAACTTCTTATACAACCACCTGATACCTTTACGCCCACTTTCTTGCTCAAATAGGACAATTACCGTATTTATCGGCGTATAACACGCACAGGCGTAGAACACGCACCCTAACTTTAAGAGGGAAGTTTCAGAAAAATACTTTGCACGGCCCCCTGTGTATCACACGCAGGCACAGTTTACCCTCTATTTTCAGGGTAAAAAGGTGAGTGTTATACGTCAATAAATACAGTACTTAGGTACCCTGGGCCAAATTCTCAAAAACGCCGCCTAACTTAACTTTCAGCAGTTAAGTTACACTGACTTAAAATCTCAACCTAAGTGCCCGATCTTCAAAGCACTTACCTAGAAATTTCAGGCCGTGTAACTTAAGTGCCGCCGTCGCAAGGCGGTCCTCCTCTCCGGGGGGCGTTTAAAATTTAAATGAGGCGCGCTCCCGCGCCGGCCGTACTGCGCATGCGTGTGACGTCATTTTCCCGACGTGCAGCGCGCGAACGTAATTGACGCCGGGCGGCTTTGAGAATTGCGACGGGACACTAAAGTTGCGACGGGTGAAAAAAAATATACGCGCCGGGAAAACAAATAATTATAAAAAAAAATGACAGCGTCGCTCAGCATGCATTCCTGAGAGGGAGAACTCCATGCCAATTTTCAAAGAAAAAACCGGCATGGGTTCCCCCCCCCAGGAGCATACCAGGCCCTTAGGTCTGGTATGGGTTGTAAGGAGACCCCCCCACGCTGAAAAATCGACGTAGGGGGTCCCCCTACAATCCATACCAGACCCGTATCCAAAGCACGCTACCCGGCCGGTCAGGAAGGGAGTGGGGACGAGCGAGCGCCCCCCCCCCCTCCTGAGCCGTGCCAGGCCGCATGCCCTCAACATGGGGGGGTTGGGTGCTCTGGGGCAGGGGGGCGCACTGCGGGCCCCCCCACCCCAGAGCACCCTGTCCCCATGTTGATAAGGACAGGACCTCTTCCCGACAACCCTTGCCGTTGGTTGTCGGGGTCTGCGGGCGGGGGCTTATCGGAATCTGGGAGTCCCCTCAAATAAGGGGGCCCCCAGATACCGGCCCCCCACCCTAAGTGAATGGATATGGGGTACATCGTACCCCTACCCATTCACCTGTAGGCAAAAAGTAAAAGTTAGTAAACACACAACACACGGGTTTTTAAAATAATTTATTATTCTGCTCCGGATGCCCCCCCTGTCTTCTTTATTAGCTCTATTACCAGGGGGGCTTCTTCTTCCACTCTCCGGGGGTCTTCTTCCACTCTCCGGGGGTCTTCTTCCACTCTCCGGGGGGGGTTTCTTCTTCCGCTCTCCGGGGGGGGGCTTCTCCGCTCTCCGGGGGTCTTCTTCTCTCTTCGCCGCTCTCCGCTGTTGACTCGGCGAACCCCGGTTCTTCTCCAGCTGTCCGGTGCCTTCTTCTTCAGCGCTGGCTGCCTGCTATCTTTGTGTGTTAGCTCAATTAGTAACAGGCAGCCGGCGCGGTCTTCTGTGACGTCACCTTCTTCTCTTCTGTTCTTCTCCCCTCTTCCGATGTTGCCTCGTCGCCTCTTGTCACTGTAATGATGGAAGCGCGCCTTGCATCCCATTTATATAGGCATCACCGTCCCATCATGCTCCGGTAGGTACCCACGTGGTGGGTGCACGTGGGTAGGCACCCACCACATTTTACTTTTTGCCTACAGGTGAATGGGTAGGGGTACGATGTACCCCATATCCATTCACTTAGGGTGGGGGGCCGGTATCTGGGGACCCCCTTATTTGAGGGGACCCCCAGATTCCGATAAGCCCCCGCCCGCAGACCCCCGACAACCAACGTCAAGGGTTGTCGGGAAGAGGTCCTGTCCTCATCAACATGGGGACAGGGTGCTCTGGGGTGGGGGGGCCCGCAGTGCGCCCCCCTGCCCCAGAGCACCCAACCCCCCCATGTTGAGGGCATGCGGCCTGGCATGGCTCAGGAGGGGGGGGGCGCTCGCTCGTCCCCACTCCCTTCCTGACCGGCCGGGTAGCGTGCTTTGGATACGGGTCTGGTATGGATTGTAGGGGGACCCCCTACGTCGATTTTTCGGCGTAGGGGGGGTCTCCTTACAACCCATACCAGACCTAAGGGCCTGGTATGCTCCTGGGGGGGGAACCCATGCCGGTTTTGAATTTAAAAATTGCCGTGGAGTTCTCCCTCAGGAATGCATACCAAATGCCGTCGCTTGAATGGGCCTTTACAAGGTGTGACTAACTTTACACATTGTAAAACCAGCCCTAGTTTTGTGCAAGCAAAATCGGAACTTACGCAGAAATCACAATGCTGAAATGCTTTGAGAATCTGCTTAAGTCCTCATTTGCATACTCAAAGCTGCATTTCAATGAGAAATGCCCCCAGTGGCGGATGTGGTACTGCATCCTAAGATCTGACCGTGTAAGTGTCTTACACATGTCAGATTTTCTGCCTAACTTTGGAAAAAGCCTTTTGAGAATCGTTTCCAAAGTTAGGCACAGACTGAACAGCAGTTAAGTCTGCGTATCTCTTTTGGGAATCAGGCCCCCTGTTCTCATCTGAATAAAAAGATGACATACTATATTTCTCTCACTACTTCTCTATAGCCTGCAAGTACCCATCTAAGGAAAGACAGATTTTCTTCAGTGTAAGGAAATCAACGTGGCCTTATGCACATGTGCAGACTTCTGCCAATTGCTCTGTGCATGGTTTAACTGGCTGGAATATACCTGTTCCCCAGAATACAAATCTGTCCTAGAGCAATTTGCCTAGATGCTACACCCTCTCTCTCTATCCCCCACCTACCCTTCTGGACTAGAGGGAACTCATCTTTCCCCCTGCTATTTCTATGCTCCTAACCTGGCCCCCCAACCCATTTCTCGACACCCCTGATCTTCCTCTACTACCTTCCAAACTTCCCTTGGCCTCTCTGAGGTACTGTATTCTTACTTTGCTTCCCCAATCCCTTTTCCCCTGCTCGCCTTGACCTACAATATTTCTGTTACCCTGTTGGACTAGGATGCTGGTGCACTTATTACTCACCTAAATGCATTATCCAGTATATGTTGTCTATTTTCTGTCAAATTCATGAACCCAAATCAACATAAATAATGTATTAATGTTTCCTGATAGGTCTATTATATTAGGTGGTAATGAGCAATGATACATACCGGTATTGAACTCTGAAGATGGACTTTGGGGACTAATACACTGATAGTTGGAAGCAGTTACAGAAACCATGTATGTTTGGCTGCATGGTAATTCAGAGAGTGTACAACTTAGTTCAAAAGATTCACAGGAATGTTCTGACCCATCTGTAGCCACTGCTTTGGCGATATACATAACTGCCCCCTCGCTATAGCTCCATCGAATAAAAATGGATTTTGTATCACAGTCGGTCAGGGCTAAGACATCATTGGGTGCACATGGAACTAATGAAAAAAATAAGAACATTTTTAGATTACTACCTATCCCAGTTAATTATATGGACACTAAAAACACACATATATTTACTAGTTAATAAAAGAAGGTACATTTTATTCATGTCTGAATGACCAATCAGTAATTTATTTAAAAAAACCTTACAAGGCCACCCAAAAACATGGCTGGCTCCATTACAGCCCATTAGGGGTTTTGCAAGAGACACTTATTGATATATATATCTTATGAGTAGCCAGCCGTAATCTGAATATTAAGTACAGTGCTGTTGTGTGAGAAGCTGCTCAGTTTAACCCATATCCAATCCTCCTGTACCCTACAACATGATAATTTCAACAGACTATTCCCAATGCACATGTTCCTGCAGAAATGGCTGTGTATATAAATGTGTGCAGTGGTGACCAACGGTTGAAAGACAGTAACAGCAGAGAGAATGCCACCAGCACACCACATATCTCCAGAACAGGTTCAAAGCTTTATTCAACCATCACATAGTTATTGCAAAAACAAAGTTTTGGAACCTTGTAGGACCCCTTCATCAAGCACATGCCTGATGAAGGGATCCTGCAAGGCTCTGAAATATTGTTTCTGCTATAATGATGTGATGGTTGAATAAATATTTGAACCTGCTCTGGAGATCTGCGGTGTGCTGATGACATTCTCTCGCTACAACATTAAAAGTTCTCCAAAACAACTGTTTATACCTGTTCTCTACAGCTGATTGGTCGGATAGTCTTAAATTGAGCTAGGGATTATGTAATCTCCAAATAGGTTTTTATGGCCAAATTCAGAGAAAAAAAAACTCCAAAATAGAACATGTTTAGAGCCATAGGGCCATGAAGTAAGGATAATAATGGTTCCCCCCCCCCCCACTATCCTAGGGTAAGGCTTGAACCCCTTGTTTTTTTGATTAGCCTATGTGATGAGATGAAATACATGTTTTTTAAGAAGACTACATTCCGAAAGACAAATCCACTTTGCACTACAAGTGCAAAGTGCACTTGAAATTGCACTGAAAGTGAACTTGGAAGTGCAGTCGCTGTAAATCTGAGGGGTAGATCTGAAATGAGGGGAAGCTCTGCTGATTTTATTATCCAATTATGTTCAAGCTAAAATGCTGTTTTTTATCTTCCATGCATGTCCCCCTCGGATCTACATCGACTGCACTTCCAAGTGCAATTTCAAGTGCAATTTCAAGTGCACTTAGCACTAATTTACACTTATAGTGTAAAGTGGATTTGCCTTTAGTAAATAACCCCCATTGTGTTTTAAAACTTTTTAGTTGAGGATTTTTTTGGTTTCTTTCTTCATTCCATTTTGTCTTTAGCTCACATTCACGTGTAACATATGAAAAGTAAAAAATACAAAAAGGGAAAAAAGGATGCATATAATAGTAAGCCAAGGAAAAATTGTTAAAAAAATCACTAGCAACAATAGTAGGCAGACTTGTACTAGCTCCAAGTTAAAAAGGTAAATATATAAATATGTATGCCTAAATGAAAGAACAAAATACATTCTTCTCCTTAAGTAAACCTATATTTAATTAAATTATTAAAAAAAGAAATAAAAGCTCAGGAAGTTTGATCAAATGTAAAGTGCATTTGATCTTCATTTTTAATTATTTTATAAATAAACCTTTAAAATATTTGAAATCATTTTATCAACACCAGCGGCCTATATTTCCAAATGGTTAGTAACATACCTGTTACAATATCTTCCGGATGACTACTCATACTGGGACAGTCAAAATCATAGGCAATTACAGAAAGTGATAGGCTTTCACCACATTCTAGCCCTACAATCTGACAGCTGGTGTTTACAGAGGAACAGTTGTATGTGACACCACTGCTCCCCAAGACTGAAGCTGTGTAGAAAGAAGCTCCATTTGATGGGTTCCATGAAACGTCCAGAGAATTGTCTTGGCATTGGATGATGGCTTGAACATTTCGTGGTTCACAAGGAGCTTAAAAAACAGAGAAATATTAAACATGTATATTTATATACTTCTAATAAATCACCTAGTTATATATTATAGTTTAGTTTGTTCTTAAAGCATATCAGTGGTCAAAATGTAGAACTATATAATAATTTCCACATTATATTTAAATTATTTCTAGCCTATTACTGTGAATTATGTTGAAGTTTGTAAACTTCCTCTGAAAATGTTAATGTAGTTTTCCCACACATTTACTTCCTTAAATTCTGTGACATATATTCACTACGCCCCTGTTGATAGGCACTACTGTGTCACAGAATTCAAAGAGCCTGCTTTTTGAACTATAGAGGAGCTGAAAGAAGGAGTTGCAGAGGGTGAAGTCAGTACAGAAATCACTGCATGAAAGTAGCAAGGTACCATGGAATATGTAGTCCTTTAAAATAATTTTAATATGGAGTGTTTCTGAACCAATAAATCAAAGGTAAAGCTGCTAGCACCAAAAAAAGAATCAAAGACTCATCTGCATAAAATCACCTGTGCTGTTAGTACATGTGCAATACTATGTATAATATAATAAAGATAACATAGCAAATATAAATAAATTTCATCATCTATGCATCAATAACGAATAAATATAATAATAAATATAAAATAATTAAATAAAACTAAATAAAATATTGGTGACATGAAAAACATAAAAATCAAATGTATGGTCATGAACACAATAGTGTGAAATTCTGTGCTCAGTGATATGCAAAACGATGTGTTGAAAATAACATTTACAAAGTTGCTTCAATCGGGTGAATAGAAAAACATCCCAGTGTTCCATACAAGCAGCAATACCACCCACATGGACATAGGCTGTGAATGCCCTTCTTGGTTATACTCAATAGCAGGAAAACATAATAGAAATGACAATTTACAATTTAAATGTTAAGGTTTTGTCCAATTTTGTTGACCCAAGGTGTCCGTCTACAACAACATATTGTCATTCTCCCTGGACACACTCCCTCCCCTCTCTACACGTAGAACCAGGCCTCGCCTGCTACAACCCTGGTAAACAGACAACACCAAAAATATCAAGCGACGCAGCCAGGCTCTTGAGCGAGCATGGCGTAAAACAAAATCCCTACAAGACTTCACCCTCTACAAATCCTCCCTTCTCAAATACAATTCTTGACTCCACTCTGCTAAACAAACCTACTACACCACGCTAATCAAAACCCTCTCATTCAAACCTCTGTGAACCAAGGCATCTTACCAGCCACAAGCAAACACACCAACACCTTCTTCGTGGTGAATCCTGCTGGATGCCAATCACCAGAAAATCCGGTCGACCTTGTAGCATTCTGATAACAGCTCCACTACTCCCCAGCCTCATACAGATCTGCAAGATGGCCCCCCAGGGATGACAGGACTGGCATCTACTCCATGACACCTAGAGCTGCATGTGCCATCCCCCCGAAAAAAGCCGCCCAAGGCAAACGCCTTGTTTGTCTTACGGTACATACGCCTCTGCCTCCACCAACCAACACACTAGGTTTAACACCACACTCAACTTCCGACACCTTTCCCTCGCTCAAACATGCACTGGTTACCCTCATACCTAAAAAACTCTCACTGGACCCCACCTGTTTGAATAACTTAAGACCCAATTTGCTGCTTCTATTTTCCCCCAAGCTTCTTATTAGCCTTGTCCACAACCGTATGAGTTGCTCCCTCACTGACAACAACCTTTTCGATCCCCTACAGTCTAGCTTCCACCCATAACATTCCACTGGAACTGCCCTACTAAAACTCACCAATGACCTACTAACTGCTAAAGCCAATAGGCAGTACTCCATACTCATACTCTTAAGCCCCATACACACTATCAGTTTTCCTGCTGGTTTTCTCTTCAGGTTTACCAAAACCATGTAGTACAAGGACCTGCCTGATTGCATTCAAATTTAAACGCTTAAGGTTTAACCTCATATTAGATGGTTTTGGTAAACCTGAAGAGAAAACCATCAGGAAAACTGATAGTGTGTATGGGGCTTGAGACCGTTCTACTGCCTTTGACACAGTTGACCACCCATTCCTTCTTAATAAACTTCACTCCCTTTGCTTCTGTTACTTTTCTCTTTCCTGGTCCTCCTCTTTCCTATCTCAGCACACTTTAGTGTCATATACAACAACACCCCCTCTGCTTCTCTTTCTCCTTCTGTTGGGGTACCCCAAGGTTCTGTATTTTCTCGCTACACCTCTTCCCTGGGCCAGATGGTAATCTTCCATTGCTTCCAATACCACCTCTATGCTGACGACACCCAGATCTATCTCTCAACACCTCAAATCACCCCCTCAATCTCCTCACGTATCACAAACTTACTGAGTGATATATCAGTATGGATGTCACACCACTTCCTCTTTCTAAAACTGAGCTTGAAATATTTCCTCCTCCCCGATCCCATTCCCAGATGACTTTACTATTGAGATCAATGGCACAGCCATTGGTTCCTTCACACATGTCAGGGTGCTAGGTGTAATCCTAGACTGTGACCTCTCCTTCTGCCCCCACATCCAATCACTGGCTAAATCTTGCCGCCTTAACCTTCTCAATATTTCTAGAATTCGCTGCTTTGTAACTAATTCGCTCCTTTGTAACTAATGACACCACAAAACAACTTATTCCCTTCTTGGTTGTTTCCCACCTTGACTACTGCAACTCAATCCTCACTGGCCTAGTTTTCACAGGCTATCCCCTTATGATGAATGCTGCTGCTGGACGAATACACCTTACCAACCAATCCTTGACTGCTGCCCCTCTCTGCCAGTCTCTTCACTGGTTTTCCATACCCCATTGTATAAAATTCCAAATACTAACCACAACATACAAAGCCATCCACAGCATCGCTCCATCTACGTCATCAACCTCATCTGCAAATATCTCCCAAATCGTCCTCTCTGCTCCTCTCATGACCTCCTGCTCTCTAGCTCCCTTGTTTCCTCCTCCCATGCTTGCCTCCGGGAATTCTCCAGAGCCTCTCTCTGAAACTCCCTACCCCAGTATGTCTGGTCAGTTCCTACACTGTCCACCTTTAGGTGATCCTTGAAAACTCACTTATTTAAGAAACCAACCCCCACCTCCACCTTAGAACTGTACTTGAGTCACCTCCATCAAATCATCCCCTGCGGCTTTTACCTTTTTGTGCCGCTCCTATTCCTTCTGTATTAAACTGTATTGTAATTGTACTGGCCCCTTTATATTGTAAAGCGCTGCGTAAACTGTTAGCGCTATATTGATCCTGTATTATAATAATAATAATCAGGTGCACTTTTTTTTACACTATATATGCTGACCAATTAACGAACTATGCAGTTGAAATCACTAGTAATGGACAAAAACTGTCTGTAGTATATTAGGAGCTTATTTGTTTATGTGTTTAGATGTGTTTTTACATAATTGTGCTTGTCAACCAAGCAGGTGTTTCTCTCACCTGTTCTTATTTTGATTCTTGGACTACCAGAGCTATTTATTTTACCATTAAAGGCAAGCACACTGATCTCATATTCAGTCCCACAGAGTAAGTTCATGAAGAAACAGTAAGTATCTTGGTTAGCGCATTCCTCCTTACTGCCATCAGGTGCAAAAGCATTTGAAATGTACCTGACAGCACCAATAACAGGATTCCAGTAAACGTTTACAGTGTTGATACTACAGTCACGAATTATGGTCACATTTTTGGGGGCACATGGAGCTGTAAAACACAAAAAAGATAATGAACTCAACATATGGAGAAACGATTATTTGCTGAGTATCATATTAAAAGCACCAATAATGATATTGCACAGTTTTTAACTCACAGCTTTTATACGTTATACTGCAGTTTATAGCTTTGCATTTTTAAATAGAAATTAATTCTCTCTCAGAAATGAAAAAAGTGAAATTTCATAAAATCAAGCCCATTTCTTAAAATATATCGATAATGGTTTTTGGTCAATTTTATTATAATTTGATTTATGTTTGTTAATTATTATTTGATTATATGTTATTGATAACAACTTGTTATCAACGACTAGTGAATGTAATTATTATAGACATACTTTTAACGTATATTTCTACTTTTATGATGATGCTTTTATATTGAAATTGTAAATAAAAATGTATTCTCATGCCCCGTACACACGATCAGTTTTCCCGTTGGAAAAAGTCAGATGAGAGCTTTTGGTCGGGAATCCCGACCGTGTGTATGCTCCATCAGACTTTTTCCAATGGAAAAACTGCTGGAAAAAGATAGACAGGTTCTCTATTTTCCCGCCAGGAAAAAATCATATCAGAATTTCCTATCGTGTGTACAAATTCCGACGCGCAAAATTCCGACGCATGCTCGGAAACAAATCGACGCATGCTCAGAAGCATAGAACTTAATTTTCTCAGCTCGTCGTAGTCCTTTACGTCACCACGTTCTTGGCAGTCAAAAGTTCACCGAACTTTTGTGTGATCATGTGTATGCAAGGCAGGCTTAAGCGGAATTCCGTCAGAAAAACCATCCGACTTTTTTCCGACTGGAATTCCACTAGTGTGTACAGGGCATTAGACGTACTCTGTTGTTTGGAATACCAACATATTGACTAAAAACTAATTTTGCCTTTTTGGTTAAATTTCAAACAGATTTTCTTTATTTGTAAATATAGAAATAACTAGCCTTTTTTTTTTTTTTACAAATACAAATGTATTATGAAATTAATTTATGACACGCCATATGAAAATTATGCTCTTTCTCTTCATCTCTTGTGCCACAGCATTATAATCCATCCACATTGGCTATTTATTATTTATAGCTTCATAAGAATTGTTTTTCCGCCGGAAAAAAATAAAATAAAATAAAAGTCAGCAGCTACAAATACTGCTTTTAAAATAAGCATATTTACTTGTCCAGGGCTCCCGCGATGTCCTCACCCGAAGCCGACCCGTCCCTCGGTTTTGTGTGCAGGCGCCGGCATCTTCAGTAAGGGAATCAGAAAGTGAAGCCTTGCGGCTTCGCGGCCTGGTTCCCTTTTGCGCATGCACGAGTCATGCTGCGCATTCTGAATGGTCTTTGCTGGCTGTCTTCTGGGACCTGTGTGTCTCCCAGAAGACAGCGGGTGGGACGGAGGAGGGGTCGGACATGGCGTAGTTCGCCGCGAATTCTGTGGCACTCTTTTGCCGGAAGTGGGAGCAAATATATGTATTAGACAGGTATCTGCACCCCCCTCCCCCTGAAAGGTGCCAAATGTGATGCCGGAGGGTCATGGGAAGCTCCATTTCTGGATGGAACTCTGCTTTAAACTGGCTTTCCCTACAGAAAGTATTATTTTACCTTGAGCAGCCCCTAATCTCGTTTATGTATTTCCATGGTTAATTAAATGAGTCTATATAAGTTTTTTGTTATGTGATACAACAAACCTTCCCTCTACTTAACTTAGTTTTGGAGCTTGTCAACAATTCTTGTACTTTACTCTGTAACATTTTGCAATGGGATTGTTCCATCGCTTTTCTTCTATTTGAACTAGTCAATAAAAATGATTTAAAAAGAAAAACATGCTAGGCTTTCTAACATGCTTAGCATTACCATTATGAATTTTAACAAATTCTGTTAATTCTTCAAGTGTATGTAAAGACCCTTTGTCTTTGTTTATTGCTGTCTTTGTTGAGATGGTTAACCCGTTGTCACTGAGACAGAAAAACGGGTTACATTTTGAGTTCTACCCAGAGCAAGAGATGAGGTAAAGTCCTCCACTGGGGACCAATATTTCTGTGACAACTATCTAAGATAGGAATTATGATGCACTATAAACAAAAAAAGACTGACATCTTTGCTATAAAATATATCCCATAAAAAATGTAAAAAAATCTAATTCCTTTATAAATTTAGGCCAATATGTATTCTTGCTTAATTATTTTGATAAAAAAAATCCCCAATAAGTGTATATTGATTGGTTTGCGAAAAAGTTATAGGGCCAGATTCACAGAGCAAGTACGCCGGCGTATCTACTGATACACCGGCGTACTTTCAAATTTGCAGCGTCGTATCTTTAGTTTAAATCCTCAAACCAAGATACGACGGCTTCTGGCTTCGATCCGACAGGCGTACGGCTTCGTGCGCCTTCGGATCGTAGGTGCAATACTTATGCGCCCGCTGGGTGGAGTTTGAGTCGTTTTCCGCGTCGGGTATGCTAATTAGCTTTTTCAGTCAATCCACGAAGGTACGCGTGGCCGTCGCATTGTCCTACGTCGTCGCTAGTCGGCTTTTCCCGGCGTATAGTTAAAGCTGCTATTTTGCGGCGTATAGATAGACTTGCCATGTTAAAGTATGGCCATCGTTCCCGCGTCGAATTTTGAAATTTTTTTTTTTTCATAAGTCGTCCGTGAATAGGAAAGGACGTAACTCACGTCTAAGTTCAAAAAATTACGTCGGTGCGACGTCATTTCGCGTAAAGCACGGTGGGAAATTTCAAAACGGAGCATGCGCAGTTCAATTCATTTAAATGAATCACGCCCCCTACCCGCCCAATTTGAAATACGCGCCGAGAGATACACTACGCCGCCGTAACTTACGGCGCAAAATCTTCCTGGATTCGACTTAGAGCCAGGTAAGATACGGCGGCGTAGCGTATCTCTGATACGCTGTGCCTGGGCAATTCTATGTGAATCTGGCCCATAGTGTCTACAAACTATGGGATATATACTGGTATTTTATTTTTATTTTATATACTAGTAATGGCTGCAATCAGCGACTTATAGCGGGACTGTGATATAGCTTACTGACACTGTGTGGGAGCTAGTGACACTAATACAGTGATCATTGCTAAAAATATAACTGTACTAATGACACAGGCTGGGAAGGAGTTATACATTTAGGGTGA
This sequence comes from Rana temporaria, assembly GCF_905171775.1. NCBI lineage: Eukaryota > Metazoa > Chordata > Amphibia > Anura > Ranidae > Rana > Rana temporaria. Next base: position 113,390,297 of record NC_053495.1, read on the forward strand.
TCAAAGGGTTAAATGTGTGCCCAGCCAGTGTTTTTGTGTACCGTGCAAGGTGCTTTTACTAAGGAAAGTGGTGGATTTTATTCCCTGCTTTGCAGGGAAAGAAAATTCATTACTTCCCCCCTGTCAGAACGGAGCTCTGCCTTGTTTACAAAGGTAGAGCTCCTTTCTGTGTGTTTTCCCAGCACACATCCATTCGCTGGCACCCGGTGATTGGCTTCAGCTGTGACAGCAGAAGCAGCACGCCAGTGGTGTGACGGCGCCCCCTACCCGGAAGTGCAGAATCACATATATATATATATATATATATATATATATATATATATATATATATATATATATATATGTGATTCTGCACAGTGCGGCCGCCTTGTAGCAGTTAATATGCTATCAGACGGTTGACAAGTGGATAAAATACAATGCCACATCCCTTGGTAGTAATGATTCAATATCATAAAAACAATAACTTATGCTTTGATTAGCATACCTGTTTCTAGAATTAATGCTTCACTGGTATTGCTGGTACAGTTGTTGGTTAGTGCAACAATGCTTACTGTATATCTCTGTTCACAAACTAAGCCTTGGATCTCACAGCTGTTGGAAGTGGATGTGCACAAAGACTCATAGTTAGTGTCTGATTTTGCAGTCACCATATACGAAGAGGCACCTAAGCTTGACGTCCAGGATATTAACGCATTGCCCAAATTGCTGTTGTATTGGATGTTGAGGATCTGAGGAGAAGCCACCTCTATTCACAAAAAATAAGAGGAACAGAAATGATTTTTTTTTTATTAGTGTAAATATTTGCATTGTATATCTTAAACTGTCTACAGTGCTATTTCCCTGAAAATCACACAATAAATACTGTACATAAAATGTCAACCCTGAATAATTATTAACAAAATTGACATTATTACATGATACCTAAGGAGTGTAAATGCACAAACAACAAAATATATCCATTATTAAGTGCTAACAGTATCAATAAAAAAAAAAAAAATATATATATATATATATATATATATATATATATATATATATATATATATATGTATATATATCCTTCTCTTTTAGCTTTTCGAGGATCCCTGAAAACCCTCCTCTTCAGAGAAGCCTATCCTACCCACATCTAACAACTGTATTTGAACTTTGCCCACCTGATCACCCCCCACATCTACTACCCTCTGTTCCACTTCACCCTCCCTTCTAGATTGTAAGCTCTAATGAGCAGGGCCCTCTGATCATTCCTGTATTAAATTGTATTGTAACTATAATGTCTTCCCTGATGTTGTAAAGCGCTGCGTAAACTGTTGGCGCTATATAAATCCTGTATAATAATAATAATAATTATTAATAATAATAATAATATATGTTAAATCCATAAAGTAAAGTATTAGCTGATATGGTTTTAATTTAATCCACTAAATCAATTTTAAAATGCTGAAGTGAGAAAATGTAAATATGATCCAATCAGGGTTATGGTACACCCAGATAGTCCTGAAGAAAGATGAAATAATAATTTGGTAATAATCCATTCCCAAAGGTTCCCCTATGATATGCTCACTTCATAGCATTGACTCATAAATTATTAAACAGCATAGACAAAAAAACTCCTTATCCTACATGTGCCCATCTTTGACCATTAAACACCTCCCAAATAATACTCCATCCCAAATGTAGCACCCTCTAGCATAGGTAGGTGCTAGAGTGAGGATTTTTGTGAAGTAAGCTGCCAGCACAGGTACATTTGGGCAGGCCTATGCTTCAGGCTAGGTCTGCTTGTTTTGATCTGGGGGCAGGGAGTGGTTAGTGTAGCAGTGGGTGTGACCACCTTTGCTTTAGTTCTGGGGTACCTTCCCTGCTTCCAGGAATGTTCTGGAAGAGTGGCAGGGCACAGGACTGGAGTGACAGGTAGCTCATGTCAGGGGCCCTGACCAATCCCCAACTGGAATTGGCAGGGGGCAGGCCTCCCGTATAAGCTCAGGTTGAGCCCACTGGAAGGGAGTTGTTGGCTGGGAGACATGGAGAATAGAGTGCTAGATAGCAGCAGGGGCCCATCCAAATCTGGGGGGGTGCGAGACCCAGCAGAGGAGCCTGGGAGAGCTGGGAGGAAGCCTCATCCTTACACGGTCATGGAGGAGGTGTCCTGGAACAGAGGGGCTGGAGAAGCTATTGGAACGCATGTCCAGTTAAAGTTCTCCATCATGGACTCGGGGCAGGAGAAGGTCATGAGTGTGACACAGTGGATTTCTGAAAAAGGCATGCCAGGGGAGCTGGGTGCGCGGCCAAAGGAGAGACTGTGGGTTTCGTGTCAAATCGATGCAGCTTGCGTGGGCAGAATTTGCAAGTTTGGCTAGCTGGGATCAGTAGTCCACCAACTAATGCAAGCTGCTAAATTACTAGGCCGCCGGGGAGAGGTACTGCAGGCCTCTGGCCTAGTAACAACACAACAATTTACAGCCAGGATCTGGGATTGTTCAAGTGAAGATGATGGGACAGGAAGACTTTATAGTTTACAGTGGAAGTTTTGTGCAGCAGGAGAGAAGTCCTGAGAGCAATAGTCTGCAGTAGTTGATGCAGAGGAGGAGCAATAGTCTGCATGGGTTATGCAGTGGAAGTGACTGTAAATGTTAGCGTTCATCAGTTCTTCAAGGCTCAACCTAATCTACCAAGTTCTTTAAATATGATGGCAAAGCAATTCGTTCTGTGGGCATCCCATATTCCCTTTCCCCCAACCAAGTTATATCCCCCAATAAACAAAAACAAAACAACACAAATTAATGTTCATTGTCTGACTCTGAGGTGAAAGATGGAGGTCTGGCAGCAGGGTGATATGGTGGATGTTAGTAACTAGTAGCAACCATCCGCTACACAAGCATCATAGAAGGGAACAAGATATAGATTCAACGCACAACATCTTTATTAAATGTCGCTTTAAAATACACTAAAGTTGCACTCAAATAATAATCAGGTGCTATTCGGTAGCAGCAGGAAAATAAAGCTTGTATTTGTTTCAGAGGACCACACTGCTTCCTAGTATGAAAATGTATACACAGACTCTCGTGTGTGATGACATCAGAAGGAAAAAACATTACCCAACATGTACCATCCTGTTGATGTAAACCCCTTGTGAAGTGCCATTCTCCAAATATACCCACATAATTTCTTTGTTGTGTTACACCAATAATGCCATGTTGTGCCAAATAGACCAAAAGTTCCCCCTACAGTAGGGAAACTATAACTGGAAATGCTGTCCACCTGAAGCATCAACGCATCACTGATCATAAACAAAAGATATACTTTAGTGTACATTAATATATTGCATCCTTGCCAGCAACATCCGACTGAACAAAATAAAATAAAACATCATCAAAAGAACATTAATCTTTAAATCAACATCTATATTTAAACCTTTGGGGCACAATGGGCCAAATCCACAAAGACCCGGCGTAACGGCGAAATTCTAATTTAGGTTACACTGCCTTAAAATTTCTACCTAAGTGCCCGATCCACAAAGCACTTACCTAGAAATTTCTGGCCGTGTAACTTAAATTCCGCCGGCGCAAGGCGTTCCTCATTTCATGGGGGCGATTCCGAAAAAAAAAATTCAAATTCGAAAAAAAAACGCGTCGCTAGACAGAAGGGTCTGCTTTTACATGGTGTACTAACTTTACACCTTGTAAAAGCAGCCCTAATTTTGCGTATGCAACTTAATACTTACGGAGAAAAAACGAAGCTGAAAAGCTTTGTGGATCTCCGTAAGTGCTAATTTGCATACCCGAGGCGGCATTTCCTAAGATCCGGCAGTGTAATTCAATTACACATGCCGGATCTTCTCCCTAACTATGGAAAACTGATTCTGTGGATCAGTTCCATAGTTAGGACCAGGGATACGACGGAGTAACAGCAGTTACTCCGTTGTATCTCTTTTGAGGATTTGGCCCAATGTATACAATAAAAATATCCACTTGGTTTCATTCTTTGATATTTATTTTCTCAGATCAGACCCCCTCCAGTGTTTGACTACCTGATCAATTACAAAAATTACAAAAACAATAGTATTACAATATTAAACAATATTATAAATATTTTTCAAGAGTCCCCAAAAAATCTAGACATCACTTCCAAATGATGAATATATCATCAAAAATGTATCAGTAAAAATGAATTTTACCAAAAAAACTGAACTAAAACTCTCCTTCTCCCAGGTGGCCATGCAATATTGGCCACACTAGGGGCATATTTTTCTCCTATACCTACTCCCTTAGACTGGAGGTAGAATTTTTATCATACCAAAAATAATTGTGGGTCATAGCCAACATCAGATAGTAACCTTTCCATCTCTACTTTGTAATTTATAATAACAATCCACTCCCCCTTCCGTGCCAGGGTAATCACCAAATCCTGCCAAAATCACAACTCAATCATAAATTCTTGATATAAGGAATTTACTTTACTTGGATTGTAGTGTGAAAGCAGTTAATTTCCATTAGGTATACAAAGTTCAGAATATCTCAGCTGAACAAATCTCAACTTTTCCAAAATATGTACTCTTTTCAGTGTTCGCATATGAGAGAAAACAGAACCTGGCTTTCACAAGGAGTATGCAGATGGTTCAGACTTTTTTATTGAAAAAGCCTAATTATATTAATTATCCAAAGTGTTATCTCAGTTACTTTTCGATAATATATAGTCAATATATTAGTTCTATGAATAGGGAGTGAAGACCCTTAAATATAAAATCGTGCCCAGAGATGACTTACTGTATTTATTGGCGTATAACACTCACTTTTTTACCCTGAGGCCTCATACACACGATCGTTTTCCTCGACAGAATCCTTTAAGAAACTTGGTTGCAGAGCTTTTTTGCAGAGGAAAGCGGTTGTGTGTATGTTTTTCATCGAGAAAACTGTTGAGGAACTCGACGAGAAAAAAAGAGAACAAGTTCTCTTTTTCCTCAACGGGAGTCTCAATTTCCTCGTCGTGTTCCTTGTCGGGCTGGTTTTCGACGAGAAACACGTTCGTGTGTATGCTAAGAAACCCGCGCATGCTCAGAATAAAGTATGAGACGGGAGCGCACCTTCGGTAAAAGTAATGGAGATAACACATTTGTCACGGTGTAACAGTCTAAAAAGTGCAAATCGTCTCTTACCAAACTTTTACTTAACACACAGTAACATGAGATTAGCAAAAGCAGCCCCAAGGGTTGTGCCAGTGGAATCGAACTTCCCCTGCCGTTGTATGTGTTGTACATCACCGTGTTTGAGAACGAGGAGATTTGGTCTTGACAGTGTGTACGCAAAGAAAGCTTGTCAAGTTTCTCGACAAGCCTAACAAGGAACACGATGTTTCATTTACGACGAGTTCCTCGGTCGTGTGTATGAGACCTCAGAATAGAGGGTAAATTGTGCCTGTGTGTTATACGCAGGGGGCTGTGGAAAGTTTTTTTCCTGAAACTTCTATCTTAAAGTTAGGGTGCGTGTTATACGCCTGTGCGTATTATACTCCGATAAATACGGTAGTTGGCTCAGAGTATTTGTGATATACAGATACCTCTACAGTGTGCTGCCTGCCCAGACCTTTGATACCTTCACTGCTTATGCCTGCTGCCAGCCACCAGTCCTGACTTCTCCAGTGTGGTTTCCAGCTTGTTCCCCCCATCACTATATGGTACATCTACTCTCTTCTACCTTGGGTCCAGCAGCAAAAGTCTATAGTAAGAGTATATAGTTGTGTGTATTAAGCCCTGGGGGCAACCTAGTACATGTAAGGCCCCGTACACACGACCAGTTTCCTCGGCAGAATTCAGCTTCCGACCGAGTTTCTGGCTGAATTCTGCCGAGGAAACTGGTCGTGTGTACACTTTCGGCCGAGGAAGCCGACGAGGACCTCGGCGAGGAAATAGAGAACATGTTCTCTATTTCCTCATTGTTCTATGGGAGCTCTCGGCCCGCCGAGATCCTCGGCGGCTTCAGGGCTGAACTGGCCGAGGAACTCGATGTGTTTGGCACGTCGAGTTCCTCGGTCGTGTGTACGGGGCCTCAGTTTGCTTACCTTTAGGGAAGGTGGGCTGCTAAAGGTGAAGCTTAATTCACTGCTTATTAACTATGACTGGAGTGTCTGTTTCCGGAATTTTCAGTAAGTCACCTTAGATATCAAGATTTTTAAAAAACGGTAATGACCAAATTCACTTTTTGAAAATTCTACCTCATTGACATGACACTAACCAACATATTACAGTCTATTAACACACCCACCATTGCACCATAATTTTAGGTAATAAAAATCAAATTACAAGTGCTGGTAAAACTTGGTTAGGTAATAATATCCCTCTGAGATCATGCAGATATATCAGAGACAGGTTAGGACAGAACAGGGCCCATGACAAGGTACTGTATCAGGTTTGCACCCCCTTTGAGTAACACTGATAATGACTGTTATAGGTACAGAAAAGCTGACCAATTTGTATTACAAGTACCTGGATAGCTTTATCAGATACCAACTACTTACAGGTGCGTCTCCTCCCTTGTGAAGTGACAGGCATATGCATAGTTTTGACTAATTGCAATATTACTGTAGAGTCATGAATTAAATAGCTGGGCCCCATACATATCCACTGGGCCCTAGGATCCTGCCTAGTTAGCCTTGTGGATGATACGGCCTCTGAGGCTCAGAGTAACCATTTTGGGACAAAAAGTTCCTTCACCAAAACGTGACTAGTAACATAATACTAAAAGAATGATGTTTAAAAAAGAGTTGACTAATGTAAATGAGGGTACTGCACTTTATGTCAGCATCGTCATCACTATTCATTTACAGTAATAAGATTTCCATGCCATTCCACTGACATGTTGTTTATTATCAATGTGTTTTCCTCTGGCATTTAAATGATAGCAAAATATAAATGAACTTACTTCCAGTTTCATATAGCACTTGATTCTCCTGCCCAGCTGTGTAAAACCAATTATATGACGTCAAGGCAAACATATAGTGAGTGCAGGGTAGCAGATTATCCAGTGTGATGACAAGGGAAGTAGTCTTCCTGATATATGCCAGACTGGGACTCAGTCCAACTTCATAAACAAAGATCCCATACATCAGTGCATAATCAACACTTGACCACGTTAATGTCACCGCATAACTGGAAATTGTGGTTACAGAGACATTTGTTGGTGGAGGGGTCACTAATATAAAAAAAAAGACATTAATATGCCACAAAGTTAGCAAGGTATCCCAAATTACATATATTTTTTTGTTAAATGCAAACAATATGAAATTGTATTTAGCACACTTTAAACATTTTCTAAGGCTTTTGAGAAAAAAGGACGTGGGTAGCTGGGCAGTGCCATGGGGGGGACATGTACCAATGCAAACATTTTTTTTTCCGCAAACATACCCTTGAAAAAAAACATAATACTGCTAACACGCTAACATTCCACTTAAGGACCGCCGAACGACGATATACGTTGGCAGAATGGCACGACTGGGCACATGGACATATATATACGTCCCCTTTAAGAGCCCAGCCGTGAGTGGCGCGCTCGCGACCCGGTCCGAAGCTCTGTGACCGTGCCCGCGGGACCCCGCGGACTCGATCGCCGCTGGTGTCCCGCGATCAGGTCACAGGAGCTGAAGAACGAGGAGAGGTGTGTGTAAACAAACCTTCCCTGTTCTTCTCTGTGGCAATGTCAGTGATCGTCTGTTCCCTGATATAGGGAACGACGATCACTGACGTCACACATCCAGCCCCGCCCCCCTACAGTTAGAAATACACATGAGGTCACACTTAACCCCTACAGCGCCCCCCAGTGGTTAACCCTTTCACTGCAATTGTCATTTTCACAGTAATCAGTGCATTTTTATAGCACTTTTCGCTGTGAAAATTACAATGGTCCCAAAAATGTGTCAAAAGTGTCCGATGTAACATGCACGCACTTTGACCACGCAGTCTCTAAAAAGAGAGGCGAAGGACTAACGGGGCTGGTTGAGCGGGCTAGATCCTCTCACTCCCTTATAGGGAGTCCCTCTGCCCCGTTGGGCTTCAAAGCGGAGCAGGTAGGGCGGGCTGTGTGGGAGGACCCCCTCACACACCCACCATTGCCACCCGGGGCATGGAGAAAGGTGGCAGATTGCCTCTGGGGGAGGCCTGCCTACTCCCAACTCCTGCAGTCCGGCTCCTCTCTCGAGTACACGCACAAAATACACTTAAAAAAAAAAAGTGTCCGATGTGTCTGCCATAATGTCGCAGTCACGAAAAAAAATGCTAATCATCGCCATTAGTAGTAAAAAAAAATGATTAATAAAAATGCAATAAAACTATCCCCTATTTTGTAAACGCTATAAATTTTGCGCAAATTGCGCAATTTTTTTTACCAAAAATAGGTAGAAGAATACATTTCGGCCTTAACTGAAGAAAAACATTTTTTTTTTATATTTTTTTTTCAAAATTGTCGCTCTATTTTTGTTTATAGCGCAAAAAATAAAAACCGCAGAGGTGATCAAATACCACCAAAAGAAAGCTCTATTTGTGGGAAAAAAAGGACGCCAATTTTGTTTGGGAGCCACGTCGCACGACCGCGCAATTGTCAGTTAAAGCGATGCAGTGCCAAATCGCAAAAAGGGGCAAGGTCCTTAACCTGCATATTGGTCCGGGTCTTAAGTGGTTAAATCTGCAAATGACGTGGCGTTTCTGTATAATGCACTAAACAAAAATGATATTTACAAAGAAAAAGTGTCCTGGGATTTCTTTTAACATCTACCCATTTCCTTGCACCAAAAATAACCAACCCTCAAGCCTCTCCTCGAAAATCTATACCGGACCCTTATCCAAACAGGCAGCTTGACTGTCCAGGAAAGGAGGGGTAATGAACCAGGCCACACACCCTTAACATGGGGAGGGCACCTTGCCAGGACTCCTTCCCTGGCAAAGCACCTGCTCCCCATGATAGGGACAAGGGCCTCCTCTCCACATTCTTGGCCCAGTGGATGCGGGGGTCTGAGGGGGAGAGGACTTATCACAATCTGAAAATAAGTGGGCCCCAGATGTCTGAACCCCTGAGTAAACCAGTAAGTGGTGCATAGTACTCTGGGTTACTCATTCTCAAAAACAGTAAAATAGTAAATGGACACCACAAAAAAAAAATCTAAGTCTAAATCATTTATCATGTTGTCCATTGAGTTAGATTTATTGTTAATAACAATGAATGGGGTGCATCTCCCAGCTATAAAAAGACAAGTCAACTGCTGATGATATCTTAGCAACCAATTATGTCATAGGTTGCTAGGATGCCAGCGGCTGGTCCATACATCACCCTTGGTTGCTCTGAAGCAGGCTGTTGCCAGTGTCCAAGTAACCAAGGAGCAGAAAGCATATTTTTTTTTGATGGCAGTAGTCATACAGCCGCCATTCAGTTTGCCCATTCAGTGAACTGCAAACATGTAAAGTTTGGATTGAAATCTACTTTGCCACAAAGTCAAATCTCTTTCCGACTCACTAGGTTAGAGTACACAGCGTCACCTTTGTAACAACTTTATAGGAAAAGTTAGAACCACAAACTATTGTAGAGAAAACTCATTGTTGCTGCATTTCAGCCCTGGTTCACACTGGGTACGATTTGGAACGATTTGAGATGCGATTTGACATGTCAAATCGCATCTCAAATCGGCGACAATTGTCGGCAATGGCACTGTCCTAATCAGTGCGACGCCGCATCTGCGATTTCAAAAAGTAGTTCCTGTACTACTTTTTGCGATTTCTGGCCGCGATTTACATTAAATTGCGGCCGAAATCGCGGCAAATCGCGGCAAAATCGCGGCAAAATCGCGGCCGCGAAATCGCAGTAAAATCGCGCATTTTACCGCGATTTTGAATTCGCAGCAGTGTGAACCTAGGCTCAATCTGATTTCAAATCCCTTATATGAATGTTTCCAGGCATTCTAAACGTTCATTCTTCCACAAGAGAAACTGTCCAATTCTCTCCTTTTTAAACTAACATATCTTCCTTCCCATCTTGAGGAAGATATAAGCTTTACTTTACATTCTAAATAGAACCAGTCTATGTCCAAACAAAGATTGAACACACTTGGGGGAGATTAATGCCATGTACACACGATCCGAATATTGTACGAAAAATTTCGTCTGAGGAAGAATCGTCCGATAATTGGATCGTTTGTACTGGGCTTCCGTGAGCCGATCATGACAGTTCATCTGATATTATTTTATCGGACATGCGCGAAAATTTTCCTCGTACGATACCAGATTGTCCGATTTTCGTTTCGTCAGTACAGTTGTCGTCCGAAAATACAACACAAATACATTACAACACATGACATCACTTCCGATTTTTTTTTTTCTGTCATACGAGAATTTTTGTGACTTTAGCAACCTGTTCAATTTCTATTTGCGACTAGTAAATGGAAAAAGTCGGACGATCTGTCATCCGATTTTCGGATTGTGTGTACTAATTGTAGTAATTGTGTGGCATTACTAAAACTACTGCACACAGAATCTAGTGCAGCTGTGCATAGTAACCAATCAGCTTCTAGGTTCTATTGTCAAAGCCTAATTGAACAAGCTGAAGTTAGAAGCTGATTGGTTACTATGCATAGCTGCACCAGATTCAGTGTGCACCAGTTTTTGTAAATCTCCCACTTGAAGCCAAATTGTAATGCACTGATTACACCTGACTGATGGTATTAATGCTGCATTGCAGCTTGGTAGGTCACCACTGCCATTTTCTGACACACTAGAAGCCCAAACTCACTTAAAGCGGGGGTTCACCCTTAGAGGGCACTTTCTCCCCTTAGATTCCTGCTCGTTTTCTCTAGAGGAATCGGCTATTTGTTTTAAAATATATGCAGTACTTACCCGTTTACGAGATGCACCCTCTCCGTCGCTTCCGGGTATGGGCTGCGGGAATGGGCGTTCCTTCTTGATTGACAGTCTTCCGAGAGGCTTCCGACGGTCGCATCCATCGCGTCACGATTTTCCTGAAAGAAGCCGAACGTCGGTGCGCAGGCGCAGTATAGAGCCGCACCGACGTTCGGCTTCTTTCGGCTACGAGTGACGCGATGGATGCGACCGTCGGAAGCCTGTCAATCAAGAAGGAACGCCCGCTCCCGAAGACCCATACCCGGAAGCGACGGAAGAAGATGCATCTCGAAAACGGGTAAGTACAGCTCATATTTTAATACAAATAGCCGATTCCCCTAGACCGAACGAGCAGGAAGCTAAGGGGAGAAATGGGTGAACTCCCGCTTTAAGACAGCCGAAGACCCCCAGTATGTGTATGCATCAAATCCAACAAAGCAAAAATGACATCTGCCTAAATCAATGCATAGCTAACAAGGGTAATATTCATACATATGTTTGTTAATTGCCCTATTTACTGTACTTGCACCTTTATCTCGCAAGCTATAAATTGATTTAGACAGCTGCCATTTTTGCTTTCTTGAACAGTTGGACATGGGGAAATGTGGATATATTGCAAAGGTATACTACATATATTTTATTTATTTTGTCATACACTTTAACTGCCATGTCATGGTAGGTATTTAAAAAAAGGGTATGTTTCAGGAACATTTTTTCATCCCCTTTCTTCACAAAATTTGAAAATGATAAAATCATTAGTTGTTGCCCTTACAAAGAAGAAAAATGGTGCTGGCAAATGGATGAGTAAAGTAAAGTGAGGAGCAGGATGACAGGCTCAGATTCTGCACCTTTAACAACAAGTCACCTTTGGCAGCTATTATATTTCTAATCTCTCAGGCTGCCTTTAAAACTGACTTGATGTTTTCCACATTGTGAATGTAGAAGGCATTGATACATACATGTGAGAACAGTTATGCGCTTGCTAGCTGCACTTGATCCAGCTGAATTCACACCATAGAGAGTAAGGCTGTAGAGAGACGATGGTTTAAGATCTCCAATGCTGCAGTTCAGGGCTTTGTATGTGCGATTAATACTGTCTTTCCCGAGTGACACCATAAGAAAGTAGAAGTCCACCCCAACCACGGAAGACCATCCAACTGTTATTTCAGAGCTGGATATACCATTTGCTGTAGCAATCTCTGGAGTGGCTGTCACTAAAAAAAAAAAAACACAGTAGATAGGTAGAGTGTTATTTTTACTGTAAATGTTATGATGATGCAATAAATTCTATGTATTGAATCAAATAACATTATACTGTTTACTTAACATCGAAACATCAATGGTACATATATTCTGCTTTAACCATGTTTATAATCAAATACCGTATTTATTGGGGTATATCGCGCTCCCGCGTATAGCGCGCACCCCTAAAGTTGCCCCGAATTCCTGTGGAAAAAAGTTTTTGTTGTACTTACAGTTTTGGTGTCTTGTGCGGCGTCCATCGGCGGCCTCGTCGGGTCCGGCGTCCGTCTGCGGCTTCGGGTGTCCTCTTCGTCGGGTTCGGCGTCCTTCTGCGGCATCCTCGCGTCCTCCCCGCTCATTTCCCGCGCCGAGTTTGAATACTGCGGCGACATATACAGAGCGCAGTACACTCGTGTATTGTCGGGCAGGCTCGGCTACTCTCACGCTGACGTCCTGTCAGCGCGAGAGGACCCGAGACTGCCCAACAATACACGAGTGTACTGCGCTCGGTATATGTCGGCGCAGTATTCAAACTCGGCGCGGGAAAGCGGGTATCGGCGTATACCGCGCACCCACGATTTTGCCCTGATTTTCAGGGCAAAAAAGTGCGCGGTATACGCCGATAAATACCGTATATATATAATAAATACAGCTTACAAAGTTATTATATGTCATTGAGACTCAAAGACTATTTGAAAGCACAATGTAGGCAGTTGAGTCATGGAGTTCCAAGTTGACTTTGCAAATTCTAATAACCTACAGTAGATGGTACATTGCTGTACATGCAAGCTTTTACCAATTAACATTTGCCCACCAATTTTAAAAATAGGGCAGATGTTGATCTGGTTGAGTAGCAGCATCAGTTGCTTGTGGCATCCTTCACATGTTGAAGTATCTAAGGCTGCAACTAACGATTATTTTCATAATCGATTAGTTGGCCGATTATTGTTTCGATTAATCGATTAATCGGATAATAGCCTTAAAAAAAATTGGATTTTTTATTTTTTTTGGGCCAATTTGTTGTTGGGCAGATTACAAAACACAAATTGCCGCAAAAACACATTACATGCTTTTCTGCAGCTTCTCCATTGAAGTATATTGAACCAAAAAAAAAAAAAAATAGCACCGTTTTGCGTTAAAAAGTCCTTGCCCTTTCCAGCTGAAAAAAAATCATGGATGTGAACGTGTCCCATAGGAAAACATGTAAATGAGCTGTAGTGTGTTTCTGCAAAAAGCACCAAAAAACAGATGTGTGAACCCAGGCCTGAGGCCCCGTACACACGTCCGAGAAACTCGACGGGCAAAACATATCGTTTTGCTCGTCGAGTTCCTTGTGAAGCCGCCGAGGATCTCAGCGAGCCAACTTTTCCCATTGACTAACGAGAAAATAGAGAACATGTTCTCCTTTGGCCCGACGAGATCCTGTACGGGGCCTGAGATGTTTAGTAACATAATGGGGTTAAAAAAACTAAAATAAGTACAAAAAGAGCAAATAATCACTACTGTAAGGGGTTCATTTTTTTACTGTGGGACAGTGAAAGTAATATTTACAGTAGCCATTTGCTTTTTTGTACTATAAAGGGATAATTTTAGTTTTTTTAACCCTATTATGTTACTGGCCGATTAATCGATTATGAAAATTGTTATTGATTAATTTCATAATCGATTAGTTGTCGATTAATCGATTAGTTGTTTCGGCCCTAGAAGTATATTCTGTCATAATCTTGAATATATTGTATAAAATTAATAAAAATCGAAGCAGGAGAGGAGGAACCCTCATGATGGCCACAATAGGAGGCTTGCTTACATGCAAATAGTAGACAAGTTTGCCCTAATCTGTCCAGTGGACCAACAGGTGCACATTACGTTAGACATGTGCATTCATTTTCGTCCGAATTTTGGGTATTTTCGTTATTGTTTTAACAAACAAAAACGAATGCGCAGAATCCGAAACCTGAAAGATCCAACTTAAAAAAAGGCTTTATTTTCGTTTTCGTTGCTACAACAGATCGATATAGATAGTAGATTCGACATGACGCTGACAATAGCAATCTTTGTCTATCGAACCTGTGGCCGAATGTGCCTAACCTAACTCTATTAGTCCAAGATTATTCTACATAGAGGAAAGATTTGACATTATAGAAACAGTGTTGGGGTAGACCATTCGACATGAATGACGAAGATTCAATGAAGCAGCGAAAAACATACAAATGTGGAATCTGTCATTGAAGGCTTATGGGGCCAGATTCAGGTACAATTGCGGTGGCGCAATGTACTCCGTTTACGTTACACTGCCGCAAGTTTTCAGTCTAAGTGCCCGATCCACAAAGCACTTACCTGGAAACTTGCGGCGGTGTATCGTAAACACGTCCGGCGCAAGGCAGCCCAATTCAAATGGGGCGGGTACCATTTAAATTAGGCGCGCTCCCGCGCCGGACGTACTGCGCATGCTCCGTTTGCATTTTTCCCAACGTGCTTTGCGCAAAATTACGGCGGCGCGAGGTGTTTGTGAATCGCGACGTCCGTAACGTACTTATGCCGGGAAAAAAAATTCAAAAGCGACGCGGGAACGACGGCCATACTTTAACATGGCTGGTGTAAGGTTAAGCAATGAAAAACATTGCTTAACTTTGCGACGGGAATCTACGACTTGTGCCAACGTAACGACGGGAAAAATCTTCGTGGATCGTCGTAACTGCTAATTTGCATACCCGACGCTGGTTTACGACGCAAACTCCCCCCAGCGGCGGCCGAAGTATTGCATCCTAAGATCCGACGGTGTAATTCAATTACACCTGTCGGATCTTAGGGCAAACTATGCGTAACTGATTCTATGAATCAGTCGCATAGTTAGAACGGCCCGAAAACAGAGATACGACGGCGTATCAGGAGATACGCCGTCGTATCTCTTTTGTGAATCTGGCCTTTGGTGTCTGTCGAAAGTTCTAAGAAGATTCGACAAGCAGCTAAACTGTATGACGCCGCAATCGTACATTTTCGGTCAAATGCTTGGCCAATAGGCTATAGAAGAATTCAAATGTTGGTTGACTAGTAATAATAATTTATAAATATAATTATTACTAGTGTCATACAACATTAGAATTCTTCTATAACTTGTAGGCGGAACATTTGACTGGAAATGTACGATTGCAGCGTCCTACAGTTTAGCTGCTCTGTCGAATCTTCTTAGAACTTTCGACAGACACCATAAGCCTTCAATGACAGATTCAACCTTAATTAATTCGGATTTTCGGACTAATATATTTTTTACCGAAACTAAATAAATAAATACAAATTTTGGGAGTAACTAAATAAATGTATTTTTCGGACGAAAACGTGTCTACATTACGTAGGGGTTATAAGTGTTTACACGCCAAAGCAGATCATTAACATATCTGGTATTTTTGCATCTGTGAACACTTTGGGGCAGATCCACAAAAGAATTACGCCGGCGTATCTATTGATACGCCGGCGTAATTTAAAATTTCCTGCGTCGTATCTTTGTTTTGTATCTACAAAACAAGATACGACGGCATCTGCGATCGATCCGACAGGCGTACGTCTTAGTACGCCGTCGGATCTTGGATGCAATTTTTCGGCGGCCGCTAGGTGGCGTTTCCGTCAAATTCCACGTTGAGTATGTAAATTAGCTAGTTACGGCGATCCACGAACGTACGTCCGGCCGGCGCATTTTTTTACGTCGTTTGCGTTCGGCTTTTTCCGGCGTATAGTTAAAGCTGCTGTTATAAGGCGTACTCAATGTTAAGTATGGCCGGCGTTCCCACGTACAGTTTTTAATTTTTTACGTTGTTTGCGTAAGTCGTTTGCGAATAGGGATTTGCGTAGAATGACGTCACCGTCGTGAGCATTGGCTTGTTCCGGGTAAATTTCGAGCATGCGCACTGGGATACCCCCACTGACGGCGCATGGGCAGTTAAATAAAAACGTTGTTTTACGTCGGGTCACAACGTATTGTCATAAAACACGCCCCATTACATCCATTTTAATTCCGCACCCTTACGCCGCCAAAGATACACTACGCCGCCGTAACTTACGGCGCAAATTCTTTGTGGATTCGAAATAAAAAAAATAAGTTGCGGCGGCGTAGTGTATCTTAGATACGCTGCGCCCGGCGCAAGATTACACGCAGGTACGTGGATCTGCCCCTTTCACTTTAGAGTAGACATTGGTGCCCAATAGATTTTAGAGAGATAAGATAATACCAGTATCAGCAGTTCCTGCTTGGTGCCTTTTTCTTTGTTCATTACATGGACAATAAATGCATGTTGGGGTCAGGTCATGCGCTGGGGTGGACTAGAGGGGCAGTGCTTCTAAATAGAGTGACTTTCAGTTGCTGGTGCCCAAACCTTGCACTGAACACTACCAGGGCCACGTTCTTAGCACTGGAATAAACTGTAACAAATAAATTACATTTACAAAGTCTATTAGTTTACTACGTGTGGTATTTATTATTTATGACTGAGATAAATCTCTTAGCAGGAGCAATTTAGCAATATGTCATGGAAAAAAAGTGATTCTATGTTAGTAGAACATAACTTTTTTTGTTTGTTAGTGGAAGAGCTTGACATCTAGCTTGTATTAGTTGGTTACCTACACATATATATGAATTTGTGCCTGCATTGAGTTTTCATGTTTATTTATACACTAGTACTTATTATACCTATACATAGTGAGTAATTGTGTGGTGGTGTCTTGTGAACAGCTGGCATATTTGTGGCATAGAGACTGTTATGTATACTGACCTGTCTGTGCCTGTACTGAGGTTGTTGCAAGCAGTGCACCACTGGATCCATATGATTTTAGTGTTACATTGTAGTATGTGCCTGTTCTTAATCCTTGCATTAACTTGGACCGAGAAGTAGTACTGGCAATTGCAGTAATGGCAGCGATGGATGAATTGTTCGCCACTCGAAGGTCAAGCATAAAGTAGGCCACCAGTGTAGAGCTGGAGTTCCATGAGACCACCAGTTGTGCAGATGTTGGACTTGTCACATTGGTAATCTGGAGATCTAAATGAAAACATGATTATAATCACAAGCATGTTTTAAAATACAATGTGCACACATACTTACATTATTTTATGTTCTTTCCTCTGTCTCTTTACTTTGGCATTGATTTACAAAAGGAAAATGGTCTGTTCATTTACCTTAGCTTAGTGATTGTGGGGAAGCTCTGTTACCTTCAAGCATCCAATCATGTGCAAGCAAAGATATTTTTTTTTTATTTTCCTTACACATGATTGGGCATTCTTTGCAAAGTTATTTTTATCATAATCACTAATCTAAGGCATATTCCATTGCAAAGTGAACAGCATGGTTTTCTTTAGTAAATCAACCCCATTGTGTCCGCAGAATGGAGCAGTAGACATGTCTTCACAGTAGACATGTTTTATGCCATGGCAAGATCACTGTCATTTACCCACTGAGAGGGAGTAGCACGAGGGGAGCCTTCTAGATGGCCTTTCCCTTCATTCAAACAAACTTCCTCTACAATCACATTGTAGGAGAAACAAACTCACCTACCTGACATACTGGCCATTACACTGACCTACCTGACATACATACACTGACCTACCTGACCTACATACACTGACCTACATACATTGACCTACCTGACCCACATACACTCACCTATCTGACCTACATACACTCACCTACCTACACTGACCTACATACACTGACCTACATGACATACATACACTCACCTACATACACTGACCTACCTGACCAATGTTAGGTATGGACGTCGGAACAGCGTAAAATTTTTCACGTTTTACGTAGTTTGCGTAAGTCGTTTGCGAATAGGGCTGGGCGTCATTTACGTTCACGTCGAAAGCATTGGCTTCTTGCGGGTTAATTTGGAGCATGCGCACTGGGATACTTTCACGGACGGTGCATGCGCCGTTCGTAAAAAGCGTCATTTACGTGGGATCACAATAAATTTACAAAACACATGCCCACATCTTCCACATTTGAATTAGGCATGCTTACGCCGGCCTATTTACGCTACGCCGCCACAACTTTGGTTTGTGAATACTGCACTTGCCTGTCAAAGTTGCGGAGGCATAACGTAAATAGGATATGTTACGCCCGCACAAAGTTGCGCTCTTCTACGTGAATCCGGGCCTATAACTTTTGTGCAAACCAATCAATATACGTTTATTGCGGAAACTAAAACCGAGGAAGAAATTTGTTTTTGTTTTTGGATATTTATTATAGCAATTTTTTTTTTTTTTCAAAATGTTCAGTATTTTTTTGTTTATGGCGCAAAAAATAAATAAACGCAGAGGTGATCAAATACCACCAATAAAAATGTATTTTAGTGAAGAAGTGCTGTATCACATAAAATGGCCTGGTCATTAAAGGGGCAAATCCTTCCGGTCCTTAAGTGGTTAAAAAAAAACCTTTACAAACACTTTATGAAAGGAAGCCCTTACTATGCGATGAGCCTGATTTTAACTGTCACAATGCGAGTTGTCTTTTCACCACAATAAATCTGTTAATATACTACACTCACATTGCACTCTGCTGTTCTTTTTATCCACATCTAAGGACTGTAAGCTGCAATATGTCACCTTTTTGCTCTTGGGTTTAGTATGCACTGGCATTACAGTAGCTTTCTGTTTTTGTTATTTTTAGCTGTATCACTTCACATTGTCTGTACGCTGTAAATAGTTATTAGTATCTATTCCTAATCTTTATATACAGTACATATATATACATGAGTATACTGTATACATATATCCTCGTGTGTATATATTATTTTATATATATATATATATATATATATATATATATATATATATATATATATATATATATATATATATGTACTGTATATAAAGATTAGGAATAGATACTGATAACTATTTACAGCGTACAGACAATGTATATACATATATCCTTGTGTGTATATATTTTATATATATATATATATATATATATATATATATATATATATATATATATATAATACATTGTATATGCATACTATTTTGTAGAATTATCCTTATCTTGTGTGCTGGGTGCAATCCTCAATATTTAATATTATGTCTGCACAATGGGTGATCTATAGAATGCGCCCTAAAAAGTCGCCCACCGTTGCGCCTATGGAGGAGTGGATGATGCCTAGCTGCTGTTTAGAAGATAATAAGTGAACAAAAAGAATGTAAGATGATGAAACTCTCTAAGGAGTGTCAACAAATTAAAACAGCGCTATCAAATAACTGTGCATATTTGACTATATAAAATACATTACTACAACCCATATGTAATGATATACAGTGATAATAAACAAAATATATCCAGTTTAAGAAATAAACACTAAACTGTGACTGTAATAATAAACACCCGTGATTGACTTAAACGTGAAGTGAACGCACTGAAAGTGCAAGAGACAGTCTTTAAAAATAATTTAGAACGTGGCCAAACAAAGCAAAGTTCATGTGTATAAGGATCCTGCGATCTTCAAATTTTTTCAAAAACTTCCACCACACCCGACAGTGCTCAGTGACTCCTCCCCCATCAAATGGACACTCACCGGATAGGTATGCCTCACACTCTCGTGTTTTGGCACAAAAAACCTTATCAGATGTAGTTGTTCCCGTCAATAAAGATGTAATCCAAATATGACATCCAATCAGTTCCACATATATGTCAGAGAGAGACAAAAGAAGTGCAAATAGTGTGATACCATCAAAGGTTTAATAGCACACCAAAATAAAACTTCAAACAGTGCACTCACAAACAAAATCTTGTAAAACAGCAGAATATCACATCAAGAAACTCCTTCAAACGTCAAAATGGTGAGAAGCGGTCACGGCGGACCCCCGATCAGCGAGAAAAAGTGAAACCAATTCTCCTACTCACGGTGCCATGGACTTCTGTCAGATGCAGCTGCACATCCACTTAAATAAAAAACTTCAAACGCACTCTGCATCCAAAAACGCAGCACTCACTAGTAAAATTAGACTGTATGGCAATACCCCGACATGTTTCGTTATAAAAACTTATTCATGGGACTAACCACACAGTCATAAATGGTTACCTTATATCTGATGTAGTCAGATCAATCAGCCTATCAGTCCTGGGCGTTTTCCCACTTCCTCCAAAACTGTGGGCGGAAGTAAACGATAATCCCAAACTCCTGTGGGCTGACAGCATCATCCACCACCACTGGCTGGTGTATGAATCAATCAGCCAGTGCGATAGGCGTGGCGCCAGTCCCCAGATTCCAATAGGTGAGAGAGTATGTTAATCACATCCCCCAACAGCAGCAGTCTGAGCCAATCACGTGCTGCACAGCGCATCCCGCTCCGCCTACAACGATGGGCGGGCCTAGAGCGCTTATGCAGCCAAAGCTAGGAGGAAGTCAGCGCCTCCTCCATTGGCTGGCTGTCTTACCCAGCAGCCACAGCGGTAAGCCGACCTGATAGGTCGAGCAGACGCTGCTCATGATAGGCTCGCCGCGGGGAATGGCTTCTAACAGCACAACAGGGGCAAATCAGCTGTTGTATAGGCAGACGTGGGCGGCTGAAATGAGAGGAAAGGAAAAAAAAAAAAAAAGCCGATTTCCGGGTGTCCCCGTGACCACGAATCACATCTACAGCACAATCATTACACTGTGTTTATATTGAATAGCCATACAACAGTTCCTAATTAAGTCATCAGCTGATATATATCAATCATGCGCTGGAGTATATCAACAAATACATATAAAAACATTTGTCACTGGATGAAGGCAATAGTCAGTTAAAATAAATTAATAACATTTTGCATTAGTACATATTAGTATCAAACGCTAATTGCAAATTCATATAAATGATTAAATATATATAATTAAAATATATCTAAAATATGTAAGAAATGCATTAAAAATGAAACTCGATAGAATCAATCTAAAACTGGAACTAAATACAAGTGGTGAATTAGTGATCGCTGAGCTGATCGCAAATGGTCACCGATAACACCCCCACTGGAGAAGGGATTAATTAATAGCAAAATATCAGATAAATGAATAAAAGAGTACATATACTGTAAAGATGCCAGAAAGGGTAATACTAAACCCACGGAGGGAAAGGTGTGGGTATGATAAATGTCTAAGAATTATTGATGAAGCAATTCAAGTCTACCTCTATATTCAACCCCCGCGGAAAAAGACATTTTAGCAAGAATATCCAGTGAGTTTCGCGCTGTGAAAGGTCACGGACTCTGTGTGACCCCCTCCAAGATGGGTAAACCACATCTATGCCACAAAATTGAGCAAGCGTGGGGTCCTGGTTATGTACCTTTTTAAAATGCATGGAAACGCTATGTTCCTCAAAGCCTTTTTTAATATTTGCTAGGTGTTCTGATATGCGGATTCTTAGAAGTCTTTTAGTCCTCCCAACATATAATAACCCGCATGGGCACCATAGCAAATATACAACATATGACGAGTTGCATGTACTGAATTCTTTAATGTCAAACATTGTGCCATCGGAGCTGGTAACTTTGTTAATTCCTTTGTTGTGTTCTTTCACCGTGCGGCAGCAAATACACCTTCTGCAAGGAAAGAATCCTTTCAGATCTATTTTCAATTGGCGATCAGGTGGATCCAATATTTTGCGGACCACTCTATCGCCAAAATTGGGCGCACGTCTATATATAAAACGTGGCTGCTGAGGAATCACTCCACCCAGATGTCTATCTCTGCTGAGGATGTGCCAGTGTTTCTTATATATGGTTTCAATTTCCTTATATTGGATGTGGAAGCCCGTCAGGAAGCTCCACTGGTGTTCATTTGTGGATGGTTCTTCTATTTTCTTCTTAAAACAGTCTTCTCTCGGCTTCTCTGCGATCTCTTGAATCATTGACACCAGGTTGATCTCATCATATCCCTTTTGAGCAAATCTCTTCTTCAGTACATTCGCCTGCTCAAAATAATCTGAGTCATCAGTGCAGTTTCGGCGCACTCGGAGAAATTGCCCTTTAGGGATATTCTTTATCCAAGCAGGGTGGTGTCCACTTCTGATCGATAGATAACTGTTTCGATCAGTGCTTTTAAAGTACACCTTTGTTTTCAACCTGTCATTACATCTTTCTATAGTTACATCCAAGAAGTTAACTGAACACGCACTGATCACATATTCCAGTTTAATGTTGTTCACATTGTTGTTCAATACTTCAAGGAAAACTTTGAGATCTGTTTCCGATCCCTGCCAGATCAAAAAGATGTCGTCAATGTATCTCCGATAGAAGATAAGTTGAGATCTTTGATCTCTGAAGATACTTTTGTCCTCCCACTCCGCCATAAACAGGTTGGCGAGGCTATGGGAGCTAAAAAGTTTTCCTTGAAGTATTGAACAACAATGTGAACAACATTAAACTGGAATATGTGATCAGTGCGTGTTCAGTTAACTTCTTGGATGTAACTATAGAAAGATGTAATGACAGGTTGAAAACAAAGGTGTACTTTAAAAGCACTGATCGAAACAGTTATCTATCGATCAGAAGTGGACACCACCCTGCTTGGATAAAGAATATCCCTAAAGGGCAATTTCTCCGAGTGCGCCGAAACTGCACTGATGACTCAGATTATTTTGAGCAGGCGAATGTACTGAAGAAGAGATTTGCTCAAAAGGGATATGATGAGATCAACCTGGTGTCAATGATTCAAGAGATCGCAGAGAAGCCGAGAGAAGACTGTTTTAAGAAGAAAATAGAAGAACCATCCACAAATGAACACCAGTGGAGCTTCCTGACGGGCTTCCACATCCAATATAAGGAAATTGAAACCATATATAAGAAACACTGGCACATCCTCAGCAGAGATAGACATCTGGGTGGAGTGATTCCTCAGCAGCCACGTTTTATATATAGACGTGCGCCCAATTTTGGCGATAGAGTGGTCCGCAAAATATTGGATCCACCTGATCGCCAATTGAAAATAGATCTGAAAGGATTCTTTCCTTGCAGAAGGTGTATTTGCTGCCGCACGGTGAAAGAACACAACAAAGGAATTAACAAAGTTACCAGCTCCGATGGCACAATGTTTGACATTAAAGAATTCAGTACCTGCAACTCGTCATATGTTGTATATTTGCTATGGTGCCCATGCGGGTTATTATATGTTGGGAGGACTAAAAGACTTCTAAGAATCCGCATATCAGAACACCTAGCAAATATTAAAAAAGGCTTTGAGGAACATAGCGTTTCCATGCATTTTAAAAAGGTACATAACCAGGACCCCACGCTTGCTCAATTTTGTGGCATAGATGTGGTTTACCCATCTTGGAGGGGGTCACACAGAGTCCGTGACCTTTCACAGCGCGAAACTCACTGGATATTCTTGCTAAAATGTCTTTTTCCGCGGGGGTTGAATATAGAGGTAGACTTGAATTGCTTCATCAATAATTCTTAGACATTTATCATACCCACACCTTTCCCTCCGTGGGTTTAGTATTACCCTTTCTGGCATCTTTACAGTATATGTACTCTTTTATTCATTTATCTGATATTTTGCTATTAATTAATCCCTTCTCCAGTGGGGGTGTTATCGGTGACCATTTGCGATCAGCTCAGCGATCACTAATTCACCACTTGTATTTAGTTCCAGTTTTAGATTGATTCTATCGAGTTTCATTTTTAATGCATTTCTTACATATTTTAGATATATTTTAATTATATATATTTAATCATTTATATGAATTTGCAATTAGCGTTTGATACTAATATGTACTAATGCAAAATGTTATTAATTTATTTTAACTGACTATTGCCTTCATCCAGTGACAAATGTTTTTATATGTATTTGTTGATATACTCCAGCGCATGATTGATATATATCAGCTGATGACTTAATTAGGAACTGTTGTATGGCTATTCAATATAAACACAGTGTAATGATTGTGCTGTAGATGTGATTCGTGGTCACGGGGACACCCGGAAATCGGCTTTTTTTTTTTTTTCCTCTCATTTCCGCCGCCCACGTCTGCCTATACAACAGCTGATTTGCCCCTGTTGTGCTGTTAGAAGCCATTCCCCGCGGCGAGCCTATCATGAGCAGCGTCTGCTCGACCTATCAGGTCGGCTTACCGCTGTGGCTGCTGGGTAAGACAGCCAGCCAATGGAGGAGGCGCTGACTTCCTCCTAGCTTTGGCTGCATAAGCGCTCTAGGCCCGCCCATCGTTGTAGGCGGAGCGGGATGCGCTGTGCAGCACGTGATTGGCTCAGACTGCTGCTGTTGGGGGATGTGATTAACATACTCTCTCACCTATTGGAATCTGGGGACTGGCGCCACGCCTATCGCACTGGCTGATTGATTCATACACCAGCCAGTGGTGGTGGATGATGCTGTCAGCCCACAGGAGTTTGGGATTATCGTTTACTTCCGCCCACAGTTTTGGAGGAAGTGGGAAAACGCCCAGGACTGATAGGCTGATTGATCTGACTACATCAGATATAAGGTAACCATTTATGACTGTGTGGTTAGTCCCATGAATAAGTTTTTATAACGAAACATGTCGGGGTATTGCCATACAGTCTAATTTTACTAGTGAGTGCTGCGTTTTTGGATGCAGAGTGCGTTTGAAGTTTTTTATTTAAGTGGATGTGCAGCTGCATCTGACAGAAGTCCATGGCACCGTGAGTAGGAGAATTGGTTTCACTTTTTCTCGCTGATCGGGGGTCCGCCGTGACCGCTTCTCACCATTTTGACGTTTGAAGGAGTTTCTTGATGTGATATTCTGCTGTTTTACAAGATTTTGTTTGTGAGTGCACTGTTTGAAGTTTTATTTTGGTGTGCTATTAAACCTTTGATGGTATCACACTATTTGCACTTCTTTTGTCTCTCTCTGACATATATGTGGAACTGATTGGATGTCATATTTGGATTACATCTTTATTGACGGGAACAACTACATCTGATAAGGTTTTTTGTGCCAAAACACGAGAGTGTGAGGCATACCTATCCGGTGAGTGTCCATTTGATGGGGGAGGAGTCACTGAGCACTGTCGGGTGTGGTGGAAGTTTTTGAAAAAATTTGAAGATCGCAGGATCCTTATACACATGAACTTTGCTTTGTTTGGCCACGTTCTAAATTATTTTTAAAGACTGTCTCTTGCACTTTCAGTGCGTTCACTTCACGTTTAAGTCAATCACGGGTGTTTATTATTACAGTCACAGTTTAGTGTTTATTTCTTAAACTGGATATATTTTGTTTATTATCACTGTATATCATTACATATGGGTTGTAGTAATGTATTTTATATAGTCAAATATGCACAGTTATTTGATAGCGCTGTTTTAATTTGTTGACACTCCTTAGAGAGTTTCATCATCTTACATTCTTTATGTCTGCACAATACCACTTCAATTGCATCCTGAAACCGTTTTTTTTTTGTTCTTTTTCCTCTTGACATTTGTGGTAGGCCACACCCCTTAATAATTAACCACACCCAGTTTTTTTCTGTACAGTATGTCATTTCCTTATCATTCTATAAACTGTTCTCCCAGGTTGACATCTCTCTTATAGGCATCATTATGTTCCCTCTACTAAATCAACAATACATACCGTGTTTCCCCGAAAATAAGCCCGGGTCTTATATTAATTATGCCAACAAAAGACACAGTAGGGCTTATTTTCAGAATAGGTCTTACCATGTAATGTGATGTCTTCTCTCCCCCTCTCCCTCCCTGCCTGTCAGGAATCCCCAGTGTAAACTGAGTTAAAATTCTTGTACAATCCTATAATCCACTCTATTACAGTATTATATAATGTACAATGTGTGTTTCTGTAATATAATTGTGCCAAATACATTTGTTATAGCGCCGCTCATCACTTCCGTTACCAGCCGCAGCTCTCTTCCCCGCAATTATATTACAGAAACACACACATTGTACATTATAAACTACTGTAATATAGTGGATTATAGGATTTTACAAACATTTTTAACTAGGGCTTATTTTCGGGGTAGGGCTTATATTGCAGCCTTTCTGGAAAATAGCACTAGGTCTTATTTTCAGGGTAGGTCTTATTTTTGGGGAAACAGGGTATTACTATTGTCATTAAAAGGGACCTAGACTGTGGCAGTCAAAAAATGGTAAACCATATCAATAATCAAAGACAGGGAGAGGATATACCTCAGATGATCTCACACTTCAAACATCTAGTTATGAAGATGTATTAAAAGAAGTACCTTGTGATTTCAGCTGGACCCAGAAGAACCATGAGAAGAAATGTTGTACTGCTACTCTTCAGGAAGAATTTGAGGGGAATAGTAGATTTTGGAGGGGACTGCACAATAACCTTACTAGATATTGCCTATAAAACATTTTCACTTTCTTAAATATACATTCACTTTAAAATATCTGGAATTCCTTTACTCAATGTCAATGCACCAAAAAAAAATGTCACACAAGCGATTTTCTACACCAGTTGTCGGACAAGCAGCATTGTTGGAAATATCCTACAATTATACAGGAATGGAAATAAATCTCTGGCAAAAAAAATCTGTATGTGAAAATATACAACATACAACTAAGCCACTTCATGACATTATCCAATTGGTTTTGATTGTCTCTAGATTTAGTGCTGCAGAGAATGCTATTATTTGTTTACTGTGGTTCCAGGCAAGAACCAGAAAGAAAGAGATCAAGAAAACACAAATTACTGTGTCTTCAGGTGACATATAAAATGTTCCTAAGTCAATATTATATATATAGGCTTTGCAGGTTGCTTTGGTATGCTTGGGTAAGTGGGCTTGCTTGGGGGTCTAATTCACTAAGCGTTCATGTAAACTGGCTAATAATATATTCTACATACAGGACCACACACATAGGTGACTTTATAAAAAAGTACTTTCTATCTTCATATATATCTTCAATTTTAACACCCAATTATGTGCAGAGGAAATAAAGAAAGTATGGAATATTCCTTTGAACTTGATTGAACTTAATACAGCCTCCCTGCGTGAATTTTTTTTTCTAAAAACACTTGTAACATATACTATGTATTACAATCCAATATGTTGTGTATATTGATATAAGTAAATATCAGTGTATTTAAATATAATGTACAGAAATAGCAGTTAATGCATTACCTTTTTGTCCTTTTGAACACTAGAGAATACAAAAAAAATTATATCATTATATTTAATACTGAAATTATATTGTTATCAATGTAAAGTTCGTCAGTAAACAATAAAAAGACATCAACAAACAAGAATGTATATGCATTTTGTGCAGAATTCTAAATACAGGAAATGTTTTATTGAAGGTGGTGACCATGGGATCTCACAGTAAATTGTAGCCAAGCGTTGGATATACATACATTTTAAGGTCCCATTAAAAAATTAAAACAGATTTGTGGTACAATGGGGCATTAAAATAAATTGTACTATAGAAAAGTAGTAAAATGTATTTGACATTACATTCTGAACAAAGAACACCATTGGAGCACACACAATCTGGTACAGCAGTGTATGGTAGCCAGTCAGCTTCTAACTTTTGTTTGTTCAATTAAGCTTTGACAAAAGAAAAAACCTTGAAGTTTATTGATTTCTCTGCAGAGCTGCACCAGATTTTGCACTCTCCTCTCCAGTTTTAGTAAATAATCCCAACTGTGTGTATTCAAAGATCAAACTAACATGCAAAAAATAGATCTGACCTTCTATCTAAGACATATGTACACATAAATACCCAGTCATATTATAGTGCAAAAACACACATGGGTAAATATACAAAAATTACACAAAAATCCTCCACATAATACTATCAAAATGCAGACACTTAATTTTCAATGATAAACCAAAAACGATTGAGCTTACCTAATAGGGTACAGCAACGCACTGCTATTCTGAGCAGCAAAAGAATGAGAAATGATTTATGTGAGTTATAGCACATTGTAGGGTGTGCTTTGCCTTATTAAAGGTCTCACTAGTTAAAACACGGACTATAAGGGCTCATACATATGGATGCAAAAATAATCCAGCACCTATATAACTCTGGGCAGCATTGCAATAGCATTCCAAATGTTTAACAGGCATCAAAATATTTTTTTAAAGCATCAAAAACCATATGAAAAAATTCCAAATAATCTGTAGAGGAAATATTTCCAAATATTTGCTTACTTTTTCCACTTAAATGTCTTTGTGTTTAGATATTTTTACTCACTAGCCTTGAAACAGAAACATTATAAAATTCTTATGTAGCACCTACTAAATATATATATATATATATATATATATATATATATATATATATATTTTTTTTTTTTTCAAAAGAAAAATCACATGCATTAAGAATAATAAACATACAGTGCATTTATGGTCTATATACTATTAGCTATTTAATTTCCTCAACAATATCTGGGTCATACACATTCCAGTTCTGACACTGAGGCCCCGTACACACGTCCGAGAAACTCGACGGGCAAAACACATTGTTTTGCTCGTCCAGTTCCTTGTGAAGCCGCCGAGGATCTCGCCGAGCCAACTTTTCCCATTGACTAATGAGGAAATAGAGAACATGCTCTCTTTTTGGCCCAACGAGATCCTCGTCGGTTTCCTCGGCGAAAAGTGTATACACGACCGGTTTTCTCAGCAGAATACTTCTCCCATCGAGTTTCTGGCTGAATTCTGCCGAGAAACTCGGTCGTGTGTACCGGGCCTGACAGATTCATAAGTATTGTTTGCAATACTTGGATTGCTAAAGTAAAGTGACAAATAATTGAAAATATTTTGCAACAAGTTAAAAATCATAGTAGATGTGCGGGACAAATACAAAACAAAAATCTGTAAATCTTAAAACTAGGAAATATGGGACCTGTTGTCATGTCAATAAAAAACGTGCCAATAGTCAACATGAACACAGAAGAACAAAACGTTGCCAAATAATTATTATTATGATATAGAATGCAAAACGGACATAATGTCCTAAAAACAAAATGTTAGATACCTGAAATAGAACTGAAAACAGAAACAATGTTCTTAAAATCCAGGAAAATGTAGTTTCTGCCATTCTTCTCTAATCTGATGAGATGCGTCTAAAAGGGACATTTGTGGCTTGTTGTCACAACATAGTAGTGGTATAGATACATGTGTGTATAATGGTTAATCTAGACCAATCCTAGAAGATGGGATAGTGAAAAGTGATATTTCTGAAGAAGAGCTCTACCCCTCCATCTGATGAAAGTCTGCCTAACTTTTTGTCCCAAGAGAAAACAAGTCTGAAAGAAGTGTTACAATTCTCATTGTAGCCTGGAATTTTTGCAGTGTAAGGAATATAAAAGATTACAGTAAATACAAAAGACTTTTGAAAACTGGGCAGTACCTAAAAAAAGATACTGAGAAGTGTGAGTACATCATGTGTGAGAAAGAAAGCGAATTCCAACAGAACAAAGTTAATTCCCAATGGTGGCAACAAATGGAACAACAGAAGTGAAATAAAAGCTAACGTATTTACATGATAATATTGCATACAAAAGAATGATAAACATGATACTGCTTTTACAGTGTCATTACGAGATTTATGATTATATATGTGCTTAAAGTTTACAAACCGAAAACAGATATGGGATCTACTGGGTAGAACACCTGAGACTTTGGGGTTGATTTACTAAAGGAAAACAGGCTGTTTACTTTGCAAGGGGATTTTTCTTTAGCTTTCTGAATTAAGTGAAGCTCTGGTGACTTTCATCATCCAATCATGAGCAAGCAAAAATAAAAAATAAAGAATTTTTTTTCCTTGCACGTGATTCTGTATTCTTTGCAAAGTAAATTGTAAGCTAAGGGAAAATTCCTTTTCGCTTTTAGAAAAATCAAGAAGTCAAGACATAAAGCAAAATAAAATATATACAGTTTAAAACCTTTTTTTGTTTTCATACTGTCCTTATCATATTCTAACATACCCTTTTTAAATAGCTAAATATTGTTTTAACACAATGTTTGAGAAAATAACTATTGGTCATTTTTCACTCTTTCATAGCATTTTTGAGTTGCCAGTCTAAGGCCTCGTACACACGAACAAGTTTCTCTGCAAAAACCAGCAAGAAACTTGCTGGGAGATATTTTTTTGTCGAGGAAACCGGTCGTGTGTACATTTTTCGTCGAGGAAACTGCCGAGAAACTCGATGAGCCAAAAAGAGAGCAAGTTCTCTATTTCCTCGACGGGAATGGAGAAACTTGCCTTGTCGAGTTCTTCGACAGCCTAACAAGGAACTCGACGAGGAAAGCGATATGTTGCGTCCGTCTAGTTCCTTGGTCGTGTGTACGAGGCTTCAGAAAAATATTTGTCAATTAAAAAACCGCCTTACCTTCCTAAAGGCTATAACAGAATAGACAAGCATCATTACATGAAAACTTTACTGTTGCAATATAAAGACTACTTGTAAAGTACTACGTGGATGGCCTGTGACTGGCTTGAACTTTTGTACATACTGTTACAAAAAATTACCTGTCGTTTCCCGAATTAAGGTATGTTACACTTCATCAACAAATCTGGTTCTAATATCTTACATTAACAAGAGAAGTGTCTCTTTTTCAGAACAACGTAAAGCTGTGTTGCTAACAGGGTGCTGGTGGAAACAGTGAAGCCTTGTACACACGACCGAGTTTCTCGGCAAAAACCAGCAAGAAACTTGCTGGGAGATATTTTTTTGCATAGGAAACCGGTCATGTGTACATTTTCGTCGAGAAAACTGTCGAGAAACTCGACGAGCCAAAAAGAGAGCAAGTTCTATATTTCCTCAACGGGAATGGAGAAACTTGCCTTGTCGAGTTCCTCGACAGCCTAACAAGGAACTCGACGAGGAAAATGATGTGTTTCGCCCGTCGAGTTCCTCAGTCGTGTGTACGAGGCTTGATACCATGTTGCTAACATTATGAGCTATTAGAAGCAGTGATTGCATGCTTGAAGAGCTAGGGATTTTCTTTAAACACATTTGTACCATGTTACATAAAATACAGCTTTTTGGACCCATCTATTCATAAGAAATTGAAAGCAATCTAATTTTCAGGTATGTATTAATTATACCTTGGAACCTTTTAATTCATGATGCCCCCACTAGTTGGATGGGATCATGAGTAAGGCCTCGTACACACGATAGGTTAAACTGAGGACAATGGTCTGATAGACCGTTTTCATCGGTCAAAACCGATCGTGTGTGGGCCCCATAGGTTATTTAACCATCGGTTAAAAAAAAGCCAACTTGCTTTAAATTTAACCGATGGATTCCTAACCGATGGGAAAAAAAATCGTTAGTAGGCACAACCATCGGTTAAAAATCCACGCATGCTCAGAATCACGTCGACGCATGCTTGGAAGCATTGAACTTCGTTTTTTCAGCACGTCGTTGTGTTTTACGTCACCGCGTTCTGACACGATCGTTTTTTTTAACCGATGGTGTGTAGGCGCGACGGACCATCAGTCAGCTTCATCGGTTAACCAATGAAAACGGTCCATCGGTCTGTTCTCATCGGATGGACTGATCGTGTGTACGAGGCTTTAGAGTGAGTGTCCACACTATTCCTATTCCTCCCCCCCCCCCCCCTGGTCTCTGTTGATTTGTACTTCAATTAAAACCTCCCCTCCAAGGTGAGTGGGTGAATAGGTAGTCCTGGTAACTATATGCATGCATGCCTTTTGTCTAGATTTAATGATTCTAATGTAGGATTTGACCTGTCTGACGTTATACCCCTTGGTTGTGCGATAACCTTGTTGCTTTCTGTTAGATGACTCACTTTATTCTCATGTATTGTCTACAGCTATTCACATGTAAACTGATGTTTTATCTCCAATAAAGATTCCTTCTGTTAAAAAAAAGAGTGAGTGTACACAGGGATTTGTGTTTTTCTTATGAAATTATGGTAAGTATTGTGTTGGTCATTTGATTATCTTAAAGGAAATATGTGCTAAGAGAATTATGAAGTTACCCTTTCTAATCCAAGGTCCAAGCACTTTCAAGTGTTTAATAGTGCTAAAGTGCAGACATTGTTAGCATCCCCATAGACTTCTTTCAGTCTGTGGCCTCCAGAAACTGTCCTGTCACTGCTCATCGCCACCTTAAATGCTTGTCAAGTGGTGGGTCACATACATATCAACCTATGTTTTAATGTAAATAAATAGTGATTTAAAATGGCCATTGCTGACCTCTGAGTGTCCTTTGCTAGATTTACTTAGAAGCTAGAAGAGTACAATATTTACAAAGAAGTACAACCTAACAGAAAAAAGACACTTATGATGAGAAGATAAAAGGCTTAATGAACTGGACAGTAGGTTCTTGTGTTGACCTTAGGCATCCTCCACAGAATTACACTCTTCTAAGATATCTCTATATATTATATATAATTTCGTGAAAGTACTGTTATTCTGCAAATTACTTCATAAAACTGCAATAAGGTCTGGACAGGTAAGTGTGTAGAAAAAGTTTGGTGAATGGTCTAATATCTCAATGGCAACATGGGCCAGGTGCGTGCACATGAACGTGGCTATCCCAAGACACATCGAGAAGCGACACCTAGCGTGGAGTACACATGACCGTCAGGGTAAATCCTCTGCAGGCAGTCAAACATAGTCGTGTATGAGGTAGGATCACAGAGGAATGAGTGAATATCAAGTTCTGATACTTATTGGGGGAAACGCTGGCAGAGACTAATGAAATGTTAGTGCAAGTGTGCAGGATGGAAGCCATGAGCAGAAAATATGTTTACAACACTGAGGATGAGCCATGCTCGGGTTGGCCGATGACAAGCAGAACCCCAGACATGATTGAGCGAGTGCAACAAATGCTGGCACAAGATCGGCAACTGACTCTACGATTGATGGAGGAGGACTGGGGCAATAACAAGGATATGGTGAGCACCATCGTCTGCAAAGATTTGGGTAAACAATAGATCTGTTTCCGGTTTGTGCCGTACAAGCTGACAGACGAACATAAAGAGAAACGGATGGCAACTGTGATACATTTGCCTATATGTCTCAGTTTAATGCTCCCTGCTTGCCATTGTGATTACCATCCGATTATTGAAGTGCTAATGTCCCCTCACTATTTCTAAAGGTTAATTGATCTATTGTGTTGTGTGAAGGAGATCTGTGTTTATGTGGCTTGTGTTAATTATTCTGATTGCTTCATTGTGGTAATTATCTCTCTATATGCGGGGTCGAGTTGTCTAGTTAATGTATTTAGTACAACTAGTACTCAACTCCACTGATGTCATTATCTAAAGAAAATGTGTTTTCAGACTCGGCTCCGTCGTGTCTGCCTACTCATCTGTATGGAAGCCCCAGTGTGAGGGGGGCGGAGATTTGTCATTGTAACAGTTTTGGAAATGACATATAAGCTGTGTGTTATAACATTAAACTCAGTCTTGGTTCCAGCATCCAGTCTTGACTCATGTGTGGGGGATCCTGTGATGTTCTTGTATGGAGAGGAGGGAATGCTTGACGGGGATATCATACCGATACCGTCACAATTGGTTGGTAGCAGTGGGATTTTCCCTTCTACTCTCCTTTACACCCGGGATTCCAAGCAGACACTGGAAGAACTACTGGAAGTTCGTGGAAGGATTGCTAGCAACAAAACCGAACGGGTCATCATAGCAGAATTAATGGAGCTAGACCAGGAGAACGGGATTGCAGCAACGCCAGCGGTACAAGAGATGGAGACACCAGTGATTCAGGAGGAGGAATCGCCAGCCAACAAGCTAATGAGAGAGAAGCTAGCGTGGTTCGGCCCGAACCCAATGCCGAATGTGGTGCTGAAAGTGATGGACCTGTTAGCGAAGGAGGCTAAACAAATAAGAGACAAACAAATAAGAAACGCAGAACTACAGGAGGCTAAACAAATAAGAGACGCAGAACTACAGTTAAAACTGGCAGCAGTCCAACAAGCAGCCGCACCTTCTCCGAACAGTGAGTACAGCACAGCAGACACAAGGAAGATTCCGTTTAGCGCTTTTAAAGCTTTTGATGAAAAGGACTGTGAAATTGATAACTACCTGGCGGATTTTGAGCGACAATGTAACCTGCACCGAATAGCTAGAAGAGAGTGGGTTGCAATATTGTCAGGCAAACTGTCAGGCAAAGCTTCTGATGCTTTCCGGACCGTGCCAGATCAGGATATCCATAGCTACGCCCGGGTTAAAGAAGCGCTCTTGGCTCGTTATGCAGTAACCCCAGAGTCCCACCGACAGAAGTTCAGGGACTCACGCAAAACCACGAAAGACTCTTACGCGGAATGGGCATGCCAGTTGTCCCTGTCGGCCTCTAACTGGGTTAACAGCAGCCAGGCCACCACCGCAGAGGACATTTTGCAACTAATGCTCCTGGAGCAATTTTACAATCACATCCAGACGGACGTCAAGGATTGGGTGAGAGATCGCAGGCCCATGACTCTACCAGAGGCCGCGAAGTTGGCGGATGAATATGCGGATACTCGCAAGACAAACCAGGTCACACCACGGGTACAACCTCCACAACCAACGGCGCCCTCACACCCACCAGCCGCTAGATACCAACCGCCTAACAGACCGATGACATCTAGCCCTCGCTACCCACGCCAGGAGGACAACGAACAACGCTGCTTCCGGTGCAAACAGTTGGGTCACTTCAAGCAGAATTGCCCCATGAATGACAACACCAGGTCAAATTGGTCTCAACCTGGGTACCGCCCACCAGCAGCAGCCCATTGTGTAGACTCGGCTTGGGATCCCCAGGAGCTGGGTCAGGAAGAACCATTGGGCACCCCTTACGAAGCCCTCATGGTACAATCTGTTATTACGGACAACAGGGAACACCATTGTCAGCTGGTCATGGGCGACAGCCATGAGACGGAGGGGCCTTGGAGGGAGCTGGGCAGAAAGAGGCACCGCCAGCTACCCTCCAAGAAGAAGAGGTCCTGGAAGTCATATAACCAGCGGACCTGGGAGGAGAAGAAGCGACTGGAGGAGATGGAATCGCAGCGGGCACCCCAGATGCGGGCCGAGATGTTCGCCAAGGGCCCACCGGTGGCCCCTTACACCACCACCCAGTTCCTGATGATGAAGGACCACGTGGAGAGCCTGCAGGACATGAGCAAGCAGGATCTGATCCGTGAGTACATAGAGCTGGAGGAGTGCATAAGCCGCATGGAGGAGGAGAACAACCGCCTGAGGTCACAGCGGGCTGACCCCCCCAGGCTCCATGAACTGGAGATGGAGCTGGAGAAGCTCAAAGAGGAGAACCGGTGGCTGCGGAGGGAGCAGAGGGTGGCTGACCCTATGGGGCACTGATTCCCCCCCCCTGAACTCTGAGCACCAGTGCTACAGCATTTCAACAAATATAACTTTTTCTTTTTATGAATCTCCTGTGACTGTCACTTCAGAGCCATAACCTGCCCCTCCCATAGCGGGACACCTAGATGGCGGCGCACAGACCCATTCGCCGTCTTCACACTGACTTCTGGTGACTTTGCAGATCGCACAAAGACTTGGGGACTGACCGGCGTGTGATCTGACGACCCGGTGGCATACCTGAGTCTGAAGCAGTTGCCAAGGGAGGTCAGTCATGCCAAACGGAGTTAACCTCGGACTAAAAGCTCTGAACCCGTCAACCCTACTGGACCAGGGAAGGTCCAACCGGGTTTTCCGGAGCAGGGAGAAAAAGGGGGGCCATTGTGATACATTTGCCTATATGTCTCAGTTTAATGCTCCCTGCTTGCCATTGTGATTACCATCCGATTATTGAAGTGCTAATGTCCCCTCACTATTTCTAAAGGTTAATTGATCTATTGTGTTGTGTGAAGGAGATCTGTGTTTATGTGGCTTGTGTTAATTATTCTGATTGCTTCATTGTGGTAATTATCTCTCTATATGCGGGGTCGAGTTGTCTAGTTATTTTTTTTTTTTTGGATTATTTTGTTTTATTGAGATCCACATTAATAATACATTATACATTATACAATTATGGCAGTGCTTATTACTGTTAAGATACTGTTGTTGTACACATCTTCAATATATATACAATTCACGTAAATTGACCATGCCACTGCGTACTGTAGTGTATCCCCTCTAACCTATGAATGTGATCCTAAGCACTCCTACCCATCTGTTAGAAGAGAAAAAAAAAAAATATATGAAAAGAAAGAGAAAACAAAAACGTAAAGAAAGAAAAAAAGGAAGAGAAGGAAAAGAAAAAAAAGAGAGAAAAAATTCACCCATACTCTCTCCGTTATCCCACACCCCCATTCCCCCCCCCCTCAAACCCTGGAATCTAAGAAAGATTTCCAGGGTGTCCAAGTTCTTAAGTATCTTTCCTTTTGGTGTTGTGCTGTTTGTACTAATTCTTCTAATTTACTGATTTCTTTTACTTTATTTATCCATATCTCTATTGTGGGTGGAGTTGATGACTTCCATTTTTTTGTTATGCACATTTTTGCAGCATCTAATAGATGACCTAGACTTGTCTCCCTGTATGCTTTCTCTTGTATTTGGTTCACATGTAAAAGGTAAAATTCTGGATCTTCCGGTATCTCATATTCTGAGCATATCTGCAGTATCCTTTTAATCTCCAGCCAAAAGCTCCTTAACAAAGGGCAGTCCCAGAATATGTGTAACATCGTCCCTTTACTCCCCTGGCACCTCCAACATTTATCTGACACCTCTGGGAAGATTTTGTTTAATCTCTCCGGTGTCCTGTACCACCTCGCGAATATCTTGTAGTTTGTCTCCTGTGTCCTTGCGCATATTGATGTTTTATGTATTCGTTTATAGATGCATTGTCGCTGTTCTGTGCTAAATACCTTTTTTAGTTCCTGTTCCCAATCCTGGACACATTTCATAGGGTGATTCCCTGACTGTGTCAGTATATCATAGCATATTGATAATGTGTGTTGTAGTCTTCCCCTCTCACTACACATTTTTTCAATTCTCGTAATTGGTCTTTCGAAAACCCCTGGATTTGGTAATGTGTTCAAAAAGTGAACCATCTGCAGTGCATTCCAAAACTTTAGGTGAAATCCCCCCCCTTGTTCCATCAATTCAGCTATTGTGAGCCATCTTCCCCTTCGTATATAACTCACTACCTGTCTACACCCCCCCCTCCCTTAGGTCTCGGAAAACTCCATCCTCATCTCCCAGGGTAAAAAGGGGGTTTCCCAGTACTGGGTATAGTGGAGAAGTCCTAGGGTCCATACCCATCATGGAAAAAGCTGTTACACATATCTTCACTGTATTTCCCAGTATCGGGTTTTTGTTAAATTCTTTAGGTAGTGAAGCATACCACCATGGTGCCCTTTCTAATGGCGTTTTAGATTGGGATTGTTCAATTTGTACCCAAAGTTTAATATCTGAATGCCTGTTCCAGTCTATTAATCTATTCAAATGGGCGGCATAGTAGTACTTCCGTATATCTGGCACTCCCAGACCTCCCTGTTGTTTGGTATACATTAGTTGTTTTCTTTGTATTCTGGGGTTTTTGTGTGCCCAAATAAACTCGAAGATGACTCTCTGGCATTGTTTAAAAAACTGCGCTGGGATATGGATTGGTAATGTTTGCAGTAAGTAGAGGATTTTTGGAAGTATACTCATCTTAATGACATTACATCGGCCTAACCAGGTGTGGAACCCCTGGTTCCACTTATCCAGTAGTATCTTCACCTTCTGGAGTAATGGTGGAAAATGTAATTCAAAAATCTTGTCTACTCTCCCTGTTAGTTGTATACCCAGGTATGTTAATGCTTTTTCTGTCCATTTAAACTTACATTTTTGTTTTAAGTGATTTATTAATGTTTGTGGGACGTTAATTCCCATTGCTTCTGATTTATTGAAGTTAATACTTAAGTTCGAGAGAGAGCCATATTTCTCAAATTCCCTCATTAGGTTCGGGATAGAAATCAGTGGTTTCGTAAGTGTGAACAGCATGTCGTCTGCGTATGCTGATATTTTGCAATGGTTCTTTCCTATGTGTATTCCTGTTCTGATACTTATTGGGGGAAACGCTGGCAGAGACTAATGAAATGTTAGTGCAAGTGTGCAGGATGGAAGCCATGAGCAGAAAATATGTTTACAACACTGAGGATGAGCCATGCTCGGGTTGGCCGATGACAAGCAGAACCCCAGACATGATTGAGCGAGTGCAACAAATGCTGGCACAAGATCGGCAACTGACTCTACGATTGATGGAGGAGGACTGGGGCAATAACAAGGATATGGTGAGCACCATCGTCTGCAAAGATTTGGGTAAACAATAGATCTGTTTCCGGTTTGTGCCGTACAAGCTGACAGACGAACATAAAGAGAAACGGATGGCAACTGTGATACATTTGCCTATATGTCTCAGTTTAATGCTCCCTGCTTGCCATTGTGATTACCATCCGATTATTGAAGTGCTAATGTCCCCTCACTATTTCTAAAGGTTAATTGATCTATTGTGTTGTGTGAAGGAGATCTGTGTTTATGTGGCTTGTGTTAATTATTCTGATTGCTTCATTGTGGTAATTATCTCTCTATATGCGGGGTCGAGTTGTCTAGTTAATGTATTTAGTACAACTAGTACTCAACTCCACTGATGTCATTATCTAAAGAAAATGTGTTTTCAGACTCGGCTCCGTCGTGTCTGCCTACTCATCTGTATGGAAGCCCCAGTGTGAGGGGGGCGGAGATTTGTCATTGTAACAGTTTTGGAAATGACATATAAGCTGTGTGTTATAACATTAAACTCAGTCTTGGTTCCAGCATCCAGTCTTGACTCATGTGTGGGGGATCCTGTGATGTTCTTGTATGGAGAGGAGGGAATGCTTGACGGGGATATCATACCGATACCGTCACAGCAACCTCTGGAGATTTCATTAACATGTGTGACCAGGATCCATCCTTTCTGTGAACCATCATCACAAGGGATGAGACCTCAGCTTGGCATACCTGGTTTCGATCATCCACCATACTCATCTGATCTGGTGCCTGCGGACTTCTTGCTGTTTCCCAGCCTGAACAGCTTTAAGGAAGGCGCATGTTTTGCAACATGGTGGCAATCCAAAAATGTGTAACAGCGGTTCTACTGTTGATCCCAAAAGAGGTCTTTGCTGATAGATTCCAGAAGCTTTATGAACATTGCCAAAGGTGAGTTGTGAAGGATGGCAATTATTTTGAAGACCAATAAAGGTAATTTGTTTGTATCTTCTGTTTTGTTTGTTTTCTGATACCATTCACCACCATCACCAAACTTTTTAGACACACCTCGTATGACGATCCAAAAAGTAGCTCTTTGATAGTACATATAATATAACCAAACTTTATTAAGTTGGTGCAAAGTTTTTATTTGTTTTGTTATTTTATAGAAACTATCATAGGTAAGGCTGAATAAAGACAACAGTCCATCCAGTTCAACCTGTGTTTGTGTGTGTGTGTGTTTGTCTTTTAAAACTATCAATACTTCCTGCTGACACCACATATTGTCTCATTGTGTGGCCCTGTGTCTTCTTACACTCCCTGGACTGAAAAGTTTCATACTTACGCTGGGATCACCATTGAGATATTTGTATATCGCTATCATATCTCCTCTCAAGCTTGTCTTCTCCAGGGAGAATACATTTAGCGCTTGTTCCTCGTAATTGAGGTCCCCATTTTAATTTTGTTACCCTTCTCTGGGCTCTCTCCAGCTCCAGCACCTCCTTTTTGAGGATTGGTGACCAGAACTGGATGGAATACTCTAGATGAGGCTGAACCAGAGTGTTATATAGTGGCAGGATTATCGCTTTATCTCTGGAGTAAATCCCCTTTTCAATGCATGCTAATATTCTGCTAGCTTTGCTTGCTGCAGCTTGACATTGCATGCTATTGCTCAGTCTGTCTTCTACTAG
Source organism: Rana temporaria (assembly GCF_905171775.1). NCBI lineage: Eukaryota > Metazoa > Chordata > Amphibia > Anura > Ranidae > Rana > Rana temporaria. The sequence goes on from NC_053495.1 coordinate 113,430,238, forward strand.
CACTCCCAGATCCTTCTCCATCCTGGAATCCCCCAGGGGTTCTCCCCCTAGTAAGTAACTTCTGTTTATATTTGTAACCCCCAAGTGCATTACCTTACATTTATCAATGTTTAACCTCATTTGCCATCTAGTTGTCCACTCCATTAATTTTATTCAGGTCCTCTTGTAAAGTTTCTATATCCTGCTGTAATGTTATTGACCTACTTATTTTTGTGTCATCATCAAACACTAAGATTGAGCTATTTATCCCAACCACTATACCATTTTTAAATAAATTAAACAGCATTGGTCCCAGGACAGAGTGTTGGGGTACCCCACTAACCACACTAAACCATTCTGAGTACACGATATTGATCACCACCCTTTGGACATGCCCCTATAGCCAGTTTTCTATCCAAACCCTATGGTCCATACCCACAGACCTCAGTTTTTAAAATTAGCATTTGTGGGGGACTGTATCAAATGCTTTTGCAATATCCAGATACACCACATCTACCGGCCTTCCTTTGTCCAGACAGTAGCTCACTTCCTCGTAGAATGTTAATAGGTTGGTTTGACAAGAGACAAGAGCGACCTTTCGTAAACCCATGCTGATTACAAATAATAATATTGTTTTCATCAGCAAATTCTTGGATACAATCCCTTATCATTCCCTCAAATAGTTTACAAACTACCGAAGTTAGACTGATGGGCCTGTAGTTTCCAGGAATATATCTCTGCCCTTTTTTTAATTATGGTTCCATGTGGGCTTTTCACCAATCAGCTGGTACTATTCCTGTCAGTATCCTGTCCATAAAGATTAGGAATAGCAGTCTGGATATAACCTGACTGAGTAATTTGAGGACTTTTGGGTGTAAGCCATTTGGTCTTGGAGATTTATTTATGTTAATCTTCTCTAATCCTTTCCGGACTCCGACCTCTGTTAGCCACAAAGGTAGATCCTGTGAGGTGTTACCAAGAATACAGTCGTTACAATTGTTATGCCAATCTTTTTACTGTGTGAAGACTGAGGAGAAGAAAACATTTAGTACAGCTGCCTTCTCCTTGTCACGTGTAACTATCTTCCTTTTATCATCCATTATGGGGCATATGTGTTTCGAAGTTGCCTTTTTACTGTTAATATATTTAAAACATTTATTTTTACTCTCCTCCGCTATGTGCCTCTCGTGGTCTTTTTTAGTTGCCCTGATTGCATTCCTACACTTCTTATTGCATTCCTTGTAGTGTTGGAATGCTGACAATGGCCCCTCCGCTTTATATTTTTTAAATATCATTTTTTTGTCCTTAATATGACATTTTACGTTTTGGTTCAGTCACCCAGGCTTAACCATTTTTTATAATTTTCACCCATTGGAATTCACTTGGTGATACTTTTATTTAAGTTCCTAAAGCACTCCCATTTTTCCTCCATGTTCAATGTTTCAAGGATTTGTTCCCCTTTAATAATGTCATAATGTAATTCTCTTACCCCCACTAACAACCAAGTCTGAGGAATTTTCTTCACCCCCGGATACCTGGGTATTTCCTACTCCCACTAGCCACTGTCCAGCACATCTAAAGTTTGAAGGACAGTAACATGGCCCTTTGTTTAGAAAGCTTGCAGACCTCTGTGCTAGAGGACTGTAAATGCCTGGTGCACACACAACTAAGACTCTCCAGCAAATTAGGTGTATTCTGCTCTGTCTTAAAGAGTGGTTTGTGTGCAACTTTTGGTTGTATATGTGGATGCATCTATAAAATTAACAAATAACTGCCCTGAATTACCACATGATTGTAATATTTATATCCCAAATGTGTATCTAGTTTACTAAATACATTTTGATAAATGCTTTGAAACAACCATACTTCTCCAGTATACTGAATATACTGTGTAGGGATCTGCTGTCCTCTCCGTATTTGTAAGTGGCTGTGCTTAATTTTGTACACCCCTTCCTGTCTCTGTGGGACTTGGTTAGAAACCCCAGAGAGAGGGAGTAAATAGGGGGAGAGAATCTGAGACCATGCATCCTACTAGTAAGGAGATGTTTCTAATCCAGGCCAGAAGCATAGATTATTAGGCAAGTGTTTTTTATGTTTAATAGTTTGCTATTGTCGCTCATAGCTTCTGGGTCTATATATGTGATATTTAAAGATTGGCAACAAAAGTACAGTATATCTATCTGCTTGTTATCATCTGACCTGCACTATATCAGATATTTCAGCCTGTGACACAGTGCAGGTATGTTGTGGCCACCTTGTTGTATTCATAGTAGGTGAACCCCGTTTTTTTTGCAATAGAGATGATATTTAGTTCCTGTTATTTTAGTTAAACCTGTCCCTTCTGGTCTGGGATTCTATAGCTGGTTTTAGCTCAGGGGTCAATAACCAGCAAAAGCCACTTAGAGGATGGGTTGAATGGCAGATTAGAACCAACTAGGGACTAAGATGTAGAGTGGATCTGCTGACTCTAAATTCCAGTGCTGCAGCACAGTTTCTGCTGGCAAGAAGCTGCATTTCAGGCTGGTTGCACAACAGCTGGAGGTTCTCCCTATCATCACTGACTTGTCTTCAGGTCTCAAAAACAGTTGCTGCGTCACGGTCATACTCAGGGCCCCTGCAACCTGAACTTTGCTGCAACATTCATTTGGAGGTATCTTTATTATTAACTATATATGCGATGTGTCACAATTCCACCAGGACGCCTGTTGGACCCTTTGCTGATATTGGAAAAAGACAGTGCAGCGCTAGACAAAATATAACATCAAGTGTGAAAAGTGTGTCAATAGAATATTTAAATAAATGAATAAACCATGTATGAAAAATTATATAAGTGAAATATAAAAATAACACAATCTAATATGGCAATTATCCTCTGAAGTAAACAGGACTGTTGCAAAAAATAAACATGATAACTAAACCTGTGAAGGTAAGTGATGCCTAAAACAAATGTATTTCTGCAGTGAAGCCAGAGAACCTGTCTCAGTGTTCCAACAAATCAGTGTAAATTATGCCACATAAATAATCACAGTGATAATGATACACAGTGTTTCAGTATAAGTCCATGTTTCATGGAAGGTATAAATAAAGTTGAATAAAGGTGAGTAAAATTAAATAGAGTCCACAAAGGAAAAAAAGTGAGGGAGGGGTTTTGTAGTCCCCTCATGTGAAGATGCGTAAAATTAAATTAAATAGAGTCCACAAAAGAAAAAAACGCGGGGAAGGGGTTTTGTAGTCCCCTCAGGTGAAGATGGTAAAAGAGCAGAAGATCCACCAAAAGACCGCAGATGGAAATAGGAGGAAGCAATCCACAGACAATCCAATGTAAAGAGAAATGGAGGCTTACCGGAAAGCCTGTGACCCGACCTTCTCAGGAAGGGTCTAAACAGGCGTGTTGGGATACAAACGTCCCTCAGGCAGTGGAGATGGATCGATATCCTTCACGAATCAAACGTCAGGGTCCACAGCGTCGTAGCTCCTCATATGGGTCAGAATTAACCCTTTGCTGATATTGCCTGTTTGTACCTCGGATTTATGTACTATTAATAATCTTTTGATATTTAAAGCTCATACAGTATTATTTACATATCGGTGTGCATCTGTATACTTATGGTTAATGTTACATGCTGGCTGCAGTAGTTCCTCTGTGACCAATTACTTTAAATAGGTTACTGGTTAATTTCCCAGGAAATAATTCCCCTCTGTTCATAGAGGCTCGGTCCTGGGTGGAGGCACTGCCAACTTTATTATCAAACCCACTTTTCCAGTTAGTGAAAGTTCTGGTTCTCTTATTTGCCTACAGCTTTAGCACAATATCCTGTTTGGGAAGAGTAATTTCTCATAACTCCCTCCCCCCCACAAGTGGGATACAACTGTATATCCTTATTATTGTAATATGTATTAATACCCCGACAGGCAGTCAGATCTACAATATAACAGCATGTATCTGATATGATTATTTATCTGTTATTTATATCAATTGTTACAAATATGTTCTACTGACATCATCTATAGATTGTACTACAACTATTGCTTGTTTTATGAACCATATGCTTTCCAAGTATATTTTGTTATTGATTTGCTAAAAATCTCTGTATATAGAATTGAAAGAAATATAATGTTTTTCTGATACAACTGTGTACTAGACTAGAGAAAATCAGTAAAACAATGCATGTTGTATAGGCCATCTAGGGTTATGGACAAACAAGGAACATTTGCTTATTTATAAAATTCCAGAATATCTCTTGACAATACTTAAAAAGATTGTTTGCTATATAATAGGTACACATGGCTCTGTATAATAAGGGCATTCACATTTCAGACTCTCTTTTGTTGACCTTGTATAATCAGAAGATATCACAATTCAAAAGGGGAATTTCGCAACTTTATTCTCTAGATACAGTTCTATACAATAAACCTGTGCCCCCGGTGCTTCCTGTACTCAGGAAATGGTATTTGTCATTGTTTTCAAGCATTTGTAAGCTGAAATTTGTCTGCCTTCAAGCCTTGTAAAAGAAACCTCAAACCAACACAATGTTATAATAACAATTGTATAAAAAAAAAAATGGTTAGTAACAATCAACCACACCTGAAACACAATATTGGTTTTGTAATACATTATAGGTGCTTGGTATGAGTTGACAGTGTGTATGAATAAAGAAAAAACTGAGACAATATGCATTCATGAATGTTTATTTCTACAAACTATATTGCATTTCTAAACCTAATAATAGTTTTCAGAGACATAACTTTTTCTGAAACACAAATGGAGCTGAATAATGCATTCAGGTACAATTATTGTATTGTTTGTAGTCTACAAAGCAATAAAGATGTCAATCCAAGGCAAGGCTGAATTAATAAAAAACATTTTTTAAATGACAACTTCAGGGAAAATGCTGGGCAAAGCAGCAGATTACAGGTAATATATGTTTTATTTTTGCTTTGTTTTGTTTTTTATTTCCATGATTTTGATTGATTTAGAGTGAAAAATCATAATAATGCACATTACAGTTTTAAAAGAATATTTTTACATAATGTAAGCACATTTGCTCATTGCAAATACAGTACACCCTGCACTTCCTGCAATGCATGCATGTGCCAATCTAGTTGATGCTGACAAGACCCAGAGCTCAGTATACTATAGGCCAGGGGTGCCCAACCTTTTGAAGAGCAAGGGCCACTTAAGCGACTTTGTAACCGGTCGTGGGCCACAATAAGCAAAGCAAGTGGATGGCAGCCCACTCTACTCTATAGAGCCCACTCTATTTCTTTTTTTTTTTTAGCGGATCGGATTGGAGGTAGGCATTTGTAAACAGACTGTTGTTTACCCACACCGAGGGTGCAGCACAGTTCACCTGTGGCTTTTCTTCAGGTTAACTGCACTTTGCCATAGACTTCTATTATATACTGTAGATGTGGTGCACTTTCAGAAAGCTCACCAAACTCGTAGGTAATAGAAGTCTAAAGCTCAGTGAAGGTATAGCTCAGTTTAAAAGCAGCCCAGTAACCACTACAGAACACATACAGTATATACACTGTGATTTTATTAATAAACGTACCTTTAATAACAGTATTCTATTCCATCCCAGAGCAGGAGGTCACGGGCCACATCAGAGGGCTCCGCGGGCCACATGTGGCCCCCGGGCCACTGGTTGGGCACCCCTGCTATAGGCAATTGTTTTTTGGTTTAATCAAGGCCATGTGAGAACTGAATTTGCATTCTCCGGGGAGCTTTGCCATAAAATCTTTTTCTGCACCCTGTTTGCTAAATTAGCACAATGATTGTGCTTAAAGTGTATGCATAGCCAAAACTTTGTTTCCTGCTTCAGATTGTGTAGAATGGTTAATCCCCCTGTCAGTTTATATTTTCTGTCTGATTTGGGACACTTAGGGGTTGATTTACCAAAGGCAAAAAGACTGTGTACTTTGCAAAGTTGCTCCAGAGCTTAGTAAATGAGCAGAAGCTCTGCTGACTTCATCATCCAATCACGTTCAAGCAAAAATGCAGTTTATTTTGCACATGATTGGGTACTCTTTGCAAAGTGAAGCCTTACCTCAGTTACTAAGCTCTGGAACAACTTCACTTGCCGGGGACGTGTGCTACATTTTTCTGTCTCCCTCCCGGGGCTCCACGTTCTCTTTCTGTTCTAATTCTACACCACTCTATGAAAAAAAAAAAACTCAAATCGTTGGCAGTTTATCAAACTGCGCATTGGGGTTGATTTACTAAAGGCAAACAGGCTGGTTATTTTGGCAAGAGAAATTGCACTTTGCAATGGAATTTTCCCTACAGCTTAGTGAATGAGGCTAAGCTCTGCTGACTTCCATCATCCAATCAAGTGAAAACATCAGCTGGCTCAATAAAAACCAATTCCTTTTGGCTCACGTGTATGGCAGCGGGTCCGACATAAGCCGGCCATTGAAAACCAGCAGCCGATTGGCTCCCGATCAGCGCTCAATGGCTGAGAGTGCTGACCGGAGTGTACTGGCGGGGGCGATGCCTACACTAACGTTGGATTGATAGTACATCTGCTGAGATTTTGACCTCACCCTCTAATATTGCTAATCACCAATTTAACTTTACTTGTTGGATGCTTGTCTAAGGTCAGTGGCCCAAAATAAAACTAGGGTGCAACTAGAATTCAAGGCATGTCAAGGATGACTGCAACCGCAAACTGCGAATTCTCTAAACACAGGTTATCTTTTAATGATTTCTAATGAACGCGTACAGTGGTTGTACACCTTAGAAATTAAAAATGAATCAAGCATATCCTTCTACAGCCACTTGAGCTCCAGAAAGGTTTTACCCCCTTCATGACCAGAGCATTTTTTTGCTATTCTGCAATGCGCTACTTTAACTGGCAGTTAAGTGGTCATGCTAATGAAATTGTTACAATTTTTATATATATATATATATATATATAGCTTCCTTTTGGTGGTATTTGATCACCACTGGGTTTTTTTATTTTTTTTATTATATAAATAAAAAAAAGACCAAACCCTTTGAAAAAAACAACAAAATCTTTTGCTATAAAACACAAAATCAAATTTCTTCCTAGATTTAGGGCAAAATGTATTCTGCTACATCCCAAATCCCAATAAGTGTATATTGACTGGTTTGTTTGAAAGTTATAGGGGCAGATCCACAAAGCGAGTACGCCGGCGTATCTACTGATACGCCGGCGTACTTTCAAATTTCCTGCGTCGTATCTTTGTTTTGAATCCTCAAAACAAGATACGATGGCATCTTGGTTAGATCCGACAGGCGTACGGCTTTGTACGCCTTCGGATCTAAGATGCAATTTTTTCGGCGTCCGCTGGGTGGCGTTCACGTAGTTTTCCGCGTCGAGTATGCAAATTAGCTATTTCCGACGATCCACGAACGTACGAGCGGCCGTCGCATTCTTTTACGTCGTCTCTAGTCGGCTTTTTCCGGCGCATAGTTAAAGCTGCTATTTCGTGGCATATAGTTAAACCTGCTATGTTAAGTATGGCCGTCGTTCCCGCGTTTATTTTGAATTTTTTTTTGTTTGCGTAAGTCGTCCGTGAATCGCGGGATGGACGTAATTTACGTCCAAGTCAAAACAATGACGTCCTTGCGACGTCATTTCACGCAATGCAGGACGGGAAATTTAGGGACGGCGCATGCGCAGTGCGTTCGGCGCGGGGACGCGCTTCATTTAAATGAAACACGCCCCCTACCCGTCCAACTTGAATTCTGCGGCGTTACGCCGCTGGAGATACACTACGCCGCCGTAACTTACGGCGCAAAATCTTTATGGATTCGAACCAAAGCCAGGTAAGGTACGGCGGCGTAGCGTATCTCAGATACGATGTTTGTGGATCTTTGTGGATCTGCCCCATAGTGTCTACAAACTATGGTATATATACTGGAATTTGTATTTACCGTATTTTATTATTTTAAACTAGTAACGGCGCTGATCAGTGACTTATAGTGGGAGCGTGATAGTTCGGCGGGCAATCTGACACTGGGTGGGAACTGACTAACTGAGATCACCATTGACACTAATACAGTGATAAGTGCTAATACTATACACTGTTACTGTACTAATGACACTGGCTGGGAAAGGGTAACATCTATGGGCAATCAAAGGGTTAACTGTGTGCCTAACAAGTGTAATGTGTGCTGCTTTTACTAATAGATGTGGCTGATTTTTTTTCCCTAAGCTGATCAACAGGTCCTGGATATAAATCATTGTCCGGGACCAGCTGATTGGCTTGTGCTGTACTGACTCACAGTGCAGACGTGGTGGCATGACCCCCCCCCCCCCCCTTACTTGGAAATGCCAGATCATCAACATGTATGTTGCACAGCGGCCTCCCCATTGCTGTATATATACATGGGGCAGTTCACAAGTGGATAGTGTGTACTTGACTCTATCCAAATCATCTAGTGTGATTTCCATCTGTTCTGTCATTCCTCTGCTATCTGCATGAATCACTTCAGACAGTCCCGGGAGATGGCCCTGCCCCCCTCCAACACACAACAGGTGATTGATGCCTTCAGCTTTGCATGTTTTCCTATTAGAGTGTGTACATGGGGGGTGCATCCATTCCTTAAACTCATGTCTCAGATTACACTTAGCCCCCTGTAATGTGCTGTGCGATGTGTGACATCAAATCCCCACCCATACCTTCTAAAGCTCAGAAATCCTGTATACAATCTGGACTTTGAACAGCTGTAGAAAAGAGAGGACAGCAGATAAACAGGTACAGTTTATGTAGAAGAATTTGTGTATCACCGGAGGAAAGTTACTTTACTGGGTATACAGTATGTAAAGGTTTACAGCCACTTTAAGTAGTGTTCCACTTTGAAACTGACTTAATAGGTATCAGTGATTTTTGTTTTGTCACATTTCTTTGCAAATGTACAGATATAAAGTTAGTTTTAGGCATAACAAATTAAATCATTTTGCTTTTAATAAAATGATATATAAAATGATCATAGGAAGAGTTTTTAATGTATGTTCATTATGGTTTCTATTTGGAGGTACAGTATGTGGTTAAAGTACAATAACATTTTATATCCTTTTAAACACTGTAGGCGTAAGTATGCATGGTGGCCTGATTGCATTTGAAAGCACACTGTCAAATATTTTGTAGGACTATTAAGTCAGAGCACTTCTGTGAAATTAGCCAAAGTGGATGGCTGTTATGGGTTGTGCATTTTCCTGAAGAACTTCCCCTGAGCAGCTAGGAAGAGCTTAATGTGACACTAAACTTTGGTTATAAAAAATGGTAATTGGCATGTGCGTATTTATTCAACCCCTTTGTTGTGAAGCCCATAAAAAGCTCTGGTGCAACCAATTACCTTCAGAAGTAACATAATTTGTGAAATGATGTCCACCTGTGTGCAATCTAAGTGTCACATGATCTGTCATTACATATACACACCCTTTTGAAAGGCCCCAGAGGCTGCAACATCTAAGCAAGAGGCGCCACTAACCAAACACTGCCATGAAGACCAAGGAACTCCCCAAACAAGTAATGCCCCGTACACACAATCCGATTATCGGACGAATGATCGTCCGTTTTATTTTGTATGCTAATCTCATGTCGAATCTGATGAGTTTACTAAAGTCACGAAAATTCTCGTACGGCAGAATAAAAAATCGGAAGTGATGTCATGTGTTGTAATGCATTTGTATTGCATTTTCGAACGACAGCTGTACTGATTATACGAAAATCGGACGATCTGGCATCGTACGAAAAAGATTTTCGTGCATGTCCGATAAATAAAATCGGATGAACTGTCCTGATCGGCTCTCGGAAGCGCTGTACTAATGATCCGATTATCGTACGATCGTTTCGAAAGCGGCATTTTCCGTACGATTTTCGGATCGTGTGTACGGGGCATAAGGGACAATGTTATAGAGAAGTACAAGTCAGGATTAGGTTATAAAAAAATATCCAAATCTTTGATGATCTCTAGGAGCACCATCAAATCTATCATACCCAAATGGAAAGAACATGGCACAACAGCAAACCTGCCAACACCAAAACTCATGGACCGGGCAAGGAGGACATTAATCATAGAGGCAGCACAGATACCTAAGGTAACCCTGGAGGAGCTGCAGAGTTCCACAGCAGAGACTGGAGTATCTGTACATAAGACGGCAATAAGCCGTAAGCTCTATAGAGTTGGGCTTCATGGCAGAGTGGCTAGAAGAAAGCCATTACTTTCAGCAAAAAAACAAAATGGCACATTTTGAGTTTGCAAAAAGGCATGTGGGAGACTCCCAAAATGTATGGAGGAAGGTGCTCTGGTCTGAACAAAATTGAACTTTTTGGCCATCAAAGAAAACGCTATGTCTGGCGCAAACCCAACACATCACATCACCCAAAGAACACCATCCCCATTTTCAGCAGTCGGGACTGGAAACTGGTCAGAGTTGAGGGAAAGATGGACGGTACTAAATACAGGTATATTCTTGAGCAAAACCTGTACCACTCTGTGTGTGATTTGAGGCTAGGATAGAGGTTCACCTTCCAGCAGGACACTGACGCCAAACACACTGCTAAAGCAACACTTGAATGGTTTAAGGGGAAACATATAAATGTGTTGGAATGGCCTAGTCAAAGCCCAGACCTCAATCCAATAGAAAATCTGTGGTCAGACTTAAAGATTGCTGTTCATGAGAGCAAACCATCCAACTTGAAGGAGCTGGAACAGTTATGCAAGGAGGAATGGGCAAAAATCCCAGTGGAAAGATGTGGCAAGCTCATAGAGACTTATCCAAAGCGACTTGGAGCTGTGATAGCCGCAAAAGGTGGCTCTACAAAGTATTGACTTTATGGGGGTGAATAATAATGCACATAGACTTTTTCTGTTATTTTGTCCTATTTGTTGTTTGCTTCACAATAAAAAAAAATCTTCAAAGTTGTGGGCATGTTCTGTAAATTAAATTTTGTAAATCCTCAAACAATCCATGTTAATTGCAGGCTGTGAGGCAAAAAAACACGAAAAATACCAAGGGGGTGAATACTTTTGCAAGGCACTGTATTCTTGCGAAAGTGGGAGAGGGTACCTGTCAGAAAAGGGTGCCGGCTCCCAAAAAAAGCTTTGAAATATGTTAGTGGAAGTAAAGATCTGCTTTAAGTACTGGATGCTTAGGAGATTTTTGTTAAAGCAGAGGTTCCGCCCATTTTTATTTTTTTAAAGCCAGCAGCTACAAATTAGGCAGCTGCTGACTTTTAAAAAATGGTAATTTTAATAAATGTATTGTATTGTATCTAATCATTTATTTTTCTATAGACATCAATACGTATGAATTACTAAACTTAGTACTCAGAACAGTTTCTTGAATTTCTATTGGTTTGAAATAGATATATATAAATTCACCAGAGTCTTTGGAAAATGTCCTTATGTAAATGAGACCAAACAAATGTAACAGATAATAATAAACTGTCATTAATTAAAACCATTTGAATGTCCATAAGTAAATCTAAGATAGCTGTATGTTTTTCACTGTCAGGTCAATTGCACCATGAATTCCTGCCACAAAATCTGTATTTGAAATAAAAAGAAAAAGAAAAAAAAAAGAAGAAAAAATTAGTATTACAGAAACAATGAAGCTCAACATCAGTAGATAGACAGTTAAGAATTCATAGCTGATATACATACAGTATATATAATTAAAAGTTAGGCAGTTCTTGTAACATTTATTTTAGCGTTTATTTAGTGTCTGCCAGTGATAGCGCCTACTGATCACAACAGGGGAAATCATTTTAGCGTTAGGCCTGTGTACATCCCTGTCCTGCTGCCTTTGCAAATTAAAGTAAAACTATATGCAATTTTTTTTTTTTTTTCATTTTGGATAGAGCAAGGGAGGGTTATAACCCCTGTCAGTTTTTTTCTCTGTGTCCTATTGCAGAGATTTTTTTTTTCACTTCCTGTCCCAGAGCCAAACATGATATAAGAGAACATCCCTGCAAAGTGTCCCCATTGGAAGATTTCCCATCTATTACTTTTCTGGGGACAACCCAAAATTTGGGATTTTCTGTTACTGTCACTTTCAATAATAATGATAAACAGGGCAAATAGAGAGGGTGAATCTCCCTAACGGGGGCACAGACACAGATAAAATCCTGACAGGCATTCTAATCCCTCTCCACTCTATCCAAAAAAAAGAAGAAGCTTTGCCTTTAAATATACTTGAAGGTAAAAGTGGTTTGGGGCAAGGGCAATAAAAACAAGGCTCAACCATCTATTTTTTTTACTGCCCCCCAACCAGTGGCGTAACCAGAGTTATGGGCGCCCGGGGCAGAATTATTTTTTCGCCCCCCCCCCCCCCACAGTGCTGCCAGCTTCTCTCCTCTTCTGCCTCCCTTGGTGGGGGATGTTTAAGAATGGAGAGCGGGGCAGAGGGCAGTAAATATGTAATTTACTGGCTCCTTCCTTTTCTTAATGAACACAGTGAGTGATTGGTACAGATCAATCACTGTGTTCATACATAACTAAAGCATAGTAAACTGTGTTTACGCTCAGCACAGAGCACTTCCCAATTCTTCCAAAGGCTCTTTCAGGGCGCTTTGCAGGTGCTAGTTTTAGCGTTATAGCGCCTGCAAAGTAACCCAGTGTGAAAAGGGGTACAAGAGCATTGCTGGTTGGTTTGGAGAGTTTAGTAACCTGTAACAACCAGATTTCATGATTCTGCACTTAGGCTTCTTTCACGCTGGGGTGCTTTGAGGGCGCTAAAGAGCTAAAAATAGCGCCTGCAAAGCGCCCTGAAAAAGTGTCTCCCAGGGCTTTCACACTGTAGCGGTGCGCTGGAAGCACGCTCAAAAAAGTCCTGCCAGCCGCATCTTTTGAGGCGCTGTAGGAGCGGTGTATCCACCGCTCCTAAAGCGCTCCTGCCCATTGAAATCAAGGTGCAGGGCTGCCGAGCCACTTTGCTGGCGGTTTTAACCCTTTTTCGGCTGATAGCGGTGGTTAAAAGTGCCCCGCTAGCGGCCGAATAGCGCCACAAAAAGGACAGTAAAGCGGCGCTAAAAACAGCGGCGTTTTACCGCTGACAGCGCACCGATCCAGTGTGAAAGTAGCAATAGACCAATTAGGCAATGATTCATAGTTGTGTACTATGAATCACTGCATTTTCACTGTTAAAGAACTCCATTTAGTTCTGATTGGCAGCTGTGGAGAAATACCTCCTGCTAGTAAATATATATTTTATTTTCATTGATATCATGAGACTGGCAGACTTTATCAGCTTCTTCTTGCTAGTGATCCAACTAGCAAGAAGAAGCTGATGAAGTCTGAAAGTCTCATGATATCAATGAAAATAAAATATATATTTACTAGCAGGAGGTATTTCTCCACTGCTCATTTAAAACATTGACAGGTAAGCTATAAAAAAAAAAACATTGGCAGGCTGCCATACTGTGTCACTTACCTTTCTAGACGTCCAGCTCCTTTTAAGACATCAGGCCTCCTCCAGCAGCTCCTCCCCCTTCACGGTCACATGACCGGCCTGACGTAATGAAGCCCTCCTTCCTTCTAAGCCTAGAGCAGAAGGCTGGCCGGCGGCCGTGGAGGCGGCTGTGTAGCCAGCCGTGGTGAGCGGCGCCGCCGTGCTAGCACAGGGAGAAGCCCAGCTCGCTGCCTCAGAGTGTGGGGGGGACCCGGCCGGACACCTGCCTAATAGAAATGCGTCTGTCGCGGAGAATTCGGCCGCGATCTGGGTGCAGAGAGGCCGGCCAAGCAGCTGAGCGTGGGGAAATGTTAGGCCCCAGCGGATACAAAACTTGCGCGGGCGGGACTCCTCCAGGGGCAGCCTTTGCGCATGCGCCCGCCCACGTTTCTGGATTGGCCAGCCCCGCCAGCACATGACCGCATACGCCCAATCACAGGGCGCCAGCTGCCGCAAAATGGTGGCCGGAGGAACAGTGACACCATATATGATTTTACAAAAGTGACATGGACCCCCCGCGATTTCGCCCCTGCCAATTTTGCGCCCGGTACAACGCTTGAGGAGGCATTGGCTCAGAATAATAACATTTCCTCTCCCAGTGCTCTCTTATGAACGACATTTAAAAATAAATGTATTTTTTAATAAATATGTAAGTGAACTAAAATGTGGATTAAATTGAGCAATGCATACATGCTTCAATTGAAAGGAACATAAATTACTGAAGAAGTTTGGTGCCAGTTAAAATTGTTAATTGTCTTTTGGGATCTGAACTTTGATAATAATTCATTACCTAGTCCTAAAGCCTCGTACACACAACCGAGTTTCTCGGCAAAAACCAGAAAGAACCTTGCTGGGAGATATTTTTTTGCCGAGGAAACCGGTCGTGTGTACATTTTCGTCGAGGAAACTGTCGAGAACCTCGTCGAGCCAAAAAGAGAGCAAGTTCTCTATTTCCTCGACGGGAGTCTGATTTGGCTCGCCGAGATCCTCGACGGGCTGGTTTTGACGAGAAACTCGGACGTCTGTATGCTAAGAAACCCGCGCTTGCTCAGATTAAAGTATGAGACGGGAGTAAAAGTAGCATTTGTAATGGAGATAACATATTTTTAACGCTGTAACAGACTGAAAAGTGCAAATCGTCTCTTACCAAACTTTTATTTAACACGCAAACACATGAAATTAGCAAAAGCAGCCCCAAGAGTTTAGCCAGTGGAATCGAACTTCCCCTGCCGTTGTATGTGTTGTATGTCACCGCGTTTGAGAACGAGGAGATTTTGGCTTGACTGTGTGTACGCAAAGCAAGCTTGTCGAGTTCCTCGACAAGCCTAACAAGGAACTCGACAAGGAAAACGATGTGTTTCGCTCGTCGAGTTTCTCGGTCGTGTGTACGAGGCCTCATTGTATCTTCTTAATTTTTCGGCATTAAGCAGCATGAGAGTTAACTGCCACATGTTTTTTTTCCAACAAGAGCCTTAATGAATGGACTTTGTCATATGCATGTTTTTTTAAGTTCTAAAGTATGGTTTTAACATGTAAGGTCCTTTCAGCTTAATTAGTATGCAGGATGTCTTATGAAATATTATCTAAATGTTTTTACCTTACCTTAGGATTCCCATGTTAAGTCACGCTTCTTTTTCCTCTATAGATCACTGCAAAATGAACAGTTGGATTACTTGTTAAATCAATTGCTAAACAAACTAAAGTAAAAGAAAAAGCTAAATATTTCATTAGTTTTAGGTGATTTTCTTTTTGTTTGTTTTTTTCAAATATACATTTTTATTAAAGCCCTGGGAGGGCAATGCCCAAAAATAACATTGATACCATACATGAATAATTCCATAACTCCGACATGTCTAACAAGATAAGCAGCTAACAAAAGCATAATGAGTTCACGTGTAGATGAAAGTAACTGATATGTCTAATACGCTTGTCTGCCAAAACATGAAACTGGTAACTACCGTATTTATCGGCGTATAACACTCACACGTGTATAACACGCACCCTAACTTTAAGAGGGAAGTTTCAGGAAAAAAACTTTCCACAGCCCCTGCGTATAACACGCAGGCACAGTTTACCCTCTATTTTCAGGGTAAAAAAGTGAGTGTTATACGCCAATAAATACAGTATATATAATACTATCAGAATGAAATAGTAGGTAGCCCAAACCCGCGACTATTTTTCTTATAAGTACAACTATAAGGAAAATCAAGAAAAGTAGACATAAAAATAAGATAAGAATAATAGAAGAGAAGAGGTAGGGAATGGAGAGAAAAAAGAAAAAAAGGGGGGTGGAAAAAAAGACAGTTGGGGCACTATACTTAAGATTGGGTAAACACAGCGGTCAGAAGGATTTTCTTTTTTTGAGTAGATACAGAACAATAATAGGTTCATTGCTTAGTGTTTAACTTTTTTTACATATAGGGATAAACTTTAATTCATGTGATTATATACCAAATAAAAGAAAACGATGATGATTAAATCAACTGAAATATTAGGGTACAAAAGCACTGGATATTAGTGATGCTCATGCCAGTCTTTAAACACCATTCTATGTAGGGAACTGCACAATGATTGACAGTGCAACCAAATTTAGTAAAAAAATATTTATTGTTCCATACCAGATGCTAAAAGGTAGACAGAATAAGTTAAATCTATTTCTTACCCATTCCTAGAGAACTTCCAGAGCATGTCACTGAAATAAAATAAAATAAAGGTGTTTTAAAGTTAAAAGTTTTTTTTTTTTTTTTTTACTTTAATGCATTCTATACAATCAAGGTGCTCCTCTCCCCTTTTCTAAATACCTACCTCAGTCCTACATCAATCCAGCACTGTGCCAGTCTGCAGGTCTTCTGTCTTCTCTCCCTACTCTCACAAGCTTGGCTGAGAGCAGCAGGAACCATTTGCTCCAAACGCTGTCAGTCAAATCCTCTGAGAAGGGAGTAGGGGGCTGGGACTAAGCGGGACTGTGTGTGCCTATGAATGCACACAGCCAGGCTCGGAAGTGCCCCCTGCACGTGTACTCCCATAGGAGGCTGCTTCCTATGGTGGCACACAGAGAAGAGGTGGAGCAGAGAGCGCCACTGGTGGACTCCAGAAGAGGAGGTTAGGGGCTGCTCTATGCAATACCCTTGCACAGAGCAATTAAGTATAGCTGTTTTTTATTCCTGTTAAAAAATGTTTTACTTTACAACCTCTTTATATATTTATGTGTTCCAATAAATGTGAATACAGCAGTAAATTCAAGTAATTAAAGTGTTACTAACCCCACAACAGTAAAATCAGTCTGTCAATGCAGCATAGCAGGCTTGTTATACTCACTGTGGAATTTATGGGGTTAATCCTCTTTACTGTGTAAAAAGGCTGTTTTAACCTGTGTGACAGATCCTGCACTGTCTATCTGGGGAAAGCCAGCTAACACACCGGCAATAGCCAACCTGCACATGATCAGTTGTGTCTTTTATGCAAGAGAAATTTCTTGTTTTTAGAGATATCCAGGTCACATGATATTGACATCACACATGTGGTCATGCATACAGGCTGCAGTGAAAATCTCCTCCTTCCTGCACCGGAGAAACTGTGCAGTTTATGATGTAACAGTGGTATACAGATCGTCCGAAAAGGTATATAGTGGCAATATTTTTATGTAAAAAGAAGATTTTATAAGCTGTGGGCACTGTGGGGGAACAAATTAACTATTTCATATTACTGGGTTGTGTAACACTTTAATTTATTGTTAACCCCTTTTTATTGCAGATAGATATTTCTGTTGCTAAAAATATAATCTACACATATGCATAAGGTATTTAGCAAAACAAAAGTTACCAACTTCGAATGATGCAAAAAGGAAAGGATCGCCGCAAATCCCGACCAGCCCAGGTGAATAAACGAAAAATAGCAGCCTCAGCCTACATGCCTTAACCAAACCACACACCCTGATTTATTTCACCCTGCCCACTGGGGCAAAGTCATTTACTAACTCCCTGAATTTGTATTAGGACAAGCTTGCATCCCATGTTCTGGGACACAGGGATATGATTTCACGCAGGGGTCAAGACCTGGGGAAAAAAGTGTGGAAACTCCCACCCAAGATCCACTCCCCCACCAAAAAAAAAAAAACGATACACTCATATGCATAATTACTAAACCGCAAGTTCTTTCTCCGCAATGTCTCCTGGGAACAATGACAAAAGCTCCCAGGAGACATTGCGGCATCGAGGAAGTGACGGAATACCCGCACACTACCCGATGAATCCATATACAGGAAGCGGCCAGTAACATAAAGGATTACTAAGGTTCGCCTGCCCCTGACAGTGACTCGAGCTGGGCATCGCCGCTTAGTGAAGGATTGGCTTGGGCGGCTCGGCTGTTCTCGGCTTCTCTAGTCCTACAAAGGGAACTGCGTTCCTGCTGTGAAAAAAGTGCAGGAACTCCGTTCCCACGCGTTCCCGCAGGACTTGAGCCCTGATTTAACGTCTACTTTAAATGGCGCAATCAAACAAGTCGCAACTCAGAACGATGACATCTCACAATTGTAAGCTTTTTCTGCTGTTCTCAGACTTTCTGTTCTAGGTTGGCTATGTTTGCCCCCCATGCCCCCCTTGTATATATGAATGTAGCCAATCTTTCCTGCCTACCTCCAAAATAGACTACACATCTACCTGCAGACATTTTAAGCTTTTTGGGAGTTGTAGGACACATAGCGGATCATGTGACCAGAAAATACGGCACTGCTTGCTCTACACTAGCAGCAGTGAGGTGCATCAGTTAAGAATAGGGAGTGTGCACAGGGCAACACGAAAAAAGCCTGAAAACAACAGTTAGAGACTTTAAAATACAAAGAACAAACAGTGCTATGCATGGAATACTTAATATTTTAGAACAATTGATGTTAAAAAAATGTAGTTCATTTTCACTTTAAGCTTTTTCTAAATTAATTTTGTATTGACTGCTAAGGTTCGGGGACATGTACTGTACATCTTAAACTATGCCTCCAAAGATGTATAGCGATATCAACCTGTTTGTTGTATTACTGAATATTCACAGTGTATTTAAAGCCCAATCTTTTTTTGGGGGGGAGTGGGGAAGATAGAGTGGGGCAGATCTGAAATCCCTGTCAGGTGTTTATATAACAATCCCTTTGGGAGAATTCACACGTTCTTTCTCCATGTGACAGGTAAGTCTGTCATAATGTACTAGTATGAACCGCATTATTTATTTATTTTAAGATTAATACTTTTTAAATGTTCAATTTAGTTTAAGTTTACTACCACTTTAAACCCAGAGTTAATGTATATTCTATTACACAGATGCAACAAGGTTCTGTCTTTAAAGTGATATTAAAGCTAAAGCTTTGGGCTCCCCCCGAGTGCCCCCATAGAGAGCCGTTTGCTATTTGGACACTCATGCGTACTCGTTCCAAAGCCCCGCTCTGAGTTTCCATAAGATACACAGAACGAGGCTCAGCGCTGCCCTCGCTCCCTCATCACTGGCTGTGGTTGATGGCAGCGGGAGCCAATGGTAGAGACTTGGGTAAGTATTAGGGGGCTGCGGTGAGAGCTGCATACTGAAGGTTTGTTACCTTTATGCTTAGAATGCATGAAGGTAAAAAAACTTCAAGCTTTAGAATCACTTTAATTTTTATGTAACCTAAAAAAAAGTTACCTTCACTAAGCACTGCTCCAACAATAAATGATTCATGATTCTTGTGGCGTTCTCTTAAAGTAATGCATTTGTTATCTAAACTGACTTGTAGCCAAAGATATTTCAGTTCTTAATACTTTTGATTAAAAAAAAATCCTACCAGAATATATTTTTTTGGGGCAGAAAGATATTTGGGTATCTCCACCACTGACAGGAGACACAACCACAGTATATACATCCCCACATAGTATCTCTGTAACATCACAGTAGCTGACACCGGCTAATGGATTGCAGGTAAAATTTCCTTTAGAACCATATATATTGACAGTGTAGTTTTCAGGTCCAGGTGAAACCCGCCATGTTACACGGATTCCACTATTTGATAGCCGGTACAGCTTGACTCCAGATGGACAGCAAGCACCTAGAACACAAATACACTACTTAGTCTACAAATTTCGGAAAATCAGATTGATAATTGAATATTTTACGTTCATGCTATGTTGATAGTGCATTCAAAATCAATAAATAAAAATGTATTCTTCTCTAGGTCCAGTAGGAAGTTGAGTCCACTACTGGTCTATAGTTTTCATAGTAACAAAGCTTGACAACTCCTATTACCAGTTTCCTGGTGTCCCAGGAATTTGACAAGTGCATCGTTATTTCAAGGAGGAAAACCAGAGAAAAATAATACAGCTTTCCCCTTTGTATATAACCAGTGACTCGCTAGTTTTTAAAAAGTCAGTTTTTTCCCCCTTGCACCTTACTGGGTATTCATTGAAAAAGTCTGTTTGCCTTTAGTAAATCAACCCCTATATTTCTAAAAACAAACAAATGATATTTTTTTACATATTGCTAACATAATTAGGGTATAGCGGATCTTTGTGTCAATTAAGTTTTTTAAATGCTGTTAAAAAAACATTGCATTCTTTATCTAAACTGATTTGTATCCAATGATACTTCAGTTCTTAATACTTATGATTACCGTATTTATCGGCGTATAACACGCACAGGCGTTTAACACGCATCCTAACTTTAAGAGGTAGTTTCAGCAAAAAAACTTTCCACAGACCCCTGCACAGTACACAGACCCCTTTCCCTGCAAAGCACACATCCCCTTTCTCTGCACAATACACAGCCCCATTTCCCTGTACAGTACACAGCCCCATTTCCCTGTACAGTACACAGCCCCCTTTCCCTGCACAGTACACACCCCTGTTTCCCTGCACATAACACAGCCCCCTTTCATTATAAAGCCCCCTGCACTCCCAGGAGACCCCCAGTCTCCTGGGTCAGCATTGCCAGCATACTCTAAAGTTGAGAAAACATCACTGTCAGCCTCTTCTCGTACACCGCTCCTCCTGTGTCACTGTCATAAATCAAAGCTTCTAAATACCTCAATCCATCATGTGACTGCTCACCTCTGCTGGTTCATTGACGGTCACATGACCGCTTTCCTCCAATCAAAAGCTACACTCGAAGGAGGAGGCAGCGCGGGAGGAGGAGAGCGGCCAGGAAGAGCAGTGTTAATTGAGGTATTTAGAGGCTTCCATTTAGATTGAGGGTGACACAGGAAGAGCAGTGTATGAGAAAGGACTGGCAGTAATGTTTGAAATACTTTGAAGTATGCTGGCAGCGCTGTCCCAGGGCCAGGAGAGGCGGGGCAGCCGACCTAACACCCCCCAAAGGGTGGAACCCAGAGTGGACTGCCCGATTCCCGATCCCCGTTGGTAAAAAAAAAAATATTGGTGTATAACACACAGGCACAATTTACCCTCTATTTTTAGGGTAAAAAGGTGTGTGTTATACGCCAATAAATACAGTATATAAAATTCCTACCAGAATTTTTACAGTGCTTTAATGTAAAATAATTAACATGGTAAAGCAGAGGGCAAGCACAAGGGTGACCTTATCAATATGCTGCTGCTGTTTGATTGTTAAATAGCAAGCTAGGGAAATAGAAGTGACTATGTAAGAAGAATTTCAGCAGCAATTTTGCCTATAGCTACCCATCTGATGCACTTTAAGCACAAAATTTATACAAATGACACTGACATTTTGTAATTAGGAGGCAGATAAACAGCGTAAAACACACTTTTTCTAATAGAAAGTTACTTACTTGATGAATACCCATGATATGTGCACTGTGACATAAGGCCTGTTTCACTAACTGCTTCTAGGGACACTGAGTAACTTGTTCCACAGGTGATACATCCCAAAAGGCAGTGGTCTTCCAGTGTGTGGCACTTTGCCTGTCCTTTAGGTGATTCCAGCATAGTGGTATATGTCTGTGCTCCAGCAGCGATGGACCAGCTGACATTTGTCACAGACTGTGTGACTTGAACAACGCTTATATTTGCTGGGCAGCAGGGAGCTGTAATGAAAATGTATTAAAATCAGTTATGTAATATTTGAATTTCCTGTGATTTTTCATAGACTAGAATGACAATGAACACTTTTATATCATATTTCTTATTTTGGATATTAACAAAATACGATCATGATTGCCAATAGGGAATGTTGCTGCTGGAACAGTATGGTTGAGATAGTTACTCCTGCAATATCCTCGAAGGGCTAAAGCACTATAAGTTTGAATATACAATTCTGTTTTTGCATGTCAAAAGATCCCCTAAAGGAAACCTATACTGAGAGGCACATGTAGAATGTCATTGCTAACATATCTCGCTAACAATTCTAGTATATTGGTTGTCATGATTATCTAATGGTTTCAATCAGGGACAGATTTTCATCACTGGAGCCTATAGGCAGACACCATTTGGGGCCCAGCACAGTACCCCTTTATTAAGATCACCTACATTATACAAAACATTTGTTAGTGTTCATGGTGCTAACCTGGCTTAGAATACAGTATAGAGATAATGTATACTGGAGAAGCATTCCAAATGATGATGGAAACATGTGGCTAAAAAATTACCCTGGGGAAAGCTGCCTCATGTTGCTTATAAGAACTTACCGTTGAAACAATAAGGCTGACTTACTAAAGGATTTTAAACATTTTACACAATAAAACATGTAAAGATTAACTTCAGTTATCCAATTGTGAAAGGAAAATATCTGGTTACTTACTTCATAATTGGATAAATAAAATCTTAACATACTTTTGTGTATGAACATTCTCAAATTCTTTTGTAATTTAGCCTTAAAGTGTAGCTAAACATACAGGAGAGAGCTACCTACTTGCAACCTGTAGTAAATTACCTATTTTCCCTAATGTTAAAATCTATCCTAACTGGAATACACGAACCTTTGAGCAAAAACAAGAAGGTTGATTTGGAGTTTTTACTTAATTCTAACTTTTTTATGCATGCCTGCTCCACATCAGTGACTCGGGTAGTATTAAAGCTAGAGACATCCAGGCACTTAAAATTATCAGAAGGAGATCAACAATCGGTGTCATCATATTTCTCTTAGTACAGGTTCATTTTGTAATGAATTAAATTATAATTAAAAATGTATAAATATTACACATATAGTATTCAATAAAACATTCAAGGACAGCTCACCACAATAAGATGAGCCGTACCAAAAATAAACAAAACATATAGTACATAAAAAAGAAGTGCATAACATTGGACATGTACATGAACAGTGCCTGTGAAGCTTGCCAACCTGACCCACACCACCTTCTCAGAAGAGATACAAACCCTCCCTCTCATAATCATATATGGTGTCCCACCATACAATTTTGCTGAAATCCCACCAACTTGTCGGAGGTGATGAGGTGCATATCAGAAAGTGTCATGGAACAGAAAGAATAGGATTAACAGAAAGGTTAAAACTAGTCTGTTACAGTGAGAGGTGAGGTCATCCATCTGCCCCAGACCTTTTAAAATTTGAGAAGCGCCTCCAGGTTCAGAATAAGAGGCTTTATAAAGAGCTAGGGCGCTATTCACTGAAACCTTGCAAAACTCTACTGATGGAGGAGTAGAACTCTTCCAAGACAGAACTTTGCATTTCCTAGCATGAAAAAATAATAGAGTAAGTAAGGTCCGTATAAGCTGTAGTAGGGGCCAAATCATCCACCAGTAGGCAGAGTGAGGAAAAACTACAGTCACTTACCAATCTACTAAGGGCTGGGTGTTAAGCAATCTGTGACAGAGAGGTCAAGAGAGTTGCAGGCACCAGGCAGAATTGCTGATCTAATACAGTTGCCAAAAGTAGAGCCTGGTGGGCTTGACTTAAGTGGCATTATATGACATTAGAGCACTGCACAGAGGCCAGCTGCACAGATCACTTTGCCACTTGGGCCAGTAGATCACTGCAGTTCTATATGCAGTGCCATCTGCAGTTTAGATCGCTCCGCCTCTAAATTTTATTTTACTGGCTGTTGCACTGTTGTTGAGTGTCACTGGGTACATAGGCAGGGCACTCTGGGGCATTGGGACCCCCTAGCTTCGCTTATCTACGCCCCCACCAGTAATCATTAGAATTTCAGAACAAATATAAACTAGGATAATGTGGTATATGTCCAATGAAATATCTGCTGCTATCCTTCACGGTAAATCCCATAAATCTCCCAAAATTTGGAAATCCTATCTTCCAAAATACTGTATTACGCATATAAAACAAAAGATTGCTTATATTAGCGTCCACAAGCTCTTCCTTCTGTAGATTTGCCTCCCCTGTTCCTTCTTCATTTATATTATTCTCTTTCCTTCTTTTCTATTCATCTCTTTCCTCTTCCATCTCTTTAATTTATCTCACACCAATATTTATCTATACTAAAAGAGCGCAAGTATGTATAAATCCACAATTTATATTCACTTTTAAGACTTTATTACCATTTATACCAGGGGTGCCCAACCTTTTGAAGAGCGAGGGCCACTTAAGCAACTTAGTAACCATTCGAGGGCCACTATGAGCGGAGCGGGCGGAAGACAGGTCACGGCTACTCTATAGGCCCTCCTATCCGCCCAGATGAAAGGGGATGAATTCTCTTCTGTTTTTTGGATTGGAGGTAGGTGGGCATAAACAGACATCTGTCGCTCTATAGAGGTGAATTAAGGGTCCCATTTGGTCTGGCCGATCTTGTGAAAAGGGTCTAAGACTGATTTCACACTGATGTGCTGCGGTATTCCCACACCGTGGGTGCAGTGTAGTGCACCTGTGTCTATCCTGCGGGTCAGCTGAACTTTGCCATAGACTCCACCTGTGGCAAAAGCCGACACTGTAGAGGAAGCATCGGCTTATGGGGCTCTGCTCTGCAGCCACTTTCTTCCTCTACCACCAGCTTCATTCACAACACTGATGCTGTGGTATGGCTGGTCGGCAACCTGCGATCTGGGCTTGCCAACCCTCCTTTCCAGAGAAGGAGGTCGCGGGCCACATCAGAGAGCTCCGCGGGCCACATGTGGCCCCCGGGCCACTGGTTGGCCACCCCTGATTTATACTATACGTTGACTTATGATTGAGAACATGATAAGTATATGATCTACTGTATATTCATAGCTACTATTGCATACATGTCTCTATATACATCTTCTTTTCCTGTATTATTGTCTAATATTTTAATTACATTTATTGAACCTGAAGAATTTCAGAACAAACAGAGTTACCTGTCTCTAATGGGACACTGTAGCTAGGCAGACTTGTTCCTTCAGAAGTGGAGGCCAGCACATGAACCATATGCATTGATCCACATGGAAGTTTCCCCAGTGTGCATGAAGTGCCTGAGCTGCTGCAGTTCCACAATCCATTCTCTCCTCGTGCGATCACTGTGTACTCTGCACCATTGTTATTAGACTCCCAGGTAACCATAAAGCTACTTACATCAACCATTGTGATATTCTTGATTTCAGGGCTACATGGAGCTGGAAGAAAAACAAATTGTTTAATTTTTCACAATTTTCTTGTTTTCATTTTAGAGAAGACCAACTTCAGATAGTCTTACCATCCCTAAATGTTTTGTGGAATTTTGCAGGTAACCTTTTGTCAGAATATAAAATGTGATTGCTTTGGTCGATAAAATTGGCAGCAGTTATGACATCATTCAAAACGCTTCACAAACATGGAACAAACTGTTATTATTAGGTTCATATCTGAGCGATTTGAAATCGCAGGCAGAATCAGAGCGAATGTAAATGGAGCTATCACAGAGAGAAAAGTTTTTTTGGAATGTTTACATACAACTAATAAGGAGATGCTTCCTTTTCAGCATCATCAAATGAGAACTGTAGGTAAAATACAAAAAAAATCGAAATATATATAAGAAGTGAAAAACCATTTGTCTTTACCATTGCCATGTTATTATATGTACTATTAAAAAAAAAAACATACTATTCCACAATGAGGCAGGAAAAGAGTATTTTATAAAACTAGACACTACATAGAATGCACACCAGTGAACGTTCCCATCATTAGTTGAAATTTGCTATTAGAAGCTATTCAGACAGCCAACAAAAAGGCATCAGTAGTCTTTCAATTCTCCTGCTTTTATGGACTGATAGCAATATATGCACATTGTTTTGCAGGTAAATGTGCACTTATTATATTTTGTTTTATGTGCCTGTAAAGCATTGCACAAGTGATCAGCAGATCGCTGATGCCATGCAGGTCTCCTGCAGACCTGTCAGTGTATCTGCTTCATCCAGGAAGCCTATACATTCTGACAGGAAGACTTAATGAACTACCACAGAGCTCACAGCGCCGTGACAGCTCATTTAAAACTACAAGCCGACACCTGCAAAGGACTGTCACAGAGAACTTTGAAGGAGCGACGCGGTCGGATGGACGGAGCCCTGCACAGCTGCATCTTCTTTAAATTGTGGCAGCAGACACTTGGAGAAGGCGGGGGAGGCGCAGGGCCAGTGCATTCATAACATATTACATGTTACACCCTGAACATGTTGTGAAAGGTTAATGTATCCTTTAAAGCAGTATTAAACCCAAAACTAAACATTTAATATATTGCAACTTACATAGTCTGGGGTAGGGTAGTGTCAGATATAATAGCAGATTTAGATACACTAACAAATTGAAGCCAAATTGCTATTAATACCTATTAATACCTGTAACGGGAGGGCCCGTGGAACCCAGAAGCTCTTAGAAAGCATGAGCCAGAAAATAATGGACACTCAGAATATATCTTGGATCGCTTTAACATGGGTCTGTAATTCACAAATAATTCCAGGATATATGTAAGGAATAGACATGTGCACAGCAAAAATTTTCGTTTATTTCTGTTTCGTTTCTGTTCGTTTATCGTGATTCGTAACGAGTCGTAATTTCGTAAGACGTT
Organism: Rana temporaria; assembly: GCF_905171775.1. NCBI lineage: Eukaryota > Metazoa > Chordata > Amphibia > Anura > Ranidae > Rana > Rana temporaria. The sequence goes on from NC_053495.1 coordinate 113,456,539, forward strand.
AGTTATCGTATTCGTACTCTTTAGTATTTTTCGTAACACTCTTTTTTCTGTTTCCGTTTTTTTCTGTTAGTTTATTTTTCGTTGAATCGAGATTCGTATTTTCGTTATATTTTGTATTCTGCCGCGTTCGTATTTTTAAAATGATTTTATTCGTTTCTTCGTTTTTACGTTAGTTTAATTTCCGTTGTTTTGCTATTCGTATTTACATTATATTTTCCATCATGCCGCATTCGTATTTTCGTAAGAAATATATTTTCGTTGCTTTATGATCATTCATATTTTCGTGTCTAATTTCCTTTGATTGTAAAAACTTACTTTTGTAGATTTTATTGCATTCGTAATTCTGTTAGAATACATTTTACGTTTATTCGACACACTACTCGTCGTAATTTTGTAATTCGTACTTTACTGTGATTGACTTGACTGTCTTAGTTAGCACACACACCCTGTCTAGAATGAAGTCTGACATAGAAGAAAACTAAAATATGTCAGATATTACAAATACAAATCTAGAAATTAGATGCACTGCAGTCTAACACAGAAAAAGACACAAGGAGCCAGGAGGTAATGAGAAAGAAGCTCATTGGGGGAAGGAACAAACCTCTTCAGAGGAAAGGGACAGCGCTCAGTGGCTATTGGTCAATGTCCAGAAATATTTCAGTACTAACGAAAGCTAATTTACATTATTTTGTATTTTCGTTGTTTTCATTTCCGTTTTCCGAAGATTCGTAATTTATTTTTCGTTAGTTTTGATTTTCGTTTTTTATTCTTTGTTCGGCATTTCGGTTGTTTTCTTTTCGGTCTTGGAATATTAGTAAGTTTGCATTTTCGTTCATTTTGTTTTTCGTAATTATTATTTTTTTTGGGTTCGGTATTTTCGTTGTTTCTATGTTTTCGTTTCGTTCATCTTTCGTATCTTCGTTGTTTTTCATATTCGATATTTTTGAAAATTTCGTTATTCGTTATTAATTGCGCTAAACCGTTCGTTCATTCGTATGTTAACGAATCAACTAAAATAACGAAAATTGACGGAAAACGTATTCGTAACTTAAAAAATTGCACATGCCTAGTAAGGAACTATTACTGGTTGTTGATTCTGAACTCAACAGGTTAATTGAAAGAGGTTAATTGAAAGATTGAAAGATGTCATCACCTCCAGCTACCTGGCTGCCTGTGTAATGTAAATTGAATCCAGACTAACTTCTAAGGATCTTTCATTGTGGCTTGTGCTAATTGACCCTGTATTGTGTGAAGGTCTATTAATGATAATGTGTATTGTAAGTTAACAGACAGCCTAAAGGTCAGGAGTCATCAGCTGTAGTTAATTAGCTCATGTAAATTAGATTAGGTCAGAAGCCGGAGCCAGGATGTCTGTTAAAAGATGTATTGAGGAGGATGTGTATTGGGGCTCAATAGGTAAACATTGTGTGATGTTGTGGGTGGAGTTGGGTCATTGTTCATTTGGTTACTGCAGTATCCTAAAGTGTATATAAGAGCTGTATTTCTCAATAAAGGGGCTATTCCTGTTGAACCTCAAACAGAGCTGTGTGTCTCATTAATGGATTTTTAAGGGTCATGTTCGCCGGATCATGTAGTGTCGGTAGCTGTCTTGTTTTCGGGAATGGAATATCCTAAACGGCTTTAACCCCTGTCCCATTTGGGGTGCCGTTACAATACCTTATAAACAGTTACAGCAAACCGTTTTTTTTAACTTTTGAGATAAAGGCTTTACAGTAAATAAAAGGTGATGGTTGTTAGCATCCCTGTCGGTGCTAAAGGGTTTGGGGTTGATTTACTAAACTGCAGCGTGCAAGATCTGGTGCAGCTGTACATGGTATCCAATCAGCTTCTAACTTCAGCTTGTGCAAAAAAGTTTTGACAAAAAAAAACTGGAAGCTGATTGGTTTCTATGCAGAGTTGTGCCAGAATTTAAACTCTCCAGTTATAGTTTTTAGTAAATCAACCCCTTGTCTTATCTCTGCAACTGCTACATCTGCAGGAGATCTTGTTTTTTTGGAAAATAACAGACTTACTGGCAGGACCACCAGGTGAAAATAAAAGAATAAAAAAATAAAACTAATGTAGTCATCACATTAACCCCCCTGGTGGTATTCCCGAGTCTGACTCGGGGTGAGATTTTTGGGCTACGATCGGTAATCCCGAGTCAGACTCGGGCTCGCCTCGCTGAATCCACAGGCAGTGTTTACTTACCTTGTCCCTGGATCCAGTGATGCCACTGCGCTGTGTGAGCGATCGGGACCTCGCTCGATTCACACAGTGCCTCTGTGTGCTGCCGATCTCTGTTCCCTGCGACGTTACGATGCACGGGGGCGGAGAACGGCGCCAAATTCAAAAAGGTAAACAAACACCTTACATACAGTATACTGTAATCTTATAGATTACAGTACTGTATGTAAAAAATACACACACCCCTTGTCCCTAGTGGTCTGTCCAGTGTCCTGCATGTACTTTTATATAATAAAAACTGTTCCTTCTGCCTGCAAACTGTAGATTGTCCATAGCAACCAAAAGTGTCCCTTTATGTCAAAAATGGTTTTAGAGCAGCTAGAAAACAGCGATAATAAATTATAATCACTTGCAGAATTGTGTGATAGCGATTTGTGGGGAAAATTCGTCATCAAAAAATAAAAGTAATGACAGCGACAATTCTGCAACTGAGCAAATTTCTGTGATTTTGAGTTGATTACATTATTGAATAATTTTTATTATAATTATATTATTTGTTATAATTATTTATAATTATTTATTATATTATAATTTATCATTTTGTTTTTAAAAAAATGTCATACCTGGGATGCCTACTAGACTCTTGTTTGGTCAGATTTAAGTGAGTTATTCCTAAGGCCCCGTACACACGACCAAACATGTATGCTGAAACTGGTCTGCGGGCCAGTTTCAGCATACATGTTCGGTCGTGTGTAGGCGCGAGCGGGCCGAATTCCAGCAAACATTTGCCTGCCGGGCCTTTTCCCAGCAGACAAATATTCCTGGACGTGTTTTAAAACCGTCCGCTGGAATCCTGCCCGCTCGGACATGTACGGTCGTCAGTACAGACCTACCGTACATGTCCGAGCGCCCGCCGTCCCTCGCATGCGTCGAATGACTTTGACGCATGCGTGGAAGCCTTTAAATGGCAGGCCCGCCCACATCGCCGCGTCATCGCCGCGTCATCATCGCGGCGACGACGTGGACACGCCCCGCGTAATGTTTACGCGCGGACTTCTGTACGATGGTTAGTACAACCATCATACAGAAGCCCTCTGGCAGGCATGTACGGTGAAAACGGTCCGACGGACCGGTTTCACCGTACATGTTTGCTCGTTAGTACCTGGCCTAAGAATTACAGGCCTACAATATAAAACGCCAAATTTCCTTGCAAATAATGGTACCGCTTTCAGCACCTTTTTTCTGAAATAATCATACCGCCAGGGAGGTTAAAGAGTTGGTAAGCTGTAAAATATAAAATATTTCCTTTTGGGTTAAATACTGCTTTCATTTTTATGTTTTTTTTATTTATTTTTATTAATAGGCTGATTTGCAAGGTTATTTAAACTAGCTATATTATTATTCTGCATATAAAAAATAATATAATAAAATCTGATAAATATCTATCTATCTATCTATCTATATATATATATATATATATATATATATATATATATATATATATATATATATATATACACACAGTATATATATATATATATATATATATATATATATATATATATATATATATATATATATATTTTTTTTTTTTAAATAAGAAAAATTATATGTTATATATTACATACAACGATATATACATACCTGTCTTCATATACTTAGATGCACATGAGGTATTGCTGCCTCTGTTTTCACTGTAGGAAAAGACAGTTACATTGTATTGCCTATTACACTGAAGGCCAGAGAGCGCACAAACTGTGGCGGTGTCATTACAGAGGATGACAGTGGTCCCATCAACTGCCTTGGTCTCATACATTTCTGCACCTCGCACAGCAGACCAAACAATCTCCAGAGTATCCCCAGATACGAAGGCCGGAGAAATATCACTGGGACAACAAGGAGCTGTAGAACAATAACATGTCCTGTAAGATTTGGAGGTAAATTGCAAACAGCAAGACAATAAGTACATATCAACATAAGTTACCATCTACCCCAGTAGTAGCCATTTCTACTCCTACCCTTCGATAAGCAAGCCATCTTTAAGTCCAACTTGGTACATTGTTATAAAATGTGTCCAGGGCACAGTGAACATTCAGAACCCAGATTATATTCATATATGCAAATAAAACTGCTAAATGGTGATAACCAATTCCTACTAGAGGAAACTGTAACTCCAAGTCAGAGAACCACTCCTAGTACGTAGTAATCATTGTATTTGTGCTAAATTGATCTTATCCTTTTTTTTCAAAATCCATTGCTGCCACATTCAAAAGGCACGTGCCTCTTGTCAAATTTTAAATTGGTGCAACTTTTCCATCTTTCCTGTTGAGATTAGTGCAAATATTTTTGTTTCTTACATACATGGTCATACTATCTCACAATTCTGAATAAATAGAGAACTCTATGGTAATAAAAACATATTAAAGAAGCTGCTCCCCTAAAGTGGTGTGAAAACAACTTTAGCAATGTGGGGGGTGTATAATAATAAGGGGGCACTAATAGTAGGTGATGGATAAATTCCAAATTCTAGCTTGAAACAATATATTAACTACAAGGTTAACAATATAATAGTGATTTAAAGTGCAAGTGCTTATATAATAACAACATCAAAAAATAAGTGCGAACAGGTTAAAAAAATGCAGCAATGGTCACTAAATGATAAGCATTGGTAAGTCCATGCATCAAATGGTTGACTTGAGAGTAGACACCATGTTCGTGTCCCATAGACTTTATCGGTGTTCGCGTGTTTCGAACAAATTTTTTGCCTGTTCGCATGTTCTGCTGCAAACCGAACCGGGGGTGTTCGGTTCTTCCCTAATTATTTTTAAAAATCAACTTTACAATTAGTTTAAATATGCTTGTCTTGGTGTACTGTCTGCTTACCTGTGGTATAGTTCAAGAGCTCACCGAGGGGGCTTTGCCCTGCCTTATTATAAGCAAAGACGCTCATAAAATAGATGAACCCACATTCAGATGGAAAATAACATGGAGACTGAGATGTGTTGCAGTGAACTTCAAAACCATCATCACTCTTCACAAACACAACATAATAATCAGCGAGGTTTCCATGAGACCATGACACTGTGAGATTCCCAGGATTGTCCTCCACAACTGTGATCCCATCAGGTGCACATGGAACTGAAAGAAAAACATATATTACTAAGAATCAAGCACAATATTATCAAAGGTACAAATAAATGTAAAAGCTATTATCTCCCTATTTACTAAACGTATCTTGTTGATCTTCTTCTGCCTCTTAAGTTGGCTATACTTGTAGATTTTAGAACAAACATTCATACGAATAGTCTTTGTAGAGTCGATGACTGGACAATTGTCATTCAAAGGTAGTTCAAAATTGTCTGCTCTTAACATTTACTTTTTGAAATCAATGTAATTTCCCAAACGAAAACCACATGCACTGTTAGAAATTTGTTCATTCGAGAAAAAATGTATTTGAATTCTCTCGCACTGTGGACAAAAACAAACTTTGATCCCATTAACGATCAGAAAATTGAATCAACATTCTTAAAACGAAAATAGCGGTGGTGACGTCACTTCCAGTAGCGGCCGAGTTCAGAAGTTTTTCCTTTATGCTATTTGTTTGCTACATTAACTGTAAGTTACTATTTATGTGATTTTTTTTTATCAAAATACTGCAACTCTTCCTTTTCTATGTTACTGAACATTAATATCCTGGGAGCCTGACTGTATCTGAACGAGCAGGGAATCAATCTGCCATGGACCGTTCGGCCAGTGTGTATTTGTCAGAGAGGCTTATTTATCTGCTATATGAGGTGAGAGGCTGGGGGAAACGTGGTCACCCTCACTGAATGGTGGAGATTAGTCGAATGGTGGCACATGCACTTTACTTCTGATGAAATCTTATTACACATTTAGATTCAGCATTGCACTTGGACTTTTTTATGCACCTTATATGAGACTGCTTCATATATATTGGACATATATATATTTAATTTGCACAAATATCTTTTTGAACATTTCCTTCGTTTGGAAGTCCTGAACTGTTATCTGCACTTTGGGTTTTGTCATTTTTTGCACAATTGTTTTTACACAATTGTAATTTGCACATCAAATTTGTTTGCACACATTTATTCTTCTGCACTTTATTGCTAATTTGCATAGCTGCTATCGTTGCACATTTGCGCAGGTATAATTAAATACTTGGCACTGTGCCTGCAGGTATATTAATTATCATTAATTAATTTTACATATTTGGATCATTAATATGAATATTTAGATCGTTGTTTTTTTTTCATGAGGATTAGTAAGCGCCACATTCCTTATCTTTTCCATTTATTCTTAAACCAAGGTTTTACTGTATGTTATATTACATTGCCTTAATGTCACATTAAGCCCTCAGTTTTTTGGTTAAAGTTGTAGTAAACTCCCATCTCTGACTTTTACCTATAGATAAGCCTATAATGAGGCTTAGCTATAGGTAGTATAAATTAGACATGTGCATTTGTTTTGTCTGAATGCATTTTCGTCTGAATTTCAGGTATTTTCATTATCGTTTTAACAAACGATAACGAAAGCACAGAAAACGAAAACCGAAAGATCCGACATAAACAAATGTTTTATTTTCGTTTTCGTTGCGGTCGTATGTGCCTAACCGTAACTCTATCAGTCCAATATTATTCTACATAAAGAGAAAAGATTTGACATTGAGAGAAAAGATTCGACATTATAGAGACATGAAGAAGAGTCGACATAGAGAGAAAAGATTCGACATAGAGAGAAAAGATTCGACATAGAGAGACATGAAGATTCGACGAAGTAGCTAAAAACATATGATCGCAGCAAGCGGACATTTTTGGTGAAATGCTCTGCCCATAGGCTATAGAATAATTCTAATGTTGGTTGACTAGTAATAATTATTAATAAATATAATTATTATTAGTCATACAACATTAGAATTCTTCTATAGCTTGTAGGCGGAACATTCAACCGGAAATGTACGATTGCGGCATTGTACAGTTTTGTTGCTCCGTCAAATCTTTTTTTTTTTTAAGATTCTGTCGAATCTTCTTTTTTTTTTCTTCTTCTTCTTCTTCTTCTTCTTCTTAGAACATTCGACAGACACCATAAGCCTTCAATGACAGTTTTGACCTTAATTAATTTGGATTTTCAGACGAATGCATTTTTTTTACGAAAAACAAAATAAATAAAAACGAATTTCGAGAGTAAATAAATAAATTTATTTTTCGGACGAAAACGAAATTCCGAAACGAAATATTTCAGTGTGCACATGTCTAGTATAAATATCTCCTAAACATGCATGCTTAAGAGATAGTTACTGTACATGCAGCCAGTGAGATCAAGGGCGCATGTGCTCAGATGGAATAGCCATCCAGGCTACTCCTTTAGAGCCCTGTGCCGTAAACTTTGGTTCCTATGGGATGTCATCGCAGCTCCAGCCACTCACACAGCCAGAGTCCGCAGAGCCGGAAGGAAGATGGGTGAAGATAGCAGCGTCTACAGCTCTGACATCTCGGCGCTGAAAGGGCTGTGCTTAGGGCTTTGTTTAGGTCTAACTAATAAATTATTCAGCAGGAAATTTTGCAACGTGACACAATGGGACACAATAGGATAACGGTATGACAGCAATTGCTAGTGTTGTTATCACACACATAAGGATATAACTGTACTGCTACTGTACTTATATGTAAAGATATAACTATACTAAAGAGTGTCACAGCTAAATTTTCATCTGATTCCTGCTGGACAAAATTGTAACTGTGGGTGGCGGCCTTATTGGTGCCTTGCTCGACAAAAGTCGATTTTTCAATTGACTTTTGTCACTAAAGTCAGTCTTAAAAATTATCCAATTAGATGCAAGCACTGTCCAGATATTTTAATGGCTGGCAGCTGACTTTCCTCTATCTACACGACTAAGCATGGATGGAGGAATACATGGATTTCTCTCATTCAGACAGCTTAAGAAGACCTCTCCATCCCATTCCCAGGATTTTTTTCACTTTCTCAATTCTTAATAAATCTATCCAAGCAAAAAGGCTTTCTAATTTGTAATTAGCAACAACACACCTGATAGCAGACTCCATGTTTTTGGTGACAGAGTAGATCCTGCTTCATTGGTAGCTACCAGGGACACTGCATATTCTGTTCCACACTGTAAAGAAGTGATTGCACATGGAGACACAGACATTGTACAGTTCAGACTGGTGTCCCCACTATAAAGAAGTACGGTGTAGTTAGATGAGCCATCAGCTTCAGCTACAGAGAATGTGGCTTCCAGAGCTCCACTGTTGAAAGTAATTTGCACATCTGATGGGGCAGCTGGTCCTAAAATATAAATTAATGAATTAATTAATACCCATATACAGTACAGATTTCCATATTTTTTACTGCTAATTATTGTGGGGGTTTAAGACAACAAAAATTGAAATATTAAATTAGTAAAAGTCATCATGGAGCAACTGAGGGAATCCTAATATTCCTACAATATAAAAAATAATCTGTGCTGGTGCCTTATAATGTCATGCTTCCATCCACTATCTGCATTATACAAAGAACTAAAAACTATTTTTATGGGTTTTTAAATGAGGTGATCTTTTATGCAAATGTTGAACCTCATTTAAAGTCCAGTGAAAACTTTTAGTTCTTAATATTCCTAAAAATTAATTAATAGAAATATAATATAATAGAAATAATAGGAACATACAGACTGACAGACAAATACTATATATATTGAGGAACACAGACAATGACAGAAGGATATAGAATAACAGACTATTATATATACTTGGGCAACTTCTCTGAGTTTATTAAACTCTATTCACCAATGGGACAAGCCACAAACACCTCAAGTGAAAGCCTACCCAGCCTCAAGCAGGGGCATATTTTGCCTCTTAGGCCCCGTACAGACGAGGAGATATCCATCGGACATTTCTCCTCCGGATTTTGATCTGATGGCTTGTACTCACCATCAGATCAAAATCCGCGCGGAAAACATCTGCGGTCACGTGTCCGCGCCGTCGCCGCAACGATGACGCGGCGACGTGCGCGACGCTGGAAGGTAAATACTTCCACGCATGCGTCGAATCATTCCGACGCATGCGAGGGATGGGGATCGGACGGACTTATCTGGTGAGTCTGTACAGACGACCGGATAAGTCCGAGGGACAGGATTCCAGCGGATAGATTTCTTAGCATGCTAAGAAATTTTTATCCGCTGGGAATCCGTCGGCTGGACAAATGTCCGCTGGAAAATGTCCGCTCGGGCCTACACACGACCGGATCTATCTGCTGGAACTGATCCGCGGATAAATCCCAGCGGATAGATCCGGTCGTGTGTACGGGGCCTTAAGAACTGTAGCTCTATTCAGCATTCATATTGGAATTCATTTGAAACATGTGCGTTATTGAAAAGCAGTGCTCCTGGTCGCTAAACATGGCTGGGCGATGATTCTGGAATGATTGATGTTTTGTGTGGTACTGTTACAGGTTGTTTTGCTTACATAGATCTAAGTGTGAAGCATTTAAAGATGTTAGAAATACAATAATTGTAAGGATAAGAAGCTGCCATATTGCTCATATGGCCTAGGTTCAGTTTTTTAGAAGATTTTATTTTCAACAGGTTAAAATGTACCTAAATACTTTTATGCGGCTGAAACACATATTTTTCTCCTTTTCCGAATTCTTCTGCCCTCTGGAACATAAGAACTGATCATGTGATCTCTGCCAGAATTCAGGTATGGCACCTGACTAGACAGCATTTGCCTAAAAGTCACCCTTTGGCATTGCTTAGGTAGCACTACCCCTGACGGAGCCGCTGTATTTTAACTGGTTATTTCCCAGAGTTAGTGCAGAGGCAGCCAGGCATACAGCAACATTTCACTCGTTCTGGCTCAACAATTAACTAGGGGATCTTTTTAGGATTTTTATTGCTAAAGAAACTTGGATATGGTGTATGGGATACTCCAGATTCCCTAAACATTTGCAGGAGGGCACTTCGCCTTGCTAAGTCTCTGTAAACAGTCTCCATACAGGAATAAATACAGAGAGCAGAATTGAGTCCCTTTTTAGAAGCTATTCCAGTCAGGAATACTGGCTCCTCCACCCAAAGGATACAGCACACAGTCACTGGAACACTGAGCTCTGGTCAGTTCTCACATGGTCACAGGACCACGGGATACCTCCTTCCAGTATCCACCAGACACTCTTCAGTAAGACCCCTTTCACACTGAATGTGCTTTACAGGCGTTTTAGAGCTAAAAATAGCGCCTGTAAACTGCCTCCCCTATCTCCCCACTGTGAAAGCTTAAGTGCTTTCACACTGAACAGGTGCGCATGCAGAAATGAAAAAAAAAACGTCCTGCAAGCAGCGTCTTTGGTATACACCGCTCCTAAACTGCCCCTGCCATTAAAATCAATAGGCAGCTCTGCTGAATCGCCTGCAAAGCGATTCGGCAGCTGCGCTTTTCGGGCGCTTTTAACCCCTTGAAATAATATGAAAAGCAGGTGGTGGCGCCACCCTAAAGTGTAGAGTGTAAACTGGTGTCAATAGTAATTAATGATAGTGTGTGGGTGGTACAATATAAAAACAGAACAAAACAAAAGCGAAAAAATGCTTAGTGATAATCCAAATAACAAACAAAAAATTCAAATGTGTTCCAGTGCTAAAACAAAATCCTCATTCCATTTCTGTTTCATGCACAAATTGAGTGAATCAAAAAATATATGAATATATATATGGTGCTGTGTGCTTTCAACAGACAGTACTCATACTGTAAGTAAAAAGTCTTTATGCAAAAGTTCCATGCAATAAATAAAAATAAAATAAATAAAGTGCTGTGTGCTTCTTCCACGTGAATCAACGTTGATCTAAATCTTCTGTGCAAAAACCGTGCTCACTCCCTGTGGTCCCGCACTCACCAGATACTTGAACCCCTACAGGGGTAACGGGCGTTCACAGTATAATATACTGACAAAATCCCTGGATCTTCCCAGAATCTAAAAATCTTGACCGCTCAGAAGAGGAGACAAATAGATTGCCCAATAGCGTGATACCGTTTTTGAAGTGATAAACAACTTTTATTCACATATAACAGGGTACTCACATTTAGTAGAAAGGTTAACAAACATTAACATAAAACGTGCTGTGGCTTAGAATAGCGTCTGCTCTGCCGGTTTCGTCGATCTGACGTCATCTGGAGCGCGCCTCTAAGCCCCCAGCACTTCCTTATTTATATGGGACGTTTATGTCTGAAACGTCCGCCATGTTGTAGTTTTTTGAGGACAGAAGTCCAGCCGCTAGAGGCCCTATATTATAAAAACGCGTCCGCCATATTGTGGATTGTGGCAGACAGAAGACCAACCTCTAGAGATCCGTTATCTTCTCTTAGTGCTAAAACTAAGCATGCTCTAAGAAAACGTCCGCCATGTTGTGGCTTTTTGGAGACCGGAGTCCTGATCTAAGGTTACTCTATATATTTAAACAGCGGAGTAAACAGCAACGAATCTCCCTGTTATATTAATGGAAACGTCCGCCATGTTGTGGCTTTTTGGAGACCGGAGTCCTGATCTAAGGTTACTCTATATATTTAAACAGCGGAGTAAACAGCAACGAATCTCCCTGTTATATTAATGGATATACATAAATAAATAAATATACTTTGCGGTTGTAAACAAAACGGTGTTATGGCATAATATTTGAAACATAAAGGCATATATCATTCAGACATAAAGTGCCACAGTAAAAATTTCATAGTACTATAGATCATTGTAATTAGACCGTAAATATATAAATTAAGACCTATGTAAATGATGATAATATTGGTATATTAATAAAAAAATTCATAAAATTTCTTTAAAATAAAATATGATATCTATAATAATAATATAACACTGTAATATATGTATATGTGTATTTTAAGTGGGGAGGCTATAAAAGGCAATAAAAATGTAATGAAGATATAAATAAAAATGATAAGTATTGTAATGTGTCAGCTCACATTTCCAATAGTGTAAAAATTGATAGTTAAAAATTGGTTAAAAAGCAGTTCAGGTCTACATCAATATTCATACCTGCCGGCTGGAGGGTGTCTAATGTATAGATCCATCGGGTTTCATTTTGGGATACTTTTTTAGTTTTGTCCTCACCCCTCCAGTGTTCTTTTATCTTATCAATCCCATAAAATGTCATACACCCAGGGTCTTTGTTGTGATAATCCCTGAAGTGCCTAGACACACTGTGTTTGTGGAAACCCTTTTTTATGTTGGCAATATGCTCTCTTATTCTAATATGTAATTCTCTTGTCGTTCTACCCACATATTGTTTGTGGCAGGGGCATTCTAAAACATACGTCACATGTGTACTGCTACAGGTAATGAGTTCTCTTATCTTATGTGAGGATCCATTTGTTGTTGAGGAGAACTCTGTTCGTTTCTTATTAGTTTTTTTACTGACACGACATGGTAAACATTTTCCACATTTGTGGAAACCTTTTAGGTTTTTGAAAATTTGGATTACGCCAGACATATAGAGAGAGACCACAAAATGAAGAAAGGAGACCTCAAGCACCATACACACCAAGGATTCCAAGACATAGAAATAGGTTCTCCCCATTAAGGAATCACCCACAAGAAACTCCATATAGAGGAGCACAAAATAGGGTTTTTTTTCCCAGGAGATACAGAGGCCGACCAACCGTCATGAGAGAAGACAACCGACCTTTCAGGTCACAAGGATGGAGACAACCTTTCAGGTACCCACAGAGGAGAGCCCCATACGGAGAACAACAAGGATGGGGCCAGAGAACATACAGACACCCGAGAGGGGACTATTGGGACCAAGAAGAAAACGAGTGGGAAGAGAGGAGAGACCAGACCTACAGACCACAAGGATGGGACAGAGGATACGCAAACGAGGCAAACGAGGGGGGCACAAGAAAAAGAAGGAGAGAATATTAGGAGGAGGCATTTTTAATTTAAGTAATGAAGTTTTTACTGAAGAAGAGATGAGAGTTTTAGATTTAGGATTGAAGTATGCACCGGATAAAGAATTGGATAAGTTTGAAGCATACATAGATTTACACAAATTTGTGCGCAAATTGAATATAAAAAAATTCTTTGCAAATAAAACAACAAAACAAATGGATAATACAACACAATATCAGCATTCCAACTTGAGAAATAATTCAACTTTTAACCCCAAGAGTCAACAAAATGAAAGTCTGACAGTCTTCAGAAAAATGGTTGAAGAAGATATAAGAAATTTAAGAGTTAATAAATCAAAACGTAATAAAATATGGAAAACTATTAAGGAGCTTGAAAAGAAGAAAGATATTATTATTCGTCCCGCGGATAAAGGGGGAGGATTGGTCATACTTAAGAAAAAAGACTATGAAGAGGAAATGAGCAAATTATTAACCATCCCTAACACTTATAAGAAACTGAAGACAAATCCTAAGAAAGAATATAATAAGAAATTGATCACTTTCGTGGAGAAAGGCAAGAAAATGGGCATCCTTACCAAGAAAGAGGCAAAATATCTAACTCCAAAAACAGCAAAAACACCTATCATTTACTATGTTCCAAAAGTACATAAAGATGAAATTCATCCTCCGGGGAGGCCAATTATAAGCGGTATCGATTCGCTTTTCTCAAGACTTGGGGCATATATTGATGGTTACCTACAACCGTTAGTAAAAGAAGGACCATCGTACCTCAAAGATAGCAGGCAGCTCATAATGGAACTCAATGACATGGAAATAGAATCTACTGACCTTATGGTCACCATAGATGTGAACTCTCTGTACACCAATATAGTACAGGAAGATGGTATTGAAGGAGTAAAATGGGCTTTACATAGAGATTCTAAATTGAAGCAGGAACAAATAAACTACATTTTGGAGGGTCTAACTTTAGCCATGAGCCATAATTATTTTTGGAATAAGGGACAGTATTATGTCCAAACAAAAGGGGTAGCAATGGGGGCTAAGTACGCCCCCAGTGTAGCTAATATCTTTTTGAATCACTGGGAGGCGGAACAAATACAAGGAGTAACGAGATCACCATTGAAATTTTATAGAAGATACATAGATGATATTCTAATTGTATGGGGAGGCACAGAAATGGAATTACAGACGTTTTTTGATGAGATTAACAACAACATTTATGGCATCACGTTCTCGGGAACCTGGAATACAGAATCTATAGATTATTTAGACCTACAATTATTTAAAGTTGGTAATAGAATTCACACTAGAACTTTCTTTAAGAAAACTGACAGGAACAGTTATATTCCTGTAAACAGTTGTCATCACAAGCAATGGATTCAAAATATCCCCAAGGGACAACTTATGAGACTGTTTAGAAATTGTAGTAACAGTGTTGATTTTGAAGCACAGGCGACACAAATTATTAATACATTTGTTGAAAAAGGATATAAAAGAAAAGAGCTAGAAATCTTGAAAACAAAAGTCATGAGAATGAACAGAGATAACATTATAACAGGAACACACAACAAGAAAAAGAAGAAATTTATGGATACAGCGTTCCTAACCGGTTATAATATACAGCACAAGGACATTGAAAGAATTTTCAAACAACACTGGCCTATTCTACAATCAGATAAAAGTCTAAAAAATCTGTTACCAAATAAACCGAGTTTCATATACCGAAGAGCCCCTAACCTCAGAAATAGACTAGTCCACAATGCAATAGACCCTCCTAAACAAATCCAAATTTTCAAAAACCTAAAAGGTTTCCACAAATGTGTAAAATGTTTACCATGTCGTGTCAGTAAAAAAACTAATAAGAAACGAACAGAGTTCTCCTCAACAACAAATGGATCCTCACATAAGATAAGAGAACTCATTACCTGTAGCAGTACACATGTGACGTATGTTTTAGAATGCCCCTGCCACAAACAATATGTGGGTAGAACGACAAGAGAATTACATATTAGAATAAGAGAGCATATTGCCAACATAAAAAAGGGTTTCCACAAACACAGTGTGTCTAGGCACTTCAGGGATTATCACAACAAAGACCCTGGGTGTATGACATTTTATGGGATTGATAAGATAAAAGAACACTGGAGGGGTGAGGACAAAACTAAAAAAGTATCCCAAAATGAAACCCGATGGATCTATACATTAGACACCCTCCAGCCGGCAGGTATGAATATTGATGTAGACCTGAACTGCTTTTTAACCAATTTTTAACTATCAATTTTTACACTATTGGAAATGTGAGCTGACACATTACAATACTTACCATTTTTATTCATATCTTCATTACATTCTTATTGCCTTTTATAGCCTCCCCACTTCAAATACATATATACATATATTACAGTTTTATTTTATTATTATAGATATCATATTTTATGTTATATTTTAAAGAAATTTTATGAAGTTTTTATTAATATACCCATATTATCATCATTTACATAGGTCTTAATTTATATATTTACGGTCTAATTACAATGATCTATAGTATCATGAAATTTTTACTGTGGCACTTTATGTCTGAATGATATATGCCTTTATGTTTCAAATATTATGCCATAACACCGTTCTGTTTACAACCGCAAAGTATATTTATTTATTTATGTATATCCATTAATATAACAGGGAGATTCGTTGCTGTTTACTCCGCTGTTTAAATATATAGAGTAACCTTAGATCAGGACTCCGGTCTCCAAAAAGCCACAACATGGCGGACGTTTCCATTAATATAACAGGGAGATTCGTTGCTGTTTACTCCGCTGTTTAAATATATAGAGTAACCTTAGATCAGGACTCCGGTCTCCAAAAAGCCACAACATGGCGGACGTTTTCTTAGAGCATGCTTAGTTTTAGCACTAAGAGAAGATAACGGATCTCTAGAGGTTGGTCTTCTGTCTGCCACAATCCACAATATGGCGGACGCGTTTTTATAATATAGGGCCTCTAGCGGCTGGACTTCTGTCCTCAAAAAACTACAACATGGCGGACGTTTCAGACATAAACGTCCCATATAAATAAGGAAGTGCTGGGGGCTTAGAGGCGCGCTCCAGATGACGTCAGATCGACGAAACCGGTAGAGCAGACGCTATTCTAAGCCACAGCACGTTTTATGTTAATGTTTGTTAACCTTTCTACTAAATGTGAGTACCCTGTTATATGTGAATAAAAGTTGTTTATCACTTCAAAAACGGTATCACGCTATTGGGCAATCTATTTGTCTCCTCTTCTGAGCGGTCAAGATTTTTAGATTCTGGGAAGATCCAGGGATTTTGTCAGTATATTATACTGTGAACGCCCGTTACCCCTGTAGGGGTTCAAGTATCTGGTGAGTGCGGGACCACAGGGAGTGAGCACGGTTTTTGCACAGAAGATTTAGATCAACGTTGATTCACGTGGAAGAAGCACACAGCACTTTATTTATTTTATTTTTATTTATTGCATGGAACTTTTGCATAAAGACTTTTTACTTACAGTATGAGTACTGTCTGTTGAAAGCACACAGCACCATATATATATTCATATATTTTTTGATTCACTCAATTTGTGCATGAAACAGAAATGGAATGAGGATTTTGTTTTAGCACTGGAACACATTTGAATTTTTTGTTTGTTATTTGGATTATCACTAAGCATTTTTTCGCTTTTGTTTTGTTCTGTTTTTATATTGTACCACCCACACACTATCATTAATTACTATTGACACCAGTTTACACTCTACACTTTAGGGTGGCGCCACCACCTGCTTTTCATATTATTTCATACCCTTCTCCATTTTGTGGGGATTTTTTTGCAGGGGCAGCCTCTCACACCTATTATATATATTTTTAATCACCTGAGAGTCTATCTGAGGGCTCCAGACTATTTTTAAATATTCTGTGGCGCAGATTCATATTTTCTTTTCCGCTTTTAACCCCTTGTTAAACCCTTTCTTTGGGATTAGAAGTGCCCCGCTCCCACCCGCACAGCGCCGGTAAAGCACTGCTAAAATGAATGGCCCTTTACCGCTAACACAGTCCGTGCCCCAGGTTAAAAGGGCTCTAAGGGAGAGGTGAACACTCACAATGCCATTGGACAGCCAGACCCCTTCTAATCTAATTTGACACTCTTTAATGAGCTCTCCAGATCAGGGTCCCAGGGTGAGGGTTCCCTTGACTTGCTTGACAAATGGATCTCTGAAAGCAGCCCCCCCCCAGCTAAAACACAGCTGGGAGCTTGATGAATCATCAGCTGGAGTCAGGAAGGTTACTGCGGATGTGGGTATCCACCCCCATCCAAATGGGTGAATTCCCTTTAACAGGAAGAAAAGCCCTGCTATTCTAAATCTCAGACTATTTATATGTCTCTCCAGCACCCTACTGGGCAGACCTCCCCAGAGATTGGCTGTAGTAAACCCATGTAGGTTGCCCATTTACCTTGCTCAACTCTCTATGTTCCATGTGCCTCTGGAAAACAGGGGAGAGCTATCAAACCAGCAGCCTGTGATATTCAGAACACCGAAAAGCAATCAACAATTGCCACACCGATTACAGAGAAGCCACAAATAACTAATTTGCCTAACATCCTAGCAGCCTAACTAGAAAAGTGCTACACTTACACAAACAACACTGGAAAACTGAACATTTTTGATAGTTTGTAGAGACAAGCAGGTATTTCAGCTTTTTCTTTAGATTTATTAACAACACTATGAAGATGTCTTTCTCCAAATAAAGGATATAGAAGAGTTTAGGTCTGCTATGCACCAAATTTGTAGATATGTTCAAATTTGCACCATATTAAATTAAACACATACTGAGCCAGGGATAAATAAAACAGTGCTAATATCGTGTGTTATTTACTTGTAATCTGGCTGTAGGTGATGTCATCTCCTGGTACTCCATTTGCATCCCAGGCATGAAGTTTGATAGTATAAATGGTGCCAGGGTCCAGAGAGGTGAAGTTCAGTGATATAGACGTGGTGTTCTGGTTCCACCTGGTGCCAGATCCATCTGATCTCATAACAGAAACGGAGTACAAAACAGCTGAAGGGACAGGCTGCCAACCAACACTCACAGAGTCACTGCTATAGGATTCCACAGTGACAGATGCAGCTGCCAAAACTTAAATAAAAGGGAGACTGTTTCAGTGACACAAAAGCCTTAGAAATTATGCAAATAGTTAAAAAAAAAAAAAACATACATCACATTCAGTAGTCATAGCACATACATTTTAAAATGTTATAAGATTACAATATTTTATCTCCTAATACTCTATCATTGCACATTGACTCTATCATTGCAGCTTGACAATGAGTTTGCATAGCTCCCAACTGTCTCTGATTTCGAGGGACTGTCCCTGATTTGGAGCAATGTCCCTCTGTCCCTCATTCTCCTCATTTGTCCCTCATTTTGATCAGACCTATATAGTTGTATATAAAATGCATCTTTCAAAAATTGTTTCTCAGTGCTAAACCTTTCATCCAATTTCTAAATTGCTGCATTTATACATTTTAAAAGACAATATAAAGGAATAGTAGTGGTAAAAAGATAGCCCTTGTGGATTTAATTAACATTGTTTTTGATTAATTCTCCTTTAAGGGGGTGTGACAGGGGGCATGTCCTATGCCTACGTACGTTTGCCAGTAGGTGTCCCTCATTCCCATCTCAAAATGTTGGGAGGTATGAGTTTGTACCTACATTTTTTCTTCAAATGCTAGTATTATTTATGCTTTCCACTAATAGATGCCCTCGGATTGCATTCTAATATGTGATGGGGTAGGAATGGACTCAGCTTGAGCTACGACCATAACATAGGGACCTGAGCATGTATATATTGGGCCAGATTCATAAAGACTTACGACAGGGGGTATCAGTAGATACGCCGTCGTAAGTCTGAATCCGCAACTTTAAGCGTATGCTCAAACTGAGATACGCTTAAATGTTGCTAAGATACGACCGGCGTAAGTCTCCTACGCCGTCGTATCTTAACTGCATATTTACGCTGGCCGCTAGGGGCGTGTACGCTGATTTACGCCTAGAATATGTAAATCAGCTAGATACGCCTATTCACGAACGTACACCCGGCCGTCGCAGTACAGATACGCCGTTTACGTAAGGGGTTTTCAGGCGTAAAGATAAACCACCAAAAAGATGGCGCAGCCAATGTTAAGTATGGACGTGGGAACCTTGAACCGCGTCAAATTTTTCTAATTTTATGTCGTTTGCGTAACTCGCCCGTGAATGAGGCTGGCCGTAATTTACGTTCACGTCGAAAGCATTGACGATTTGCCGACATCATTTGGAGCATGCGCACTGGGATACGTCCACGGACGGCTCATTAGAAACGTCAAATACGTGGGGTCACTAGTATTTTGCATAGAACACGCCCCCAACCAGCCTATTTTGAATTAGGCGGGCTTATGCCGGCCCAGTTACACTGCGCCGCCGTAAGTTACAGCGCAACTTCTTTGTGAGATACGCTACGCCCACCCAAATCTATCTGAATCTAGCCCATATTCTGCATCTGCTGTAGTATCACCAACATATATAAGCTGCTAAAATGATAAAGACATGAGTGCACCCAACCATAATGCAATTATTTTAGCACATAGAACACGTACAAAGAAATTTGCAACTTGGCCTAATTGATCATCAACATCATGATCCAGTGGGATTTGTTCTACTTGTCAGCAGAAGAATAAAATGAAACCTGCAATCTAACCTTACACTGAAAAGCCTTTGAAACCAAGACAATCTACAGGTGCAAACAGAAATTCATGCAGACCTTCACATGTCCTATTGCTAATAAACCGATTCTTGATTTAGAACCCATTCACACTATGTGAAGTTACATGCGTTTTTCTGTACTGGATGAACACAGCTAAATGCAATGACACATAGAAAAAAATAGTTTTCCACGTAACATGTTCACAATAGACACTGAGTTTATGTGTTCCAGAGATGTGAGTTAAAATTTAACTTTTGCATTTTATTGCATGGGAATGCTTATAAATACACTGCACTGCAAATCTCACCTACAACAGGAATTAGGTCATAGGAAATATTCCTTGAACTGCTTGCCACCTGCCCACAGTAGTTATACTGCACGCAAGTGGTACAGCCCGCCAGTTCACGTACAGTACCTGACTCTACAATCCTGTGTTTACAAAAACATAGGGCTTTGTACACTGTTCAGCGATCTGGCTGTTTCTTTTTACAGCAAAGCAGGGAGAAAAAGCAGCCAGATAGAAAAGTAAAAGTATCACAAGAGAAACACATTACACATTGTTAGGCACATATTTAACCCCTTGATTGTGTAGCACCCTCTAGTTGTGCTAGGTGTTGGTGCAGTCAAATTTCTGCACCAACCAGGGCTAAACCTGAGCTGTGTATCTGGGTCAGGGTTCAGTGACTCAGGGCTGAATTACTCACCCTAGCAGTCTCTCTGGTGCCTCCCCCTGTTTTCTGGGACATTGGAGAATGTTTTTATGTTTTGTCTGCGTATGCGCTTTTTCAAAGCTTTGGAAATGCTCATGCGCGCAAAACATGTAAGCCATGGCAACCCAGTGCTTGCAGCCCACCACGACAGACAGGCTTTCTGTTTCTCTTAGTTTCCGGCATGACGCAGATGTTATCTAGTGTGCCTGGCTCCAGCCAGCTTGTTCGGCTCTCCCGGTCTTATTCCTCAGTGGGGGATACCATACTACACTGCCAGCGGCTCAGCGGGGTTTACACCCGCCACTAGCTATAGAGCTCACTGTGTTCCCAAAGGGCCCTCCGCCATTGTGGTTCCTAACTTAGACACCAGCAGAGTCTGACCACCAGCCAGAGGTAAAGGGTTGTGACACAACTTTCCCCTTCTGACCACCGGGCTTCCATCATCATCCACATGGATTTCTTACATCCTCTCCCATGCTCTACCTGCAAGCTGACTTGTTGACGATGACCCTTCCCCACCCAGATGTTATAGTGGTACCGTTCTTCTTAATATCAATCTTTTAGACCAGTATCTATTTTGGCTATATACTTTTATGACTGCTTCTGCAACTCCTGCAAGTTTTTAATATTGACAGTTGCTGTTAGTTCTTATCACTATTGACAGTTGCTGTTTATTTCTCAAGAAGTACAATAAATTTACTTTTTACTTAACTAAAGGTTTTTAAGTATTAATGCTTTACCCATAGAGCAATGTTTTTTTCTTGTTGTCTTTTGTTATACATTCTTCCAGTGGTTGGCAGCTGCACTGGGTTCTAGTCCATTTTACATTTCCCAGGTTGTGTATACCCACGCATATGGCTGACAGTTTGTAGCGATTAATGAACTTTGTGTATGTTTCTATCCCATCCTCACTCAATGCAAAACAAATTAAAACACTTGGGCTGGAGTTGGCCTTTGGGTTAACCTATAAAATATTTTTTGTATTTTCAACTTTCTAGATAACTATTTGCTGTTACAAACATCTTACCTGTTTGTGCCCATTTAGGAGGAGAAGGTTGGCTCTTTCCAGCTGAATTGATGGATCTCACTGTTATTTTGTAGGTTGTGGCCGCTTGTAGGCCAGTCACTGTTCCTGGGGAGCTTGTGACAATAGACTCAAAGAAACGTGTTCCAGCCTGAGCAATTACCTGATAGCTTGTAGCTCCTGCCACCTCTGCCCATTCCACAGTTATACTATTGCTCAGCTTTGAATATGCCTGATCAATAACAGGTACCTCAGGAGCTACAGAAAAGAAAACAACAAAAAGTAAAATAGGTCCATTATTTATTACTGACTGTGCCCTAAGGTAAAGTTAAAATAAACCTACTAACCTGTCAGTTGAAGGGTCTGAGCATGAGCCATAGTACTGCCATCTTTGTCCATGGCTTCCACTATTACTGTATAATTAGTATTTGGCAGGAGTGTGTTTATTGTTCCTATTACAGTGGCTGGATTAAATACTGCAAACGAAGACTGGCCTAGTGATAAATATGGGGATGTTGTGATTTTATATGACATGGCACCTGTAACTTTAGACCACCGGACATAGATGCTTCTGGATGTAACATCATACGTCGATATTGAGAAACCTGCAAGAAACGCAAATACAGATGTATTAATAGTATACATTTACCTCAAGAGTTGTTGTCAGCATATTTGATTAAACCTGTTTGCTATGTTAAGTCAAATTTCATGTCCAGTCTTACTCATAATCAAATTATTCACAAGGCCTTATTCACACGGGCAAAGACATACATACAATTGTATGCATTTATATGCTTTAGTAGGACATTTCCAAATGCATCTAAAAGCATGTAATGATTTCAAATGGTACCATTCTCATTTTCTGATGAGATGTGTTCAGGTCCAGCTTAGCTGCCTTTCGAAAATATGGGATTCTGTGTATTCAGGGACAGATTACCCCCTTGTCTAAAGAGGAAGTTTAAAAAAACCATACTAGTGTTTAAGGAGTTGAATCAAGCTCACAGATGCTACTGAAGCCAAATCTCTGGACTGTTGTCTTTTTTGTACGTATGTAAAAGAAATGGAAAAAGTATAAAAACACTCCTTTCACCCTGCGCGCACACCCAAATGCAAATGCACACATAAAGCAAGCACGTGTATGTAAATTGTGGTTGTGAACATGTGAGGTATCACTGCGAAATCATTGGTTACGGACAATTTTTTTGTTGTTTTGCCATTTCACAGGCACATGCTATTTTAAGCCCTAACATGTTGGGTATCTATTTACTTGACACAAACTCATCTTCTATATTTTGCCAAAAAATGAGGTACTATATTGTGCAAGGGCTCTGCTTTCAGAAATATATTATTGTTTGGGGTTTAAAGTAAGTTTGTAGCAAAAAATGCATATTTTGAACATGTGTTCAAAAAATAAAAAAATTGTCTCAGTAGACAAGTGACTAGAACGGATTTCCAGCTTTACTGCTACTTTAGGGCCCCTTTCACACGGGCGGATATACAGTTGCAATAAACAGTATGTGAACCCTTTTGGAATGACATGGATTTCTGCACAAATTGGTCATAAAATGTGATCTGATCTTCATCTAAGTCACAACAATAGACAATCACAGTCTGCTTAAACTAATAACACACAAAGAATTAAGAGCCGGTTCACACAGGGGCAACACGACTTTCAGCACAAATTTGTGAGGCAACTTCAACACGACTTGAATCACAACGCGACCACAACACCAAATTTTAAGTAAAAAACCGGCATGGGTTCCCCCTCTAGGAGCATACCAGGCCCTTAGGTCTGGTATGGACTTCAAGGGGAACCCCTACGCCGAAAAAACGGCGTGGGGGTTCCCCCCAAATCCATACCAGACCCTTATCCGAACATGCAGACCGGCTGGTCAGGAAAGGGGGTGGGCCCTCCTGAGCCGTACCAGGCGGCATGCCCTCAACATGGGGGGGTGCTTTGGGACAGGGGGACGCTACCTCCCGCTGTAATGGCCGGTGTGCGGTGCGCGATGATTTATATAGGCCTCTTATGATGTCACAGTCCCAGCATGCTCCTGGTGGTGACGTCACCACCCGGAGCATGCTGGGACTGTGACGTCATAAGAGGCCTATAAAAATCATCGCGCACCGCACACCGGCCATTACAGAGGGAGGGAGCGTCGAGTCAACATCGAAGAGAAGAAGAGGAGAAGAAGAAGGCGACTCAGAAGACCGGGCCCCCCGCTGGTGAAAGAGCTGAAAGAAGAAAGTGGTGGTGCCCGGCAGAAGAGAAAAAGAACCGGAGAGCGGAGAAGTCGGAAGACCCCCCGAAGTCGGAAGAAGACCCCCCGAAGTCGGAAGAAGGGAGAAGACCGGGCCACCACTGGTAAAAGAGCTGAAAGAAGACAGCGGTGGTGCCCGGCAGAAGACCCCCGAAGTCGGAAGAAGACCCCCGGAGCTGCCTAATAAACTACTTTAAAAACCTATGTAGTGTTTTTTTATTTACATTTTTCTACCACCAGGTGAATGGGTAGGGGTACGTTGTACCCTATACTCATTCACATAGGGTGGGGGCCGGGATCTGGGGGCTCCCTTATTAAAGGGGGCTCCCAGATTCTGATAAGCCCCCCGCCCGCAGACCCCGACAACAAACGGCCAGGGTTGTCGGGAAGAGGCCCTTGTCCCCATCAACATGGGGACAAGGTGCTTTGGGGTGGGGGGCCACAGGGCGCCCCCTGCCACAAAGCACCCCTCCATGTTGAGGGCATGCCACCTGGTAAGGCTCAGGAGGGGGGGCGCTCGCCCGTCCCCACCCCCTTTCCTGACCGGCCGGTCTGTGTGCTCGGATAAGGGTCTGGTATGGATTTGGGGGGAACCCCCACACCGTTTTTTTGGCGTAGGGGGTTCCCCTTGAAGTCCATACCAGACCTAAGGGCCTGGTATGCTCCTAGAGGGGAACCCACACCATTTTTTTATTAAAAATTTGGCGTGGAGTTCCCCTGTGGGAGGGAGGAGCTTGCCTTAGAACAGGTTCACACTGGGGCGACTTCCTGTAAAGTTGCCTCACTGTGAAAGGGGATCCGACTTGGAGGCACTTCCATTGAAATCAATGGGTACAGGTCGCCTAGAAGTCGGATTGAAGTAGTACAGGAACCTTTTCTGAAGTCGGAGCGACCTCAGTAGTGTACATTAAGACGGCTCCCATTCACTTTCATTAATTTTCTCGACCGCGCGACATGGGGCAACTTGGGGCATCTTGAAGTCAGATCCCAGATCGCCCCAGTGTGAACCGGCTCTAAATGTTTAATATATGAAAATTTCTATGCGCTACTGTGAGTAAGCAAATATGATAATAAAGTGAATGAGAGTGAATCTGAGGCAGCTATATCTAAAAGTGTTCACATAACACAAAAAGTAAATACAAAGTGGGTAAATGATAAGCGCTTCAAACGTGTGATGTGAATCACAACCAAGACCGAGCAACACCCACACAAGCCGGAGGCTATCGGATGTAAGGCGGTATCACGATCGCCCCGTCCCTGCTTTTTATAAACGACTGCTTGTACGTTTTTATCCCGATTTTTCTGTAAACTATTTTTGGAGCAATAAACCTTTTTGGATTTTTACCTACTACACTATTGGATGCATATGTTCTTTTCTCCCCCTACTACATTGCATCCCTGATTCTGGAGTATTGAGCCTGATCCATCGGAGACACACAGCAGTGTTAGCAGCCTGCGTGATTACTCCTGGGACAAGCGAGATCTCAACTCTGGAGAGACAGCACTATATGCCTACATATAGCACCTTTAAGGTAAGGGTACTACGGTACCTGTGTGGATTTATCACCATTGTCTGAGTAAAGAAGTCAGAAGCTCTGAACATCAATTCATCATCTTCTTATAGACTGTCATATCACCACTTTATTTTTGAATTGTGTTCTTTATTCCCATTCTGTGCACATCTCTGTGCTCACAGATGCACTTAGGTGTATAGAGGTACACACCTGCGCATTATTGTAAGTTGGGACTCACTTTGCATCACCTGAGTATAGTCACTCATTTTGTCTGTGCACATTACAGCTCTAAATGTTACCATGTTTTTTATGTAAACATTCCCAGTGCAGATGGAAAAAGTATGTGAACCCTTGGATTTAATAACTGGTTGAACCTCCTTTGGCAGCAATAACTTCAACCAAACGTTTCCTGTAGTTGCAGATCAGACGTGCACGGTCAGGAGTAATTGTTGACCATTCCTCTTTACAGAACTGTTTCAGTTCTGCAATATTCTTGGGATGTCTGGTGTGAATCGCTTTCTTGAGGTCATGCCACAGCATCTCAATCGGGTTGAGATCAGGACTCTGACTGGGCCACTCCAGAAGGCGTATTTTCTTCTTAAGCCATTCTGTTGTTGATTTACTTCTATGCTTTGGGTCGTTGTCCTGTTGCAACACCCATTTTCTGTTGAGCTTCAGCTGGTGGACAGATGGCCTTAAGTTCTCCTGCAAAATGTCTTGATAAACTTGGGAATTAATTTTTCCTTCGATGATGGCAATCCGTCCAGGCCCTGACGCAGCAAAGCAGCCCCAAACCATGATGCCCCCACCACCATACTTCACAGTTGGGATGAGGTTTTGATGTTGGTGTGCTGTGCCTCTTTTTCTCCACACAGTGTTGTGTGTTTCTTCCAAACAACTCAACTTTGGTTTCATCTGTCCACAGAATATTTTGCCAGTACTGCTGTGGAACATCCAGGTGCTCTTGTGCAAACTGTAAACGTACAGCAAAGTTTTGGACAGCAGTGGCTTCCTCTGTGGTATCCTCCCATGAAATTCATTCTTGTTTAGCGTTTTACGTATCGTAGATTCGCTAACAGGGATGTTGGCATATGCCAGAGTCTTTATCTGACACTCTAGAAATCTTCTTCACCTCATTGAGCAGTCTGCGCTGTGCTCTTGCAGTCATCTTTACAGGACAGCCACTCCTAGGGAGAGTAGCATCAGTGCTGAACTTTCTCCATTTGTAGACAATGTGTCTTACCGTAGACTGATGAACAGCAAGGCTTTTGGAGATACTTGTATAACCCTTTCCAGCTTTATGCAAGTCAAGCCTTAATTGTAGGTCTTCTGAAAGCTCTTTTGTGCGAGACATCATTCACATCAGGCAATGCTTCTTGTGAAAAGCAAACCCAGAACTGGTGTGTGTTTTTTATAGGGCAGCTGTAACCAACACCTTCAGACTCATCTCATTGATTGGACTCCAGTTGGCTGACACCTCACTCCAATTAGCTCTTGGAGATGTCATTAGTCTAGAGGTTCACATACTTTTTCCACCTGCACTGTTAATGTTTACATGGCATGTTCAATAAAAACATACAGACTGTGATTGTCTATTGTTGTGACTTAGATGAAGATCAGATCACATTTTATGACCAATTTGTGCAGAAATCCATATCATTCCAAAAGGGTTCACATACTTTTTATTGCAACTGTAATTCAGCTTTTAGCTGCAGATATATTGAGTTATCTACCACACCTAAACTCACACAATGCTTTCCTATGGCCCCATTCACACACTGTGTTTAGCAACTATTTAGTTACACAGTGTTTCGTTCAGTTAGAAAAAAACTTTGACTGCGTCCCGGACGGATTTACAGCAGCTATCTACACATAAACGCAGGTAATCGCAGTGTACTATTTCTGCAACCGATTTACGGCAGCTATCTACACACAAATGCAGAAAGCACATCAGAAATGGCAAGAATGTTCCACCGCAGCTAAACGTAGCTGCATGTAAACGCTGCTAATCACAATGTACAAGTGTTGATGTGCCTGGAGTCTTGGAATTTCAATATAACGAAACATGCTTTTAACAGCGGCAGAATAGAGCCACCCGTGTGAAAGAGGCCTAAATAGTTTGTTTTTGGGCAAGCTGGTCCAAACAAATGTATTCAATTTACAGGTGCACCCACTGGGCACACTGTATAAACTGTACAGTGTGAAGTCTCAGCTACACACAGTCACAGCCTTGTGTTGCCAGTGTGAGACGAAACTTTCCTGAGTTGGGCTAAGTGGCAGTTAGTCATTCAAAGGGCAACTTTGTATTCTATGAATGAATACAAAGCTTCCTTTGATTGGCTGAGTCAGAGATCGTGAAGTCATACAAGGCTGTTAACTGTAGGTACACAGCTTATACAACGCTGAATTGCACATCACGACATCCCCTACTGCAGCCGCAACAGACAGCTGCTGAAAATGAAATCACTACCTCATTGGCAGTTATCCGTTGTGTGTAAATACAGAATAGGGTAAAGTATAGTGTATTTTCCCTAAGCATATATTTTAACCTATTATTGCTATGTTTAGCTTTCAAATATTTAAAGGTGCGCTCCAGGAATTGTATTTTTGCCACATTGCGCTAGTTTGGCTCAATTTAAGTTTTGCCTATCTGATATCCAGAGGGTTACTGGGGATGCTGTAAATTACTGCAGTAGCCCAAGTTACATACAGTGAGAGTCATAATCCTCTGGGTTCTGGTTGTGTGGCTTCGGCTTCCCCTCTGCACCCTAGGGGGTTGGGAGGAGGCCTTTTAAATGACGTTGGTTAAGGGAAAGCCTTTTTAAAGTTTTTCCTTTATGTCTGTTCTGATTTAGAATAAAGGAGCAATGTTTCAGTGTTCACAAGCATATCAAGTCTCATCATGGTGTGTTGCAATTTCAAAAAGGTTTGAAAACACAACAATAAAAGGGTAAATAATAATAAAAAAAAAAAAAAAATCATAGACGTAAAGGTAGACAACTGTGAGAAGGCTGTGATATAAGCAGCCATTTCCCTGCACGTGTGCTGTATAATAGTTCTAAGCAGTTCTAAGGAAGGAACTATTAAGTCAACGTCTACCAGATAATTTTTACCCTAGTATTTGTTTTTAAACTTGCCTGCAGTTGAAATGACTACATATTTAAATTTTGATGTCACAGATTAATACATGATAAAAGGTTATACATGAATGTAAAAAGATGTACAATACCTGTGTCAGCTGAAGCTATCTGTAAGACACAGAATATAAGGAGAGCAAATTAAAAAAAATTACATCATAACAAATCTGAGATTATATATACTTATGTTATACTTGTAAAAATAATTATTGCAACAAAAAAAAAAACACCTACATTTATTTAGATTAACCAGTTATGAGAAAATTCTTGCAGGTTCAAATGTCAGCCAGTTTGTCAAACTTTCCTTGAGTACCTTGGTTTCAAAACTCTGTTCCTTGCACTCTTAAAACAAATTGTTTGCCTTTTTAAATTATAAATTGTATAAAGCATTGATTAATAGCCATAATAAAAAGTATGTAACATGATGAGTAATTGGCCGAATGATCAGACATAGGGTAACTGTAACTTGCAGTTTACTAAATAGGTGCACAGTTAAAAGCAATAATGCAAAAAATGTCATAATGAGGAGGTGGGGGGGGGGGGGGGGGCATGCTTACACTACAGAAAAATACAAAGCAAAAATGAAACCTATATAAACATGGACGCTTCACAGCAATGTCTCTGTGACTTAAAGCGGAGGTCCAGCGAAAAAAAATTATTAAAAACCAGCAGCTACAAATACTGCAGCTGCTGACCTTTAATAAATGGACACTTACCTGTCCAGCGCGCACCGCAAAGTCGGCAGCAGAAGACGAGCAATCGCTCATCTCTTTGCTATCCCCGCCACCATCCACGTGAGGCAGTGAAGCCTTGCGGCTTCACTGCCTGGTTCCCTACTGCGCATGCGCGAGAAGTGCGGCGCTTTCCCAGTGGTCCCCACTGTCTCCTGGGACCAGTGTGTCTCCCAGAAGGCAGCGGTGGGGGGGGAAGTGGAGTGACTCCCTTTGGAGTCATTCCTGGAAGTGGGTGAAAATACCTATATTAAACAGGTATCTGCACCCCCCTCCCCCTGAAAGGTGTCAAATGTGACACCGGAGAGGGGGGGGGGGTTCGAAAAGCGGAAGTTCCATTTTTGGGTGGAACTCCGCTTTAAGGTGGTTGTAAACCTCAGACATGATTTATGAACAAAGTATATCCCTCTATAGTGTGTACTTGTCTCAATCCAGAGCATTAGGTGTAATAATTGTTCACTACCTAATCTCTGTGTATCACATGAGGCCAGACACTTCACTGGGTATATATGAGGTTTACAACCACTTTAAAAAGGTTCCTAAGGCTATTCTTTATCCTAAAAGAAAAAAGAGGTTTATACTTACCTGCTCTGTGCAATTATATTGCACAAAGTGGTCCCTTATCTTCCCTTTAGTGGTCCCCTGCTTGTATTCTCCGCTTCTCCCCTCCTGCATGTGCCCCAATAGCAAGCTGTGTGTTATGGGGGCACACGTGAGGGCACACGTGAGGGCACACTCCCGAGTTGGGCTGTTTGTGTCTATAGACACACACAGCTCAGCTTGGCCATGCTCCCTCCTCACTGGATTCAACTAACAACATCAGGAACCAATGGCTTCCGCAGCCCTAGTGAAGCCTGTGAGACCAGGAAGAGGGGTGAGAAGAGCTGCAGATGGGCACAGCACTGGATCGATAGGGGACTCGGGTACGTTTTTTGGGGGGAGGGGAAAGTGGTGGAACATTATTATTATTTTTATTTATTGCAGGAAATTATTGCAAAAATATTTGACTTTAGAACCACTTTGATTAAGATCACATATGGCTGCATAGCATTGTCTCAATAACAATTTATAGCTACAGAGAGTCTAGCTAAAAATCACTACTTTAGTAAAAACACTTCAGAACAAAATCAGCTTATACTCATAACCAGTGCACCTCTCAGTGAGGTCCAGGGTAGCTCTGGTAACATAGGAAAACAGCTGGAAGGATCAAAAGCCTAAAGATAAAAAGGTAATGGTGAGGGGGTACTCTCTGCCGGAAAGAGTACTCTAGTAGTAATTAGGGAGGTGCTCCCCACAGTAGCTGGGTTTTCCTATGATGGTCAGTGGTACAATCTATCCTATGTGTCTCTGCTTCTGAAATATTTTGGCGCTTTTAACAGTTTCTGGAACTTCAAACAAACATTGTGTTCAAAACATATTGTGTTGGTATGGTCTTCTATACTGTATCTATAAAGAGTGTACTGGAAATATTTTTTGAGTGTGTACAAAAGTGATGTCACTTTCCTTGTAATTTTCACACTTAAGCACATATTACTCAATACAAGGGAATTTGGGAACGATTTAAAAAATGTGATTATGAATCAGAAATTCAAAGATCTAAGTCAGCATTCTGGCTCTAAGATTTTGTGTTTAATGTTCTGAATCCAGTGGGTAGATAGCCTAAGGCCTCGTACACAAAAACCAGCAAGAAACTTGATTGGTATTTTTTTATTGCCGAGGAAACCGGTCGTGTGTACACTTTTCGACGAGGAAACTGTCGATGATCTCGTCGAGCCAAAAAGAGAGCATGTCTTCTTTTTCCTCGACGGGAATGGGGAAATTTGGCTCGCCGAGATCCTCGACAGCCTAACAAGGAACTCGACGAGCAAAACTATGTGTTTCGCCCGTCGAGTTTCTCGGTCGTGTGTACGAGGCTTCAGGCCTCGTACACACGACCGAGAATCTTGTCGTAAAAAAAACGTTGTTTTCCTTGACGAGTTTCTTGACAGACTTGTCGAGAATCTTGTCAAGCTTTCTTTGCATACACACTGTCAAGACAAAATCTCATAGTTCTTAAACACTGTGACGTACAACGGCACTATAAAGGGGAAGTTCGATTCCACTGGCGCCACCCTTGGGGCTGCTTTTGCTAATCTGCGTGTTAAGTAAAAGTTTGGTGAGAGACGATTCGCGCTTTTCAGTCTGTTACAGTGTGATGAATGTGCTATCTCCATTACGAACGCTACCTTTACCGAAGGTGCGTTCCCGTCTCATACTTTATTCTGAGCATGCGCGGGTTTCTAAGCATACACACGAACGTGTTTCTCGTCGTAAACCAGCCCGACGACAAACACGACGAGGAAATTGAGACTACTAATGAGAAAAAAGAGAGCATGTTCTCTTTTTTTCTCGTCGAGATCCACAACAGTTTTCTAGACGAAAAACATACACACAACCGTTTTTTATTTTTGGAAGGTTTAAATCCATAACTAACAGTTTTGTAACCTGGTTCACACCTATGCGGATTGCAGTTTGCCAGGTGCATTTTGCGTTTTTCAATACACGCTTTTTATCCCTTGAAATCTATGGAACCAAAAACCAGAAAAAAGTCTCTGGCCCTTTCCATAAAATGCACAGATGTGAACTACATCCATAGGAAACCATGTTAAATGGACTGTAGTGTGTTTCTGCAAAACTGAAAATGCACTAAAAAATGATGTGATCCAGGCCTCAGACAGATGTGCTTATATATAAATTTACTTGGAGAAGTTTATTTTCCACTCATTCTAATTATATTTCAAGAAAAGTAGAAAGAATCTACAAATTATTTTTAGGAGATAAACAGTATTTATCGGTATACCTGTATAAAGACTTTGCTTCTGCATTTTTGCCAGAAATGTTGTTGATACCCTATGCCAGGGGTTGACAAATTTGCTTGGAATCTAGGAGCCAGCTAAAAAAGTTAGGAGCCAGAAAACGCACCCTGTCCCGACGAGCTTGCGTGCAGAAGCGAACACATACGTGAGCAGCGCCCGCATATGTAAACGGTGTTCAAACGCAATTTTGAAGCGTGACATGATGGGTATGAATTTACTCGGCGTGACATTATCTTTCATAATATTAAAAAAAATGGGGATAACTTTACTGTTGTCTTATTTTAATTTAACAAAGTGTAATTTTTTCCCAAAAAAGTGCGCTTGTAAGACCGCTGCGCAAATACGGCGTGACAGAAAGTATTGCAACGATCGCCATTTTATTCTCTAGGGTGTTAGGATAAAAAATATATATAATGTTTGGGGGTTCTAATTAGAGGGAAGAAGATGGCAGTGAAAATAGTGAAAAATGATATTAGAATTGCTGTTTAACTTGTAATGCTTAACTTGTAATACCAACGGCCACCACCAGATGGCACCAGCTCACAAAAACAAAAAAAGTTTTTTTTTTTTTGTTCTTTTTTTGCCCACCTTCCAAGCCAAGTCGCCAGGACACTATTTCTAGTCGCCATGGCGACCTGGCGCCCGGTATTTGTCGATCCCTGCCCTATGCCACTTTAAACCTGGATTAAACTTTTTTTTCAGTTAAATGATTTGTTAAGAAGGAATTTTCCTTAACATGACACTAAAGCTTTGAATTTTTTTTTTTTAATAACAAACATATCATACTTACCTCCACTGTGTAGTTCGATTTACACAGAGTGGCCCCAATCGTCCTTTTTTGGGGTCCCACGGCGGCTCTCGCGGCAAGAGCTTACCCCCTGTGGGCAGGGCTCAAGTCCTGTGGGAACGCAAGGGAACGGAGTTCCTGCACTTTTTTCACAGCAGGAACTCAGGGGGTAATCCACAAAAGGGATACGCCGGCGTATCTACTGATACGCTGTCGTATCCCTGTTTCTATCTATGGAACTGATCCACAGAATCAGTTTCACATAGATAGACAGAAGATCCGACATGTGTAAGGGACTTACACTGTCGGATCTTAGGATGCACTACCGCAGCCGCCGCAGGGGGCGTATCTCTCGTCAAAATGCTGCTTCGGGTATGCAAATTAGCACTTACGGAGATCCACTAAGCTTTTCAGCTTCCTTTTTTCTCCGTAAGTATTAGTTTGCCGTCGCAATATTAGGGCTGCTTTTACAAGGCCTAAACTGTTTACATCTTGTAAAAGTAGACCCTTCTATCCCGCGTCGCTGTCTTTTTTTTTTTTTTTTTTCGCCGCAACTCGTTTTTTTTTTTTTACGCCCGGCGCGATTCTCAAAACCCGGCGCAACGTAAAACCGCGCAAAGCACGTCGGGAAAATTACGTCGGGAGCATACGCAGTACGTCCTGCGCGGGAGCGTGCCTAATTTAAATGGGACTCGCCCCATTAAATTAGGAACGCCTTGCGCCGGACGGATTTAAGTTACACCGCTGAAAATTTCTAGGTAAGTGCTTTGTGGATCGGGCACTTAGGTAGAGATTTTGCGGTGGTGTAACTTAAATGCCAAAAGTTACGTTGCGCCGGGTTTTTGAGGATTAGGCCCTCAGTTCCCTTTGCAGGACTAGAGCAGCCCAGAGCAGCCGAGCCGCCCGAGCCACTCCTTCACTAAGCGGCGATGCCAAGCTCGAGCCACTGTCAGGGGCAGGCGAGTTATCGAGGGATTTGGAAAGAACTTGCTTCTTTCTAAATCCCACGATAACTTGCGGCAGACCTCCACAATGTCTCCTGGGAACAATGACAAAAGCTCCCAGGAGACATTGCGGCATTGAGGAAGTGACGGAATACCCGCACACTACCCGATGAATCCATATACAGGAAGCGGACAGTAACATTAAGGATTACTAAGGTACAGTGGATCGAAAAAAAAAAACATGTGGTTTAGTAATTATGCATATGAGCGTATCATTATTTATTTTTTTGGTGGGGGAGTGGATCTTGGGTGGAAGTTCCCACACTTTTTTCCCCAGGACTTGACCCCTGCCTGTGGGAATCTCTCTCCCAAGGGTGTTACCTTGCGGCGTGCTCCCTTGCCATACAATCGGCATCCATAGCCATAAATGTCACCAATTTAAAAAAAAAATGATGTCCAATTTTTGGCAACGGAAGACCAAATATAGCCAATGTCCTCATCTGACATAGTTGTATTTATTTATTCTTCTCAATAACATATAATTAACTTTGGAGGATTCTTACAGAAATATAAAGATGTTTGTTTGACAGTGATGAGTCACTAAGAAAATAGAGAGCAGTTTGAAATTTACTCTCAAAACCAGGGTTTCAGTTTTATATAAAAGAGAAGCAACACAATGATCTAGCTGTATGCATCGAAAAAGTTCCTGAGCAGGTGTGTCATGTTTTTCTCAAAAGTAATCAAAAGATTAATGCTGTCAGTGGAAAGGAAAGAATAGATATCTGTAAATCCCTTTTGAGTCCACCATTTATAGATATGGATAAAGGATTCTCCTGTCCAGGTGGAAACATAGGGCATTTCCCCAGGCCCGGTAAGAGTAGCTGAGGTGAAACAAGCTCTAGAATAAAATTACCTGTTTGCAAAATTTTATAACAAACTATGAAAGTTTTATTTTTCTTAAAAATGTTCAGTCTTTATTTATTTGGCAAAAAATAAAAACATTGGGCCAGATTCACAAAAGAGATACGACGGCGTATCTGCTGATACGCCGTCGTATCTCTGTTTCTATCTATGCGACTGATTCATAGAATCAGTTACGCATAGATAGCCAGAAGATCTGACAGGTGTAATTGTTTTACACTGTCGGATCTTAGGATGCAATACCGCGGCCGCCGCTGGGGGGAGTTTGCGTCGTAACCCAGCGTCGGGTATGCAAATTAGGAGTTATGGCGATTCCCGACGGATTTTCGCGTTCGATATGTCGCCGCTAGTCTAATTTCCCGTCGCAAAGTTAGTCGGTTTTTTTAGTGCCTTAACTTTACGCAGCAATCGTATTGCTGTATAAAGTATGGCCGTCGTTCCCGCGTCAAAATTTAAAAAATAACGTGGTTTGCGTAAGCCGTCCGGGAACACGGAATTACGCTACGCGCGTCGCCGTTCGAAAAAATGACGTCACGGCGCGCAAAGCACGACGGGAATTACGGAACGGAGCATGCGCAGTAGGTCCGGCGCGGGAGCGCGCCTAATTTAAATGGCACACGCCCATTTAAATAGGCCTGCCATGCGCCGGAGGGCGCCAGCGTAGGTTGTCATCGCAAGTGCTTGGTGAATCAGGCACTTGCGATGAAAAATTGCGGTGGTGTAACGTATCTACGATACGTTACCCCCGCCGCAGTTCTACGTGAATCTGGCCCTTTGTAATTAAATACCACCAAAAGAAAGCTCTATTTGTGTGAAAAACAATTATAAAAATGTTGTTTGGGTACAGTGTTGCATGACCGCGCAATAGTTATTCGAAATGCTACATCGATGAAAGCTGAAAATTGGCCTGGGCAAGAGGGGGGTATTTTTTTTTAAATGTGAGCAGTGTATGCATGGTATTTTGACCTTAAATACCGTAAATTAGTGTGTCAGAGAAGGGCTCAGTGGTGACAGTCTTAATTGGAATGGGTGTCAGATTAAGGAGAAGATCGTGACAGAGTAAGAATAAGTTGCATCTAGTAAGCCCCAAATTGGGATTGCCGACTGTGTAGTGGGGCCAGTTGTGTGATACGGGCTGTTCCATAATAATTAGTCAAAAGTGGCAATCCCTGGCAACCACTAGTCTTATGGCAGAAAAGAGTAAAACTATTAACCCTGGGACAGGTCGAGCCCCATTTTATTTTTAATAATTTGTTTTGCAAAATTTCCAGAAAGATACTATAGGAATGGATATAAAAAAAAGTAGATTTGGGAGGAACTCTATTTAAATATACCAATCCAAGAGCTTGGAAATTGGCTATAGGAACATAAGAGAGCAAAAAGGAGATGGGTAAGGGGGGAAAGTAGTGAAGTTTAGATTTTAGGTGAATTCTGAAATACGGGAGTTCCATGGTGTATGCAACGGTAAAGTTACGCTGTAGATTAGACAAGGTTTGATGTACAGAAATATCCACAGCAACTATCTTTGGCTTATTGACTTTCAATCCCCAGAATGCTGCAAAATTCCCTATAGAGTCAAAAAGACAATGTAAAGCACCATGAGACAAAGTGATCGTAAATAGATCATTGTCAGCAAACAGTAATATTTTGTTTTCTATACCTGCTTTTTCCAAGCCTTTGATATCCTTATGTTGACTTAAATATAAAGCTAGGGGTTTTAATTCTAAAGCCTCGTACACACGACCGGTTTTCCTGGCAGTAAAACTGCCAGGAGAGCAATTGGCCAAAAATCCAGACGGGAAAATAGAGAACCCTGCTCTTGATTTTCTTATCGGTTTCCTGTCAGAGTGTTTCTGGCTGATGCACGATAGCATACAAGGTTAGTGTGAAGTGTAGCAAGATGGCGGCGATGGCCTTGAATGTGATGTCACCGCGTTCTTGCCATTCAAAAGAACGGCGGATTTTTGTGTGGCCGTGTGTATACATGGCTTTTCAGGGCAAGCCAGCCAGGAATCCCGTTGGGAAAACCGATGTTTCTTTTCCCAACAGGATTCCCGGGCGTGTGTACAGGGCTTCTGGCAAATACAATAGGGGATAAAGGGCTTCCTTGTGTTGCCCTGGGGAAGGAAGAGGATTCGAACCCACAATATTCTATAGAGGCAATGGGAACTGAATTTAAATTGCATGTATTGCCAAGATAAAGTATCAAATGCTTTAACTATGTTTATAAAAGGGAGTAGTAGTTCTTGCATGCAGGTGTGTGCTATGTGGATTGCAATGTATTAACCACTTAAGGACCGCCTAACGCCAATATGGCACGGCTGGGTACAGGCACGTACAGGTACGTCGCCTTTAAATGCCCAGCCGTGGGTCGCGCACCACCAGCACGCGCACGCGACCCTGTCCGAAGCTCCGTGACCGCGCGCGCGGGACCTGCGGACCCGATCTCCGCCGGTGTCCCATGATTGGTCACAGGAGCTGAAGAACGGGGAAAGGTGTGTGTAAACATGTCAGTGATCGTCTGTTCCCTGATATTGGGAACGACGATCACTGATGTCACATGTCCAGCCCCGCCCCCCTACAGTTAGAAACACACATGAGGTCACACTTAATCCCTACAGCCCCCCTAGTGGTAAACTCCTAAATTGCAATTGTCATTTTCACAGTAATCAGTGCATTTTTATAGCAATTTTCGCTGTGAAAATGACAATGGTCCCAAAAATGTGTCAAAATTGTCCGATGTGTCTGCCATAATGTCGCAGTGATGGAAAAAATCACTGATGGCCACCATTAGTAGTAAAAAAATAAATTATTAATAAAAATGCCATAAAACATTCCCCTATTTTGTAAACGCTATAAATGTTGCACAAACCAATCGATAAACGCTTATTTCGATTTTTTTTTTACCAAAAATAGGTAGAACAGCCTAAACTGAGAAAAAATAATGTTTTTTTATATATTTTTTGGGGATATTTATTATAGCAAAAAGTAAAAAATATTTTTTTTTTTCAAAATTGTCGCTTTATTTTTGTTTATAGCGCAAAAAAATTAAAACCGCAGAAGTGATCAAATAACACCAAAAGAAAGCTCTATTTGTGGGAAAAAAAAGGACGCCAATTTTATTTGGGAGCCACATCGCACGACCGCGCAATTGTCAGTTAAAGCAACGCAGTGCCGAATCGCAAAAACTGGCCCGGTCTGTTACCCGCATAATGGTCCGGGTCTCAAGTGGTTAAAAGTATTCTTCTAATATTATCGCTGACTTGTCTGACAAAACCAGTTGAATCTCGATGGATTTATTGACCTACGCAGGTATTGTGGGCCAGATTCACAGCGGAGATACGACGGAGTATCTCAGATACTCCGTCGTATCTCTCAGAGTATCTATGCGACTGATTCATAGAATCAGTTACGCATAGATAGCCCTAAGATCCGACAGGTGTAATTGTTTTACACTGTCGGATCTTAGGACGCAGTACCGCGGCCGCCGCTGGGGGGAGTTTGCGTCGTAAAACAGCGTCGGGTATGCAAATTAGGAGTTACGGCGATCCACAACGGTTTTTCGCTGCTAGTTTAGTTTCCCGTCGCAAATTTAGTCATTGTTTTGGGTGCCCTAACTTTACACAGCACACGTATAAATCAGGCACTTGCGATGAATCTACGATACGTTACGCCGCCGCTAGTCTACGTGAATCTGGCCCTGTGATTTTAGTATTTTATATTGTTTATTCAATTCAGCTAAGCAACATTATTCTGGACATTGACTGACACTACAAAATATATTTTTGTATGTAAACATTAAACTGTTTTAATGTACTGTAAAGAGATTGGGGGAAATTCAATAAAACTGCTGAGCCACTTTTCTGGCATTAATCATTCTTGTTAATGTATTTCGGCAAATTCATGAAGCATTTGCAACATTTTTGGTTCTGACAGCAACTCGTACACCGAATTCGGGTAATTGTAAAATGTGCCATTTTCTCACTGTGGCGCAATGAATGTGTCACATTCAAAACAAAATACCAATACTATCTTAAGAAAGTGGAGCTTATTAAGACCAACTTAATCAGAGAGAGAAACTGGCGCAGATGGATTTAGCAAAAGTATCTCGTTTTGGTTGTGACAGCGACTTGTGTGCCATCTTCAGATAGTTCTACCTTGCTCCAATAAAATGGATTTAATTAGAACCAACTTTAGTTTGACATACAGACAGGTATTTTGCAAAAGTGTCTTGCATTCGAAAAGTGGAATAGCATGTGCTGAATTCAAGTACAAGTCGCTGACAAGTACGTGAATTTGGCACATTCTGCACCACATTTAGAATGCATAAGAGACACTTTCCCAAAATCTGTCTGCACCAGTTTTTATGAATTTCAGGAATTATCTGGAATTCCAACTAGATGGGGGGGTTGATCAATGGGCACCTGCAGAAAGCCTCAGATGTCTCCAGCCAAGTGCCAACTGATTTCAAGTTAGCTAGCAAATAGATGTGTGGGATTATTTTTGCCATATCTTTTTTCTATCCTATCCAGAGATGAAGAGATTTCAAAGATACCTGGATGCACTCCTGTCTAATAGCCACATTGACATACACCCACACTCAAGGCCGCCATCAGGGTGGTTCAGGCATTACACCTGTAAGGGGCCCGATGGTCCCCAGGGGCCCGCCCGTTTTTGTTATTTTTTTAAATAAAAAAATAATTGCGTTCCCACCAAAATTGAAAAACAAAATTATCATATGAACTCAAATGTTCACACAAAAAACAATAACGTGTAAGTTCATAAATAAACACTAGAGGAGTATCAATGAAAATTAATTCCAATAGTTGAATATAAACCGACTCATCAATTTTTTGTCTGACCCCCCCTTTAGCAACTCGCGGCAAGAGAGAGAAGAGAAG
The DNA here is from genome assembly GCF_905171775.1 of Rana temporaria. NCBI lineage: Eukaryota > Metazoa > Chordata > Amphibia > Anura > Ranidae > Rana > Rana temporaria. The sequence continues at coordinate 113,496,210 of NC_053495.1, forward strand.
ACTTGAGTCGACTTTGTTTTGTTCGTCAGCACCAACCCCCCCTGTCCCGCTTATCATCTCATGGCAGGAGAGAGGAGGCCCCCCCCCCCGGTTCTCTGCTCCAGGGGGGCCCTGCCGAAAGCTGTGTAAGGGGCCCCAAATTTTGTGATGGCTATCCTGCCCACACTATCAGACTAGGCCTTATGAACAAAACATTGTGAACATTCAATCATGTCCGCATGTCTGATAGGCCTCTGATGTCTATAGTGATCTTTGCACACCAATATGAGTATTTTTCTGAAACTTGTCATGAACATTTTTGTATCCTTCATTTAGCCAAATCCAGTTCAGCACTTGTCCCAATGTCAAAACCTGTTACTTTTACATTACTTCAATTTTAAGCTACTCTATGGCCTTATTAGACAATATTATTTATCAATGCAATAACTACATTATAAAATATTTTGACATTCTGTAAGAAGCTCAACACTGTAATTATGAATACCAAAACCTGAGATAGTAAATCTGAGTTGCCAGTATGAGATAGAATAGGTACTGAGTTAATATTTCCGCTGCAGAGTTATTTGCTGAATCTGCTCATTCATAAAGAGAAGAAAATCCTAGCTGGTGACAGACCAAAGAGGGCAGATTTGGCTCAGAGTTTTTAAATGACCTTTCTACCTTCCGACTGTAAATTCCAACAAATGAAGTCTTGATAACTGCTAGAAATAACTGTTCCGAGTAAACCAGAAATATTTCCAGCCAAGTGTTTTTTATTTTATTATTTCTAGTTATAAAAAACAACTGAAATAACTTTTAAAATATATTTTATTGTAAAATAAAAAATAAAAACTTTTAAAAATGTTCATCTACATTCACTTGATTGGAGAAGACTGCATTTAATTAATCAGAATGAAGATTGCTTGTGCTGTCTACAACCAGATCTTTGCACATATTGGGCCAGATTCATGTACAATTCCGGCGGCGTAACGTATCCCATTTACGTTACACCGCCGCAAGTTTTCAGTGCAAGTGCTTGATTCACAAAGCACTTGCCTGTAAACTTGCCGCGGCGTAACGTAAATCCGTCTGGCGCAAGCCCGCCTAATTCAAATGGGGCGTGTATCATTTAAATTAGGCGCGTTCCCGCGCCGAACGTACTGCGCATGCTCCGTTTTGAAATTTCCTGCCGTGCTTTGCGCGAAATGACGTTGCACCGACGTAATTTTTTGAACGGCAAAGTGCGTTACGTCCTTTCCTATTCACGGACGGCTTACGCAAAAAAAAAAATTGAAATTTGACGCGGGAACGACGGCCATACTTTAACATGGCTAGTCTAAATATAAACCATTAAAATAGCATCCGTAACTTTACGCCGGGAAAAGCCGACTAGCGACGACGTAAGAGAATGCGACGACCGCACGTACCTTCGTGGATCGCCAAGTTCTGGTACTACATCTGCATCTAATGAGGTGGCTTATACCCTTATCAATACCTGAACCAAGAACAGGACACATCAAACATTATAGTCTATAGGTCAGTAAAAGAAAGGAATAACAGCATACTGTCAACAAGCAAGTTTTTTTCTGCTTGTTTGAAATTACAGAACAAGAATAATTAAAATGTAGACATGTTTAAAGATCAATTTGACGGATATATTTAAAATAAAAAGGGAGATTAAAAAGATGTAGCACTAATTTACCAGCACAGGCGTGCGCACAGGGTGTGCCAGGTGTGCCCGGGCACACCCTAATCACCTTGTGCAGTGCAGATTGCCCCTGATCTTCTGGCTTTCTTCCTCTTCTATTTTAAAGGCTGCTGCTGCTGGCACACACTGGGGAAGTTTTAAAAGGAGTGGGGGAAGGGGACGGTAAATATATAATTTACTGACCCCTTCCCTTTGTGAATGAACACAGTAAGGGATCGCTACCATGTGTTTGAGCTTAGCAGTGCACACCCTAATGCAATAGGCTGCGCACACCTATGTTTACCAGTATAGATAATATAAAACATGAAGTTGTTGCATATAACAAATGATACACTGTGCATTAATTGATTTGTGCATTAATACATTTTTTAGTATTCAAAAATAGGTGTGCAATTGTCACTTTAGAAAATTGTTTAGCTGTTTATACACATTAAGAAAGCATGGGTGGAGCATACTACTGGATAAATAATTAGCACATAGAGCTACATGTGTCAGAATTGTAACATTGAGATTGTGTATTTAATGTGTATCTAATTGTAACATAAGTAACCAACACTAAAAAAAAAGTACAATAAAGCAATTGTCACAATTATGGTTACTAATTCTTGTCAACGTGTCTTTTCTTTATAATACAGATTTTAGAGTATGAATTATATATCAATTGTATGTAATTAAATCATAATCTGCTCTTTAGAAGTAGTTAAACGTGCGTGAAAGAAAAAGCTTTTCACCAAAGGCATACCCAACTTTTATTTAGAAGGAGCATCTTTAAGATTATTAGTCTTGAATGGAAAATGGTAAGCACATTTAGGTGATATTTTATACAAGACATAATTGGTCATTCTGACCTATATAAAATATTAAAAGAATAATATGATGTATTAAAAAAAAGCAGATTCCACTTACTGTTAGCAATGTATAAATCAGGAGTAGGAAATGTGAAAGATTGTGTGACATTCCCATTGCCATCTTCTGTCTTGTATTGTACTGACTACTGACTGTATTACAGCTCACAGGTGCTATGAAGAATGCAGGTCTGTGTCTGATCCCTCCCTTCCTTCTGTTGATTGAATGGGGGTGGTGGTTGCAAAGGTATATACTGTGAGATACTGGATCCTTACATATACAGACCTTCCTTCTCAAGAAACGGTTAAAGGAAAAGCATGAATGCCTGTGCAGCACTTTAATTGTCATCCATAGATCCATTTAAAGTGTGTCTATGGTCAAAATCATATATTCTTTTCAACATTGAATTTCAATTATTTCCAACTTACTCCTATTAATCAGAATAAACATGATATTTTTAGGCTTTGTGACAATACCCACATTTACCTCCTTCAACTGTGACATGTGTAGCGCAACCCCAATAAGAGCCACTGGTTAGTTCCAAGTTCTCCTCCCAAGTTAGTGTAGCAGCAGCCAGGCACACAGCAACAGTCACTTTTGGCTCTAGGGCCCAGATTCACAAAAGAGATATGACGGAGTATCTCCTGATACGCCGTCGTATCTCTCAGGCCTCGTACACACGACAGAGTTTCTCGGCAGAATTAGTCGAGAATCTCGGTGAAGAGCCGGATTCTGTCGAGAAACTCTGTCGTGTGTACATTTTCGGCCCGATGGAGCCGCCGAGGAACTCGTCGAGCAAATAGAGAGCAGGTTCTCTATTTTCTCGATGGCAGTGGATTTTGGCTCGACGAGTTCTTCATCAGGCTGTTTTTTAAACGAGAAACTCGGTCGTGTGTATGCTAAGAAACCTGTCAAAAACTTAGACACTGGAGAACAACATAGGTAAAACTAGCGTTTGGAATGGAGATAGCACATTCGTGTCGCTTCCAACATTATTTAATCGTTTATTTGCAGCGCTTTACACAATTTTTTGTAAGGGCACAAAACAGCAATATAATTTTTTTTTTTTTTATGATATTCACACAGAGTTCCTTAAAATTAGGTGGAACCTTTTTCTTACTGATCTCAATATTTGTTATTTTTATTATTGTCACCTTATTTTGGTCCTGTGTTTTAAATCCTGCTTTTAATATTCACCTTAATTTTAAAGTTCAAAAAAATGCAAATCCTTTTTTTTTTTGTAATGTCAAGTTCCCCCCATAGAAACCTTATTGCTTTGTCTTATCTCATCTGTCCCTTTCAAATTACACCTTATAACCAATTTTTAAAAAAAAATAACCTGCCTTCTCACTTGCAAAATTGAAATTTAAAAAAATACAAGGACAAGTATGAACTGTAAAATAAAAATTTACCATTTATTTTGGTTATAAAAATAAATTAACTATGCAAAAGTCAGCACTGGAGAGCTTGCTGCCATTTGTGCACAGCCAGGTGTGGCCTGATGTGACTGGTGAGCAGTTGAAGGCCAAAATGGGGACTTGAGAGGTTCATTCAGGAAGGAACGCATCAAGGTCTTGGACTCCCCGAGGTCACAAACTGGAGCAGGGCAGGCAGATGTCACCAGGTTGTGGTACTATAGCAGCCTGAACTCTGGTACACCACATGGAAGTAAGGGAGTCACTTTCTTGATTTCTTCAAGGCCTTCCTTGGTGGCTTCCCTGCAGCCTGCTCTTTCACCTTCTCTGCAGCCTTCTCAGCAGCCTTCCTCTTCTGCCTGGCTGGAGGTGGTGCCACAGGGGTAGTACTCATGCCAGGAGGAGGAGTAGACGAAGGTGGTGGAGGATGAGTAGCCGACGGTGGTGGAGGAGGAGGTGGAGGAGGAGGAGCAGTAGAAGGAGGAGGAGTAGTAGAAGGAGCAGTAGAAGGAGGAGGAGCAGTAGAAGGAGGAGGAGTAGAAGGAGGAGGAGTAGAAGGAGGAGGAGCAGTAGAAGGAGGAGGAGTAGAAGGAGGAGGAGCAGTAGAAGGAGGAGGAGAAGAAGGAGGAGGAGCAGTAGAAGGAGGAGGAGTAGAAGGAGGAGGAGTAGAAGGAGGAGGAGCAGTAGAAGGAGGAGGAGTAGAAGGAGGAGGAGTAGTAGAAGAAGAAGAGGAAGAAGAATGTTGAGAAGGAGCAGGAGAAGAAGAGGAAGAAGAATGTTGAGAAGGAGCAGGAGAAGAAGAGGAAGAAGAATGTTCAGAAGGAGCAGGAGAAGAAGAGGAAGAAGAATGTTCAGAAGGAGCAGGAGAAGAAGAGGAAGAAGAATGTTCAGATGGAGCATGAGAAGAAGAAGAAGGTGGGGGAGCTTGAGAAGGAGCATGAGAAGAAGAAGAAGAAGGTGGGGGAGCTTGAGAAGGAGCATGAGAAGAAGAAGAAGAAGGTGGGGGAGCTTGAGAAGGAGCATGAGAAGAAGAAGAAGAAGGTGGGGGAGCTTGAGAAGGAGCATGAGAAGAAGAAGAAGAAGGTGGGGGAGCTTGAGAAGGAGCATGAGAAGAAGAAGAAGGTGGGGGAGCTTGGGAGTTATGTGGTGTGTGAGGATGGGGATGGCGGCAAATCACAGTGTCCTCCGTGAGAAGACCCCTCACCCCCTGATTTGCGAGGGTGATGAGGAGTCCCTCAAAGAGGAGGCGCTGGTCTAATGTCATTTCTGACATTTTGGCCAAAACCACCGTTACAAATCCCTCCTGAGCAGTGGGAGGCTGTTGAAGGGTTGCATGGGCGTCCCGAATGAGGGCTAGTGAGGCGTCACGCACCCTTGTATCCCTCACCTGCCTTCTCGGACGTAGGCGAAGAGGAGACACCTGGCATCTTGTACTTCGCCCAGCAACCTCGTCCAACCCACTTGGGCCTGCCACCTCATCCGCTCCACTTGGGCCTGCCACCACGTTAGAGATACTTGGGCCTGCAGCCTCCTCCAAGCCACTCACCCTGTCCTCCTCCTGCCTGGCATTTTCCTGATCCTCCTGCTGCCTGGTCTCGTCCTGTGTATGGAAAAAAAGTACAGTTTTACTTTTTTTTTTAAATTAATTTTTTTTTTTTTAAGCTCCTGACTGTTGCATATTTTTTAGTCACGACTTAGCTAAGCCAATCATTGTGACCCATGTTTTATGGTCAATCACACCAAAAAAATTCATGGCCAATACTGACAAATGTTCTGTATAACACTTTTAGATCTAATTTTTTTTTACCTTTAACATCTTAATTTACATCTCTTTAACAACATTTAAACACCACACATTTGCACATTGAAAGTACTATATACCTGGCTCCAGCTGGGCAAATCCGGATCTTCATCCAGGATGGAAGGCTGCTGAGAGGGTTCATCTGCAGAGGGAGCAGCAGGTTGGCTGGAGGGAAGGCTGGAGGGAAGGCTGGACCTTCTGTGCCTTCTGGGGGCAAGGCTCGAAAGTGACTCCCTTACCTCCAGGTGTTCATCCAGGAAGCTCAGTTTGCTGTAGTACCACAACTTGGGTACATATACCCGCCCTGCTCCAGCTCCAGACCTCATCGAAGCCAAGACCTTGTTGCGTGCCTTCCTGTAGGTGCCTCTCAAGGTCCCAATTTTGACCTCCAACTGGTCAGTTGTCACATCAAACCCCACCTGTCTCCGCACAAGTGGGAGCAGGCTCTCCAGTGCGGTTTTGCGCAACTCTCTGTTTCGAGATATGGGGTCTTTGGTGGCCCACAGAACAGGAAGTTCTTGCCACCGATCAATGAATATCTCCAAAAATTCAGGTCTGTTAAACAGATTCATCTTTTCCTGTCCAAAACCAAGGAGAAAAAAATAATGTCAATACACAGTCTATAAAGTGAATTACTCTTTCTCACAAGCTAGCCCTTAAAGGGTCACTAATGGATAACTATATTTTTGGAGGAAATGACTGTTTACAGTGTCTAGAGACATACAAGTGCATACATATAATGTGCCTCTAGTTTCACTTTTGGTTTTAAAATTATTTAATGTTTCTGTGAAGTAAAGAGACACACAGAACCAAAAAACAAAAAACCAGGGCATATTTTAATTTCTAAAATTATTAGCATTGTTTTGGTGGATTTTTAGACACACAGCTTAGACCACAGTGACAAGCTCCCCTGATAAATTTGAGAGGGAGCCAGAGAACCAGGAAGTGATGATTTATGCAAAGGATTACAGCTGCTTAAAAGCAAAAAGGGACAATGAGGACATGAAATCAAGACTGATATAATGTAAAGTTAGTTATTTCTGCCCCAAACAATTTGGGCTTATTGCTCCTTTAAATGTCTGTCTTTCCTGAATATGCCACTGCTGTCCCAAGTTCGAAGCATACCTACACGCTTGTCGTTCAAACGTCTTTCTTACGCAACCCGGTCGTATGGACGCTACATGTGTTCGAGCCTTATATACACTCCGCACACGACATCCGCCCATGCTTAAAAAAAATTTATGTTTCCCCCCGCCCCTTATCTTCCGTCGCAAAAACGACAAGGAGGAATTGGCAGCAGATCATGTTGGGTCAGTTCCTAGGAAACAGATGACCAGTTGTGTCGAACTAATAAGCCAGATCTCATCCTCATTTGTGTATGAAACGTTAGAGAAAAGCACTCCGATCTAGTTTGGTCAAGACATAAAAGCGACCATTTGCATCATGTTTAAACCGACTTGTTTTTAGAAGACATCCTGATGAGAACCGAGATTGCCCACACAACAGTAGTTGGATCAAAATGCATAATCAAAGCGTTGGTTACGTACGACGGCACTATAGCGGACCATTACCTTCAAATTTCGAACTAGCTATGTTTTAATTTATGAACCTAAGATGTAGCCCACAAAATCATTCAATCAAGAATAACATGTAAAATGTAGTTACATACCGGTCTTTGACCCGATCGTTATCTCCGCCGTCTTCCACAAACTGTGAACGCCCCTTTTACTCACGTGGTAGCCCTTTATACACGCGCATGTGGGACTTTACGCACGTCTCCCCGCCCCTGACGTTCATGGTGTCGTATTTTCCCCGCCCCTTTTCCATCTTTTTTTGGGTGGGAGCACATGTTGGAGAATATGGCAGCAAGACAGGAGCCAGGCCAGGCGGGACGAGGAATGACACAGAGAATCCGTTTTAAGGCCACCAACATGACCTTTGAGGAAATGGTGGAGATGGTCCTCATCCTCAAAGCAGAGGACTATGATGGGAGGCATGGGCCATACAAGTACCCTAATAAGGTCAAGGCCCAAATAATGGAGAAGGTGAGGAGGAGTCTCCATCATAAATTTGGGGTGAAAAGGTCCAAGGAGCAGATCCGGAAAAGGTGGTGTGACCTGAAAAAACGGGAGCCGGAACAAATGAAGAGGATCAGGAGAGTGATTAGAAGAAGTAAGTTTGTTATATATTTTGTAAGATTTGTTCCGCGCCATGTGTTTTTTATTTCAGGTTGTACTGTATTATGTTTTTATGCACAAGAATTTGTCGTCAAACTGGACGTCCATTCGGAACGACAAAATATTGTGTTTAAAATCCTCAAAATTATGACATTTTTCAAAAATTGGGGTGAGATCAATCGTGAAAATTATGTAGATGTGCTATTAAAACCACAAAACTTTTTTTAAAATTTAAATATATACAGTAAAAGGAGAGTCTGCTCAGCAGTCGGTGACACATGTGGACTCATTTGCATAATTGTTGTCCCCTTTAATAACCCATTTTGGGGTTCACACAGAGGTGAGGTGATCCAGTGTATACTTGGTTGGCTTACATGTTTAAAAGTAGACCAAAGCTACAAGATTTGTCATGATCTTTGTGAATGCCTTCAATCCTGTGTTTTGCCCTGAGGGGTTTTTCAAAACATCAATAGTCCCAGAAATTGTATAAAGTGAATCATATTCCTCTTTCAGGCCTATAAACTATAAAAATCCTGTTTCCATTTTCTTCATTCTCGTAGGGCGTCATGAAGCTTCAACACGGGAGCAAGAAGTCCAGCAAGCCACACCCCCGAGGGATGGTGATGATGCGCAGCCTGCCACCACATCAGGTAAAGTAACATATAACTAACCCAGCTTCAGGTAATGTAGATGTAGGCCTGCCTAATTTTAAAAAATTGTTTTGTCCCACATTTCAGGATCAGGTGGTGGCTTGGACAGGCATACTGTCCAGATGGTTATATCTGAAATCTGGGCCTGCAGAGAAGAGGTGGAGGAGATTCATCTGGCCAACCGACAAATTAAAGAAAGAACAAGGAGGGTGGAAAATAAATTAAAAAATTTACTTGATGTTTTGGGGAGAGTCTGAATCAGAAAAAACAAAAAAAAATTTCAAAAATACCAGATTTTACTGTTTATTTAATAAAAAAAAAAAAAAAAAAATATAACCAGATTTTAGACTTTATTTAATTAAAAAAAATACAAAAAAATAAAATAACCAGATTTTAGACTTTATTTAATAAAAAAAAATACAAAAAAATTAAATAACCAGATTTTAGACTTTATTTAATAAAAAAAAACAAAAAAAATAAAATAACCAGATTTTACAGTTTCTTTAATAAAAAAAAAAAAAATAAAATAAAATAACCCGATTTTAATGTTTATTAAGATAAAAAAGACCAAAAAATTAACAAAAATGATTGTATATTGTATGAGAAAAAAGACCAAAAAAATTACAAAAATGATTGTATATTGTATGAGAAAAAAAAACAAAAAAATTACTAAAATGATTGTATATTGTATGAGAAAAAAGACCAAAAAAATTACAAAAATGATTGTATATTGTATGAGAAAAAAGACCAAAAAAATTACAAAAATGATTGTATATTGTATGAGAAAAAAGACCAAAAAAATTACTAAAATGATTGTATATTGTATGAGAAAAAAATACCAAATATTTTTGTAGGGTATTTTGGAAAACAAACCAAAAAAAAAAATTAGTAAAATAAAGAGCTTTTGAACCTCAAAAAAGTGTGTGGTG